>NW_026889798.1:2597500-2805000 GCF_033153115.1 Saccostrea echinata | reverse complement strand
AAGAAGTCGTCCTTTTGCACCTGAAACCCTTGAAGAGTTATCTGCTCTTGATAAAAAGAAGAAAAAATATCTATGGTAACATATGTACATTTTCACTAGGAGATTTGTATGAAGTTGAAGTTACTTTTAAAATATCTTAAAAACACATGTGCTGCAAAAAGAAGAGTAAACAGTTATCGACATTTTGAAAATTCTTTGGTGGATTATTTTTATTTGATAATGGCTTCCAAATGCCACCATGATAAAAATATCAGACCATTAATTTGTTAGGTACAAAATATGGCCATTATACATTGAATACCTTAACAATGTAGAGGACATGTCAAAAAATTAAAAGGCAATCAATTGGTTTTAAAAACAGAAATGTGAATCTTAATTAGATGGAGTTTGGGGCTTTCTAACAAGAGTCTATCTAAAACGTAAAACTTTTATATTTAACATAAAAAAACTTGAATTTTTCAACTCTAATAACTTGAATATCATTTAATTATTATTATTAAAAGCAATTGGTCTTGAGGTGAATCTAGTTTCATGAATGTGATTCACCGCAAGAATCTTGTCACAAATATGGAAGAAAATTCTAATCTTCAAATATAAGCATTCAAATATGCATGCATTACGAGTAATGTCTGATGCTTTACCCTAAGATGGAACTGGTTGGTGTGATCTAAGGCCATTCCAAGCTTTTCCTTTGTTTAGCGTCCATCTTAAATTCGTAAACCTATCTTTCTATCCTGGAAAAACACACACACCAAAAGGGATAAACACATGATCGGGAAATTTTAAGAACAAATTTAGAATTTCTCCTCATCATCATTGGAGACTTTTCGAATTGTGACCAAGTTAAACTACTAGTATACTGGACTAAAATATTTAGTACGCACAAAAAAGGAGAGATGCCGATTCCAAAAGTGTAAATTGAGTTACAAAGTTTTGTATTTGTTGATCTAGTTTGTGTTGTGTTTGTTTTTAATTTCATAACCTTAAAACCAATCCGTTCGCGGACGCTAAACGTAGAAAAAAAACTTGGAATGGCCTAATGTGATATGCGTTGGAACTACATGTCTAGTAAATCTTTGGAGACTCATCAAACTTGATTTACCCGGTACTTCTTTTTTACATTCATTGAGCCGCCTGCATGGTACAGAGGTTAGAGCGTTCGCTTTAGTGTCGCGGAGTAAGGATCCATTGTGTGACGTTTAGACCAGTCATTCGAATGAAACCGTATTAACCGTGATCGAGTGTCAAAATGTGTCTAGCACGAACAACATCACTCGCTGCTCAAATGCCGTAATTAATATTCCGAGTAATGTCTAAATTTGCAGCCCAACACCGTCAAGTGGTGTCGTCTCAGTGAACAATTTATGAAAGGACGTGAAACAAACAAAAAAGTAACCCTCACTGATACGGTATAACATATAAAATGTATGAAATGATTAAAAAAAACACTCAAGCAATTCTTGCAAACTTTATTTCGCCCATGTTCTTTCTTAAAGAATGATATCTCCATATACATAGACTATTTGTGTATTCTTCGTAGTATTTTGGGGATGAAAGTCGGATGATGATTGAGGGGTTGTCCATGGACTATTCAAGTGCTACGTAATTTGAAGCAGTCGATCATCGATGCAGAAAAAAAAAACTTGACCAGGCGGTCACAAATTTGACAGGCCGACGGAAAAAGAGAAAAAAAGAAAAAGAGGTCAAAATTGGCAAAAGCAGCTGCCACCGATCTGCCGGCTGTCACCCGGTGATTCGGCTGTTGGTCGATTTTAAAATGTGACTAAGGTATTACCCATTAATTGTTTTTTGCCGATTATACGAAAATATATGAAGTATTTTTTTCCTACCATAAAACATCATACATTCTTCATCTTCATCACTATTATTGTCTTCTACACGGCCATTGGTTGACATCCATCTCTCTCTCTCTCTCTCTCTCTCTCTCTCTCTCTCTCTCTCTCTGATTGCAATTCAATGTAAAGGTTTTCATGCCAACACTTTTTAAAACGCTTACAAGTATATATTAATTCGTTTATATGTACTTTAAACACAAAAAAATATTGAGCATATTGATTTTAATTCTTACCATACTTCTCAGTTATACTAGTTGACAAAGTTGGACGTACTAACTCAGACTTAAAAATGCTATCAAGGACATCAAATTGTGTGACGCCATCGACTCTTTCCTCTGGTTTGATTGTGAAGCTTGTTTCCTGTACAGTAACTATACCTTCGTAAATAGAATCATATTGATATCATTTTAATTTAAATCTGGAAATCATTGTGCGTATGTGTGAAATAATTTACACACATGCTCTCTTAAGATCTTCTGGCATTTGTGTCCAAGGCATTGATTATCACTTCACAAAAAAATTAACAATTCAAAAAAAAAAAAAAAAAAAAAAATTAAAGTTTTGAAATAAAATGTAGATTTTATATACAAATATAGAACGTTATTTTCATAGTTACCAGCTTGGTCAGTATTATCTGTTTGAAGCAATGGAAGTCTACATTCATCATCAACAGTGGATCTTGAGTTTCTTTCTTCTGATACACTGATTTCGTCTTTATATACTAAATAAAATGTTTCTAATTCAATGTTCTAGGACCTTATTTTAATAACATTTTTTTTAAAATTTATTTTTAGGATTTATTGTGTTATATGCAAGAGAGAGAGAGAGGCGGTATAAGAAACAGATACATTGATTTAGACAAATACTTGAAGAACAAATATATTCAAATATCTCTTAATGCATATTATTTGCAATATTTGGTCGATCAAGATGGTTGTCATAATCTCTGAAGGTTTTATTATGTCTAACACACCAATTTCGTCGAGTTTCGAGCAGCATTGGACACACATTTTTAATTAAGGACATACGCAATGTAGCTGTCTAAAGACAAAAACATTTTTTAGGAATTTTCCTGTGATAAGATACTTTCGGAATCTAGACTAATAAGTCAAATGCGTCCTCAGTATATCTTAGGACGATTCTTATTCCTAAGATATCTCTGCTGGAGAGTTGAGTAAAGTTATGAAATGTCAGGAGAATCGTTTACAACAGGGAAGGCCATTTGGATTTTTGAAAGTCTTAATTAATTACATGAATTGAACTCCTTGTTGTATCATTTTCTCCTTTCACGTATAAGTAGATTTTGACAAAATACAGTGACCAGCCGTGAAAGACAAATGCACCTATTACGCTCATGTACTATAAAAGCTTTTGAAAGTTGTGCGCCGCTAAAAGTTAATGGGAATAGAAAGTAAACAGTGTACTCCTACCCGAAATAATGTTGTATATCTTATGTATGGTCTTCTCTTTTTCTGTAGCATTTCAGAATTTCATTGACCCTTTTTTTTGGGGGGGGGGGGGGGATAGTTGAGTAAGAATAAAAAAAAGAGTAAAAACATAACTTGGAATAGCCTTCTAATCAATGTTTTTGTTTTGTTCTTTTTTTTCTTCTATATCAAGTTAATGAAAGTGAGACTTGCTACATATTAACCCAAAAAAATTCTTTTATGAAAAAAAATACCTACTCGGATTAGGTTCTTTTGGTTCATTTTTCCGTCTTTGTTTTCTTTTCCATATAACAACGCCAAGGAACAAGAGTACGATGAGAATCACTCCCGCACATATCCCTCCAACTATTACACCAATATCGGCGGCTTCAGCATCTACGAAAGTGGATGTATGAATATTTTCTACTGCTGTAGTGTTGTATACGTCAAGGTCTAAGGTTATTCCAGTCGTAAATATTCCCGATGTGTTTAAGATATTCTGTGTTTTGTATGAAAAAAATTTTCATTGATATAAAAAAGAAAACCTCATCCAATAAAATCACATTCAATATTATAAATGAATTTACTTACGTAACCGAACATGAAGGGTCGGCAAGATAACATCGGTCTTGTATATTAATCCTTTGACATGCAGGATCTAGGTCAATTAATTATGAAAAAAGTATATTCATATGAACGGTGGTTGTTTTTATGTCACCCAAACATAAAATGTAAATGTAAATACAGTTAGTTTAATTTTGCACTTACAATTGTAATTTTCATTGCTTCTGTATGCTTTATCTGGACAACCTGATAGAAATTCTAAGCAGTCACGTGGAAACAGTTTTCCTTCATCAGTCTCCAAACAGAAGCCTTAAATACAAAAAAAAATATATGACAAATATTGTAAAAGATGAAAGACTGTTAACACTAAGTTATGCAAGTTTTTCCTGGTGATATTCTTCTTTTTATTTCATTTTATTTCTATTATTATTTTTTTTTTTGAAGGGGATGGTAAGGGGTGATGGAATTTTGTTTTGATACATGTCGTTTTTCAGCAGGTTTTATTATTGGTTATTGTTTCTTGAATACTTTCCAAAATGTAATTGATCTTTGCTTATCCGAAATATTCATACTAATAGCTCACCTCTTTGTACTATCCCCATGATTCCATTGTGACATAGTTCTGCCAGACCAGTCTTCTCAATGTTAGGGAGACAAATATACTGATCATTACCATACTTGTCACGACCACAGCCAAGTCGTGTAGATGCTTTTCTAACATCCATGAGGTTCTTTGGGCAAGAGTCGACAATACCGTCCATAGTTGATTAGGAAAAAAAAAGTCTGAAATGCTAACTAAATTGTAGATTCTACAATGACTCCTTTAACTTAAAATGCAATAATTATTTAATGAAATATAAAATTAACTTAGATGAGTTCAATCATTTTATATTCTATATATATGACAAGAGGCCCATGGGCCACAACGCTCACCTGACTAATTTTGGCCCTGTTGTTCTTTACCAGATTTTCCACATGGTAATACTTATTTTGGCCCTACCCCTAGGGGTCATAATTTGAACAATTGAGAATGTACACTACCCCAGGAAGTTTCCAAATAAGTTTCAAGTTTCTGGCCCAGTGGTTCTGGAGAAGGATTTATATTTAAATGTGAAACTTTTTTCCCTATTGTGGGCCCATCCTATACTTCTGGGGGCATTGTAGAATCTACACTACCTCAGGAAGCTCCCAATTAAGTTTCAACTTTTCTGGCCCAATGGTTCTTGTTAAAGAAGATTTTTTAATGACCCAACCTTAGTTTTTGTCTTTTCTTGATTGTCTCCCCTTGTTTGAGGGTCTGGCCCTTCATTTTTAAAATAAAAACTCCCCTTCACACAAGGATGCTATGTATTAATTTTGGTTAAAATTAGCCCAGTGATTCTTGAGAAGAATTTTAGGATGTGAAAAGTTTACAGACGGACTGACGGACGGACAGCTAGACGGACAGACGAACGACGGAAAGCTAGTGACAAAAAATGTAACTTTTGCTTTTAGCTCAGGTGAGTAAAAAAAAATTATACAACAACTTATGCCTCAATATCTTCAAATAGAAAACAAATGAACAATTTTTTCCATAGCATGTATGCCATTACACGTTGATAGCACCCAATTTAAAAGTGCGTTTTTAACTAATGAATTTATCGATTTTATTATTAAAAGTAGTATAGAGTGATGCAAAATAAGCAGATATGAGGTGTGAGGTGGTGAACCCGACATGAACCCGGAAGATAATTGTGAAGGAGTATTAACGTAATCCAGGAAACAACTTAATCCGAAAGTATTGATTAATCTTCTTAATGGGAGGTTACAAGTAGAGAAGATCGAATTGTTTACTTGTAAAACTATTAAATGCAGATTCATCACACAAAAAAATGTAAAATACAGATACAAATTTAGAAAATGTTTAATTAATGATCGTGAAGGAATATTGGCTTAATCCGGGAAACAGCTTGATCCTTATAGTATTGTTTTGTCTTCTTGAATGAGAGATTATAAGTAAAGCATTTAATTATCTGTATTTATTAATATGAGTATATATTTGATTTAAAAGAGAGACGATGAAGAAACGTGTACGTTTTAGCAAACATGACTCTGTTATAAATATTCCTTATGAAGATCGAAAAGGGGAATGGATGCAGATAGGAGTAGATAGATGTCGTTTCAAGAGACGAATTGAAAATGCATCAGTTATTATTGAATCGGTTTTGTTGAAACAACTTCAGAAAATATCTCAAGGTCGTTAGATAGTTGTAATCATGTTAGTTTAACCACAACATACAATCACAAGATCGGAAGCCATACTTCCGATTTGTGTTATCCAATAGTTATGATTAACCAATGGAAACACACATTGACAAATCGAAAACTATGTGTATGACTACACGATATGATGATACATCTATCATTTGTATCTTGAACTCGAGAGAAAGAGGACGAATTCTCAATGTAAATTAGATCTTGGCAGTCTACGATACACAGAAGTGTACACACTGGAAAATGGACAATATAGAGTTGACTTGAGGGAGTTGGAAAGTGGGAAAAATTGTGAATTTCCAACGAAGAAAGGGATCAGTTTAAAGTTGGAAATATTCAAGTCATTCGAACTTGCTCAGGAGATGATAGACACGGCTTTACAAAAGAGAGAAGATCTTCAATATCACCTGGGATCTAACATCTTCTGTACTGTGAAGAAAGACAGTCCCTGCGTTGACATTCGTCAGTACTGGCGACCTCCAACTGAAGAAAACCTCGTACCTACAAAGAGAGGTCTTTGCTTGCGTCCCACAGAGTACAGAGCTCTAAAATCACAAACGGCAGAATTACACAAAGTGGTACCCGAACTACAAACTTTAGTTCCATGCTTTTTAAGAGAGGACCACGTGAATCAATTGGGAATGCTTCAGTGTTCAAACTGTAACCCTCTAGAATTTCAAAATTGGTGAAATGGATGTTTTATGACATTATAAATTTACTGTACTTGAGTACGGTTATCATTTTAATGTGTTTGTTTAGTCTCTAATTGTATTCATCGTTTGAAACAAAATGTATAAAGCATATCTTTAAAATCAGTATAAGTAATGTTTATTTGCGTATTGTCTTGTTATCATACATGTCTACATCAATAAAGATTTTAATCCTCCATGAATCATGTATTTCCTGCTGATAATACAAAGGGTATTTAAGAAACGAAATAGATCTGATTAAGATCGAGATGAAGTTGACGAACGTTGTGTATCAAGGAGAGATGAATTGTCAAATTAACCTCAAGGACTTAACACAGCAGTTATTTAATGTGCGATACGATCCTCGAACTTTTCCAGGTGTAATATATCAGAATAGAAAAATTGGAGGAAATTGTTTAATATTCTCTAACGGAAAAATTAACTGCAATGGGCATTGCGAAAGTTTTGAACTCGGACTCAAGCGACTTAGACAGTATGTACGCGTCATACAAAAATTAGGATATACAGTTATTTTAACTAAAATCCGTCTTGTCACCGCTTCTGCTGTCCACAAATTAAGTGGGCGCATGAATGTCAATACAATGTCGCACATGTAAACATGTTCGTATGATCCAGAGTTGTTCCCCGCCGTCATGTTTCGGCGAACGGGAATACATTTCACTTGTCATTTAAAGGGTACAATTCTCATGACAGGTATTAAACGAGCACGCGACATTGACGACATAATATACCCCACTATTGTTGAACTTGAGACATGCTTATAAGAAATTGTTTTCAATATCAATATTTGCCCTTTCATCATCATGACCTATGAAAATTATCTACAGTCCATTTATTACGATACAAAACATCCAGGGTCATTTAGGGGATTGGAAAAGCCATATCGAGCAGTGCGAAAGGAAGGCAAATTTGTACTGAGTCGTTCTAAAATTAAACACTGGTTACAGAAACAAGAAACTTATACATTACATAGACAAGTGAATCGAAAACTAAATCGAACCCAGGTTGTTGTACCTGAAATCGGATACCAGTGGGATGCAGATACAGCTGTCATGACTTCCTATTTGAAATTTAACGACGGATACAGTTACTTTCTTCTGACAATTGACGTCTATTTCTAAATTTGTTTGGACCGTACCCCTAAAATCCACAAAAGGAGTTGAAATGGTACACGCTCTCGACTCTCTGTTTAGACAAACCGTTCCTCCTAAAAATCTGCGTACAGACAAAGGGTCTGAATTTCAAAACAGAGGAGTTGAGAATTTTCTGAAAAAGAAAACTGTAAACCACTTTTTTTCTCAGAATGAAATGAAAGCGAGTGTGGCGGAAAGAGCAATCAAAACCATCAAATCTCGCTTAAGTCGTTACATGACAAGACATCAAACACATCGCTGGGTCGATGTGCTGTCGAAAATTACTCAGAGTTATAACTCAACTTATCATCGCACCATCAAGATGGCTCCCAATCAAGTGAAGAAGAGCAACGAAGCTGATATATGGATGAATGCATACGACCACGTATGCAATTCTCGTCGTACCAATAAGGTCAGATCAAGCAAAACCATACGTTTTAAATTTAAAATTGGAGATAGTGTGCGTATTTCCCATTTACGACAAGCGTTTGATAGAGAATACGACGAACGATGGACTGGCGAGCATTTTATCATCAAATCTCGCACTACTAAACAGGCTATTCCCGTGTACGAGTTACAAGACGTCGATGGAGAGGATGTAAAAGGTACATTCTATGAGGGAGAATTACAGAAAGTGTTAATTTCCGACAAAACAATATATAGAATAGAGAAGGTATTGCGCCACAGAGGCAGAGAAGTTCTGGTGAAATGTTGGGGTTGGCCCAAAAAGTTTAACAGTTACATACCTAAATCAGATCTCAAATACTATAAGAAGAATTAACACAAAAGCAAACATAGAAAATCTCTATCATGGAACAGTCGCCTATTTATCAACATGCCGATTTCTTAAGAGAGTTGGGACACGCGGGTCACAGAAACCAGCGCACACTGATAACAAGAGCTAGCAGACACCAGATGCTTGCGCTTGGCGAAGTAGTGCATCATATTCTTTACGGTTTAATACCTCTGTTAGCCAGAGATACTTCCCTTTTTCGTTTCCATCGTCGTTTTCTGAGACAGCTAACAAGTCCTCGCATAGCCATCGAAAGGAAAAAAACTGGCCTGTTATCTCATCTCTCTTTGGTACCGAGAATATTGAGAGATCGCTATCTGGCTAGCATACTGATTTATATCATCAGAGTTCGCGAGAATTAGAAATCAACTTTCATAAGAAACACTACACAAACGTTCTATAAATAAAAAAATGAGTTTCTTTCTCTTTTTGAATAGTCAAGACATTTCACTCAACCAACGCCCCCGACGATTTTATTATTACCCTACCAAAACCATACATTTTAGAGGGTACATGGGAATGCGCATTATATGAATTTAGCGTTTCGATCAGGAAGGATATATCTACTTCTAGACTATATATTTGCACCGACATCGTGGAGGATAGTTATGCAAGGAACACAATGCTACCCATCTTGAGGACTCTAACCCTTAAACCCGAGGACGATGTTGTTCAATTAGCCTATCAACAACCTTTTTATTTTAATGTGTGTAAACAGGAAATTCAGCGTATCAGACTGTTTATAAGAGGCGAACATTTACACATACTGAAGTCTAAAATCCATTCTTTTACGTGTGTTTTGGGATTTAGAAAAAAGTCATGGGTTCCATAGAAGTTTACGACTATAAGAAAATGCAGTGGGTTCCTTATGTACCAGACTTTGAAAAGTGGAGGCGACATTTTGAAGATGTTTCAGCGGGAAGGGTGCGACCTGATTATAAAGGTAGATACATTGTAGGAAGTGGTTCTCGTCACCGAACGGAGACTTCCCCCGAGAAAAACGAACCGGTGGTCAAATTAGTGACTCCCTTGGCACAAGCAATCGAAATGGCTAGATCCGAATTGAAGCGCGAAAACGACTCTAAAAATACATCGGAATCTATAAGAAAGAGTAGAAAAAATCCAGGTCAACGAGCCAGTAAGATCTCTAGGAAAAATTCCAAGAAACCAAGGTTACTCACACAATTTGACGCTTAATCATGGACAAAAATCATATGGATCAACTGTCTATCTTTGAACCCCCACCCATGGACACCACCATACAGACAAGAGAGTGGGTAGAGTTCAGACCCATCAATCAAATATCTGAGTATTCCGCAGTGGAATTTAACATGCCCCCGTTATCTACAGGTTACATGGATCTTAAGAATAGTCGCTTGAAAATTAAGATTAGTATATTGAACAAATCAAATTCTCCGGTTAGTGAGGAAGATCCGGTGGCACTGTCTAATTTACCCCTGCACACAATTTTCGCTCAGGTGGATACCAGTCTCCAACAGACTCCCGTCTCACAGCTGGGAACCAACTATCTATACAAAGCTTACATCGATACTTTATTGTCAACTTCCGCGGAGAACTACTATGTACGATTTTCTCAACTCTTTTTCAAAGACACTTCAGATCCCGACGACGCAGATCCAATCAAAGGAGTGAACATTGGTTTATTTCAAAGGTATCAATACATCAAGAGCGGGAAATTGGTCGACTTGGAGGGTCCGTTGCACGTAGACGTTTTTGAGCAACAACGTTTGATTTTAAATGGAGTGGCACTGTCCCTTAAGCTTTGGCCCAGTAAGGATCCGTTTAGATTAATGTGTGCATCAAGTGGAGATTACAAAATACAGATCGTGGATGTCAGCTTTAAACTCTGCATTCAAAGACCTAATCCTGCTCTCACCATGGCCCACTTGAAATTGTTAGAAAAATCACCTGCAATATATCCTTACCTCTCCTCTAATTTAAAAATTGCTTCAATTGCCAAAGGAGAATTCGCTTTTACCATGGACGACGTGTTTCAGGATGAAGTCCCTTCCACGCTTGTGGTAGGGTTAGTTTCAAGCAGCGCATTCAGCGGAGATTATAAGAAATCACCCTATAACTTTCAACATTTTGACTGTAATTTCGTCGGATTTTATGTGGACGGACAATCCTTTTCCTTTAAACCCCTACAGCCTAATTACGATACCCAAACATACCTAGAAGCTTACCAGACCCTAGTGGAAGGAAGAGAAATCCATGTAGAGAGAGAGGATTATATCTCTGAAAATGCCTTGTATGTGTTGAATATAAATCCCTACATCGATTTCAATACCAAAAGGAAAGGCCATTGTCGCCTGGAACTAAAGTTTGTCGTTCCATTACCGGAGAGTGTAACCGTGATCTTATATGCGAAATTTCCGCAGGTTCTACTCATCGATGAGTCGAGAAGCATCATATTCAAATGAACAACTACGAGTTGTCGGGGTATCTAGCAAAATACGGAGTTCGGGTCGTGTGTGCAGACAAACTTCCCAACGATTTACACCAAACCAAACAAACATTCTGGGTCGTAAATACTGACAAATGTGGAGGTAAAGGATGGCATTGGGTTGTCTTTCATTTTCCCTCCACAGGACCTATACAGTTTTTTGATTCACTCGGTAATGACCCTGAATATTATCAAGAGAGATTTCAACATATACTGTTTTCAAATGGACCAGGCTATTTACTCAACACCAGCCAAATCCAGTCAGAAACTTCAAATGTGTGTGGACATTATTGCATTTATTTTATTTTTCAGAGACTGAGAGAAAGATCCATGAAACTTATATTATCTGATTTTAATGTATTAGATTTGCTTGCAAATGACCGATTGGTTTACAATTTTGTGAAGAATATTTCTTAAATAAAAAAATAAACATTGGTCTTTAGTTGAGTTTCTTTTGACTTTGAAATCATCACTAGGACATTTTTATAAAAATATTACTAGAATTAAAAAAATCACATTTAAGAAGAAATAAATCTAGTAAACACAGCGTTGATGAAAAACATGTTTATTTTTTTCATTTACAAACAAAATATTTATGTACAAATATTAAAATTTTACCCAAGTTTTAGCTATGTCAAATCGCGATTTCTTTTTCGTAGTTTCTCTCTTCTTTGGTTTTAAAATATCGATTGCAATCTTTTTCTTTTGGGGTATTAAAATATCTATATCCGATGCATCCAATTCGTCGTTATCACCAATAGTTTTTGCGTCTTCATTCAAAGGAACTTGAGTTTCCTTGTCACTCGTTTCTTTCTTTTCGGGTTCCTTTGCTTCATTTTCTGGTTGTGTGTCACCATTATCATCATTCTTCTGAAGGGATATGAGTTGCTGGTACTTTTCGTATGGGACCAACACAGATTTCCGAATTACGTCCACCATTTCTTTAGAAATGGTTTAACTACTCGCAACAATACAGATACTGCTTTTTGATTTCTTGTTAACTTCTTTAGCTTGTGTTTTCGGGATGTATTTTTATCTCCTATTACTAAAAGAAGAGACTTGATTTTTTTTAATTTTTCCTTCTCTTCTTGATTAAGCAGTATTACACTGTGAAGAACATTTCTCCCAATACCTTCAGTTGTTGTTTTGTCACAGAACTTAACAACAGTTTTCGTTGTTTCGGATTTGTTTGTAACAAAAGTTCCAAGAAGTGTTTTTCAGTACTGACGGTACTCATTTTATTAAACATAATGAAAGGCAAGTCTTCTTATAAAGCGGTGTATATGATTGTATCCTCTTCCGGAAAGATGTTTGTTCTTAATCTGTACTGATCATCTCCTTGTGGTGACGTGTCAATCACTAGATAGCCAAAGGGATGGTTAGTTGCATCTTTGTAAGCATCTACTAGAACTCGCGCTCGGCCGGGATACAACTGTCGACCCAAGGTTGATATCTGGGAAGAGTCTCGCGCGTTTTTCATTAGTACCAAATAGTAAGTATTCAAAGCTATGGTGCGAGTTTTGGACCCTCTCGGAAAGAGATTTTGGGTAATAAACACTACACTAAGACGGCGATGATGACAGCCTTGAGTAAATAAAAGTCCCATACCCATGTCTTGTACCACTCTATGCATCAGATCGTCGAGTATGATTAGTGAGTGTTGTCGATCTGAAGTAAAATCCTCAAGTATTTCTTTAGACGGGAGTCCGGGATGGAAAATTAAATTAGAAAACTCTCGTTCCATGTCATCAAACAAGGGTTGGTGAATACCATAACAATACAAAACTCTTTTCGGAGGCTCGTCAGCATACATATCATCTAGGTGGTTCAATAAACGATACACAAAACAAGTTTTCCCACTCCCTGTTTGTCCACTGATACACATGCTAGAGCACGGTTGGAAAGGAATACTCATCTTGACTACATTAGATATGCATTCTCGTTGTGAATGCTTCTTATATCCTTTCTGTTTTTATAGAAGGATTGGGTAATACATAGCCAATAGCACTACTAAGTAAAGATATCCACAGTTCAGAGGAACCATTCCTCATAGATAAGTTAACAATGGACGTGATTATGATGATGTATACAACAATCATCTGACAGAAGTACACAATTTCCGATTTCGGAATTTTACTACCTAAAATACTCCATGGCTCTGTAGAGGTATTATTTGACGTCTCCATACTAACACCACACGAAAATAAACATAGAAATCATCCATCCAATTTTCCTTATTCTTTGTAAATAATAAATAAACACTAGTATTGATATGCACATTCAAACAATTTATTACACAATGGATATTAGAATACACTGTATCAAATGTATACAAAGTTTACATAACCTTTATTGTAACGTACTTGATTATATAATACATATGATGAATTTAATCTTATGTTCAAAGAACACACTGAACCCAATGATATGTAGTTATACTGGATGATTTAAACTCAATATACACCATTTAATTATACAAATAAGATTATAAAACGATAGAATAATGACTTGTTTGAACAAGCTAATGGTCATACAAGTAAATTGAACTGTTTTGTATTTTATCTAATTAATTTTTATCTTATTATTAGCCATCTTGTGCAAGCAGATGTATCAATTGTAAATCTAAATCGTCAATTTCTATTTCGTAATCTTTGGAGGGTTTAACAGGACACAACTCAATGTCTAATGGTTGTGTTGACACACCGTCGGACAAGACTTTACGTTTACAGTAAAAATACGTAAACCCATTTCTGATCTGACGGTATGTACACACACCATTATTTCGAACTTTGAAACCCATATTCTCTCCTGCAGACGTTCTTTGTGTTCTTAAAACATTTCTAAACGTAGTAAGAGGAGCCTTGACTCGTTTCTTTGAAATTCCTTTACAGGAAAATTTTATTTTGTTGACTACACGAGGTTTATAGCGTTGCCTACGTAAAGACCTATATTTCTTTGCGCTATTCACTAAGCGTTGTGCTACAATCAACGTGTTGGACTGTGACACTTGCTCGCGAGCTGAGACGATGTACGTCTTTGAACAGAGCCCGATAATTTCGTCTCCCTCGTATTCTATTTTAAATAAGCCAGGTGTTCTGCGATCGTGTTTGGTATGTTGCACACAACAAGTGCGAGGAAACCAATGACGATCGCAGTCGGCCTCGATTTCAAGACCTGCTTCGCAGTACCCTTTCAAACTGTGATTGTAAGACGATAGCATATCTTTTTTAATCACGGACTCGAATGTGGGACCCGAAATGGCCATATATGCAGAGTCGGTATCCATCTTGCAATATTCAAAATCTGCACGCTCTA
The DNA here is from genome assembly GCF_033153115.1 of Saccostrea echinata. Lineage (NCBI taxonomy): Eukaryota > Metazoa > Mollusca > Bivalvia > Ostreida > Ostreidae > Saccostrea > Saccostrea echinata. Next base: position 2,790,482 of record NW_026889798.1, on the reverse strand, counting down.
CAAATCTATCCATAAAATCGTAATAGAATTGTAGCATATGCAGTTTCGCATATTGCAAAATGAAGTAGCCGATCTGAATTGGCAAATTCAAGTTCAAAACTTTTTTAGATTTTTCAATTTCGTATAATTCCTCATCTTCGAAGAGAGTGGTTAGCTTTCTAAACCGGGGTTCGTTTACTTCCTTCATTGCCCGACCTTCCCCTCGAATATATCTCAAAGTCTGAAATTTTTCCTGGTCCATGATTGTGGATCCAAAGGCACTGTTACCTTCTAATTTGCGAGTATCCGCCAGAATCGATTTGCTTGAGTCAGCGTCACCTTGACGTCGAGCACTGCTAATATCGCGCACAAAATTTTGAAAACATTTCTGCGGTGTATATTCCACGGTCTGGTATATCTTGGAAATCTCCAAACCGTGAGATATATACCAACGCAGAAGTGGTGTGGCAATTAACAACTGACGGGCACGCATTCCCCCAACCAACAAACGACGAGGTTTAGTAGATAGATTAAAGCACTTAGCGTCAAACGAAATATCGGTGGTACAAAAGAGAGGGCTCATTTCGGAGAAATATTCGTAAGGTGTCATTGAAGGATGTTGGAAATGAGATGGCCAGGATTCTGGTACGCGAATATCACATTCTACCATACCAAATAACTTTCCATTCATAACAACTGCAATGACATCTTGCGAAGACAAACGACCTTGACTGAAACCCGATCTGCGGGATTGAACAAATTCCTTTAATCTTGTATTAAAGCGAATGTTGTTGCGAAAAGTGCATTCTCGCATCTCAAGTACCTTGAAACCTTTTAATTTTAGATATTGTGTGGCTTTACGAGTCTTCTCTTCGCGGTTTTTTTCATGATTTTGTCGTCTTTGACGTGACGCGTCAAATAACAACGATGACCGTGCCAGTAGCACCCGTGAAACTGGAACACAGTGTTTGTGACCTGATCATAACCGTCTACTGGAAAACGACCTATTTTCTTTTCCTTCCCAAAATTCAATTTGTGAATGATCTTGTACTGACCACTGTGATTCAGCTACTCTAACCAATCAAAAGCAAGAGTGTGTCGATCACGCTTGTGCGCTTTGAATCCATCGTCTACCTGACGACGCACGAATGAACCCACAGGCATTTCTTTCCCTATACAGTGTAGGTACAGAGCATTAGCATCAAAACCAATGATTCTGCCACAAGGTTTCTTTATATTTCCACGAATATGAGATTTCCCGACCTCGTGGTATCGCTTGAATATTATACTCGGACCCCCTATTATGTTTTGCTTGATCGTATCATGTAAATCTTCGTTGGCTTGATCGATCAAAGCAAAACTAGCCCCTTCTTTTCTACGACTCTCAAACAACATTTGACGCGCGAGACCCGATACAGAAATACTACATTTGAAAATGTCAATTCGACGCTCAAAGTAATATTTCTGTAAATTTTGTATAGCTTGTACAAAAGGCTGGACGTCAAGATTGTTATACCAGACCAGAAAATCACGAAGAGTCTCCAAGTTCTTCTCTTGCCACACGCTCTGACAAAAGACATATTCCTCGTTTGTAATATTTGAATCTTTTAACGTCGAATAAAATGCTTCGTGTGGAGGAAGACATGGATAATTCAACTTTTCCACGGAGTCCAAAAACTGATAGGGAAAATATCCTTTTGATTCTTGAACGTCAAAAGCTCGCAAGAAACCAGAATAATTGATTCCAGGGCTAAGATACTGAGTTATATCTAAAAACTTGAATTTATCGGTGCTTATGCAGGTATAAGCATTGTTTCGTTTCACAGCAAATACGTTTCTTGACACATCTAACTCGAGGTGTTTAATGAGGTGACTTTTGATTAAATTGATATCGTATTTGGCCGAATTAAAACCAATGCAAATCATTTGTTCGCAATATTTCTCAAATTCAAGTTTTAGTTTTGCTTTCTGGTGTGCCTCTTCCTCTATAAATTTTTGAATGTCTTCGTCTCCGATGGATATTTCTTCGTGGATTCCATTGCAAACAATGGATTCCTCAAGGGTCTCGAAGACGTCTGCAAATTTTTCTTTTGCTAATTCAGCAGCTTTATTGGCTATTGTTAACATACACTCAAGCATTTTCTTAACGAGAATGTCGACATCCGGATCAACGATACAGAGTGGCTCAGTGTGCCCAGACACGTTAGAACAAATACTAACGGAAATGGGCACATGCCTCTCGGTGTACTGTAAATTACTTGTGTCTTGAGTGTTTAAAGGAACGAGCATAGACTCCAAGTCGTAAACTAAGAACCACTCGTAAAAGCGATCGCTTGCGGGGACAACGATGTCGTATTGTTCAAGTTGGTCAAATATTGTTCGAGGAGAGGTATAAAAACCACCCGGAAATTGACGACTCGTCTTGCCCTTGCACACACGCTGATGGCGTATCATGTTTCCTATGTTATTAAAATGACGGTGACATGTCTTACACAAAAACTTTTTAGCGTAAGAATTGAAATCAGAAATATATGATAAATGGTGATGAAATAAATTCAAATACATGGTAGCTGGAAATTTGCATTTTGATTTATAGATAGGACTAACTGATTCCTCTTCGTTTAACTCAAATAATTCAACATTGATCGCAAAACATCTTTCAAAATAAACCATTTCATCTAAAGTAACACCAAGGAAAGTATCAGGATCCGATTTGATAGTATTTCCGCGAGACTCATTGTAAGAGACCCATTTTTGGAATAAAATTTTGGTCTGACTTTCTAATCGAGATTGATAGTAACCCTGATGTACTGCTAAGCAGCGAAAAGCACAGAGATTATCTCGATATACCCTTCTTGATTTATCTTTTGTTAAAGTAATCAAAGATTTTGAATTGTAAAGATATTTTGGAAGAGTCAGTTCAACCTTTCCCAAAACGAAATTCAAATGATATTTAACAATTCTTACATTGGTTATGAGAAATGGTTTCCATTTCTTATCAGATCTTTGACGCAAAATGTATTCTGTAATATTCATTCTACGCATGCGAAGATACAATCGATTTAAATGTTCTCTGCGGGAAATGTAAATGGGTCTCATGAAAACTTCTTGATTGTGATGTGGTTTAAAATATCTGTACTCCCCTGTTTCGGTATTTACTAATATAAACCCAAATTCTAAATTTAATCGAAATGCTCTATTTTGTCTATCGTAAATTTCATTGGCAGCTTGCATAATTTCCGAAACAGAGAAATTGTTGTTGATTGGAAAATTGTAAATACTACACACATTTCCCTCTTGGTGTCTTCGCAATATGAGAGAGGAATTGGCCTCATACACTGATTTTAAATTGCTATCTGTTCTTCCACCTTCCTCCCACGGTGCACAACCATTGCTCCACGGTCTAGGTTGTAGATTACCTCCACCTACTTGAACGTGTTCGTTCATTTGGTGCAAGTATAAAGTTCGTCTGCATTCGAACCTTTCCTTGCACGTACGACAGCTATACTCGGACTTCTACAAAATATATTTGTTAGTATTTTTAAAAAAAATAAATGAGTTTGACAAAAAGAATATTTTTATAAAGGGGAAATATAAGCTTTATTTCTGCATTATTAATATTTAATAGTAATTAGCTCTAATATTCACATGATATCTTATATGCATGTGCATATGTTTTCTTTGTTTCTGCTGTCCTGATTAAGCAGATAAAATATTTTTACTGAAATGAAGGCTGTTATAGAGTGATGCTTTATAGAACAATGAAAGATTATTTTTTAACCTGATTTCCATTTTCATTTCTTTGCGATGTTTTGGTTGAGGAACTCGTGCCGGGTTTGTCTGCATTTTCCTGAAAATATATAGTATAAAGTATTACATTTAAAAAAATATTATTCTAATAATTTTCTTTGAATTGTTTCCGTGGCGCTAAATATTTAATGTATTATCCCCCCCCCCCCCACACACATACACACACTTATTTGAACATCGCTATGAGGTGTATTGTAAAAGAAAGAGGGACTTTACCTGTCTCACATCTTTACTTGTTTGTGTTGAAGAACTCGTGCTTGGTTTGTCTATATTTTCCTGAAAAAATACAATATAAAGTATATAAACCTCATTATTTGAATAGCATAATGATTATCTTCTTGGGATTGTATTTGTAGTGAATATTAATCATAAAGTTGATAAATATTCGCTCAGGTAACAGAATGCTTTTTAGATTAATTAAGAATGTATTTGTGACATTTCAGTTTACACCAGTTTATTTATTTTTCCAAAGGAAATTATATAACCTTTTTAACCTTTATATGAGTCTAAAATAATCAAAACAATATCTCAAATGATTTTTTATTGGTATATTTAAGATCACCCCAAAGAGATCTATTTCCAAATATAAGTATTAAAAAACTAGTCAATAATCTAAATAATCATCATCCAATCCTAGGTACTCGAATTTCATCGATGTTGAGTATTAATTGACGTACTTAGACTAATTATCCACTTGCTTTCTCGGAATAAGTATACAAACACGGTGCAAGAAAGAAGGAAAACGATGATCAAGAATGTCTTCTACAGACTGGTGGTGATTAATTTCGCAAACAACAAACGATAAGTCAACTCTTTTCACACCCTCCTCTACCCTGTATATAACAATTTTTAAACGACGAACCTTCAACATCCTTCATTGTTACAGAAAGCAGGTTCCTTTGCAATGCCTTTCAATGTAAGCACAGATGTATGTAAATTAACTGAATGTTACGTCACTGTTTTTAAACATGACGGTGGATATGATATTCTGCATTTTCAATATTTGTCTTTTATTTAAATGAGACGAATGTTTCATATTGTTTTTTTTTTCTTTTTCGATAACAAATATTTCACTTGTGATCTCTCTTTCAGAATAAAGGGCTGAATTCCCGTCCTATAATAATAAAAGATTAGGCGGTAATAAGCATCCCAAAATAATCGTAATTCAAAAGAACAAAAAGGGTTCTCATGTTTGGATTAGAAGAGCTAACATTTTAAAGTTTGCTTCACTTAACATGGTAAACACATATAAATATATGTTTTACTAAACTACTATAGCTTAAGTTATATATATATATATATATATATATATATATATATATATATATATATATATATATATATATATATATATATATATATATATATATATATATATATTAGGGATGGCAATCGATTACAGAATTGCTAATCGGTTAACCGCAAGACGTTCCGACCGATTAACCGGTTAATCGTATCAAAATACACATTTTAAAAAAAATAATGTACATCTGTATTCATATACACAAGAAGACTGAAAGAGAGATATTAGAAGTTAGAAACAAGAAGACTGAAAGAGAGATATTAGAAGTTAGAAACATTCTGCTCATTATCTTGACCAGGAAACTTTATGTACATATAAATTATTTTATTTCAATTTTAATAGTTAGACAAGAAAAAAAAATTAGAAAATCATGAATCTTGCCTGAGAAATCCAGAGAAGACGCGGATATCTTACCAGTGCAGATGTCATACAAATTCATTCTGCATTGTCACCATAATCAAAACTTCGTCTGAACTTTAATTTATACGATGTTTTTCTAATTATATAATTTAATAGATATTGGCAAAAGATTGATATGTATACATACTCATTAAAAGTGCTCAATGGTGTTTATGTAAAATCATTAAAGTATTACATGGTACCGACATAATGTTTTAAAAACAGTAATTTACACTTCACAAACTGACCAATTATTACCTCGCAATCTCAATCCGGAAAGCCATATTTACCTCCAAATCAGCTTAATAAGATGTGTAAAAACGTTAAACTATCAACTTTTATCCAGAGATTTCCTTTTTAAAAATGAAATTTAAGAAAATTTCGTTCAATTTTACAAACATTAAATTTTTCCGACTAACCGATTGCAGATTCTCTAACCGATTACCATCGTTCCGACCGATTAATTGATTAACCGGTTACAAATTGCCATCCCTAATAGATATATATATATATATATATATATATATATATATATATATATATATATATATATATATATATATATATATATATATAGATATATATATATAGATAGATATATATATATATATATATATATATATATATATATATATATATATATATATATATATATATATATATATATATATATATATATATATATATATATTTATATCATATGTTTAGATTGTAAAGATACTCCTGAAATAATTACAAAGTAGCCGAACTTACATTTATAGATACAGACTGTATATATCCTTAGCATACAAACTTAAAGACTCCGCGGAATTTAGAGCAAGACAAGTCAGAGAATCCAAATAGGGTAAGTTCATAAAATTATACTGAATATTATTTCTTACCTTACACTTGTGTTGATGACGATATCTTGAAGAAATAAACTGCGCATTGCAGTTTTTACATCGGAATAATTTGTCTCTGTGACTTTCATAAATATGAAGTCGTCGCTCCGTCGAAGTTTTGAATTTTTTTTCATCCGAATATGGACATTTCAGTGATTTTTGACATGATCTAACATGCCGCTCATAATTATCTTTTCTATTCAATACTTTCCCGCATTGCTCACACTCGTGGTGATTGTTAGAATGTATTGATTGTTTGTGATGAGTTAAAATCCACTCACTACTGAACGTTTTTCCGCAAAACGAACATGCATATATCATGACTTCAAATAACCAAGTGACCTGCTTTAATGTACTTTTCATATAGATATTCAGCCTTTCGTTTCCTGATTAAATAGGCAATAGTTTATATCATATTTCTTTGATATTCAATATTTTATAACAAACGGATATCTTTAACGTCATTATAAATGTAGCTAAGCGGATCACAAGTTAAATTATTCAAGAATATATAACAACAGGATATTGTTTTCTATTTACTTGTTTAAGCCGATTTTGATTGTAACTACAGTTTATGACAAACCGACATTATTTCATGTTTGTTTCTCTAATTTGATTATATATATATATATATATATATAGAGAGAGAGAGAGAGAGAGAGAGAGAGAGAGAGAGGAACAAATATTTGAAATTTTTCACATAAAAAAAGTAAACAATATATATAAAATATCTAAGCAAGGATTTGAAATCTTAAATAAAATTGTAGAGTATCAAGATACAGTTTACACTGAGAATTTATTTCGATAGAAATGAAAGTAAATGTACATTGTATAATCATATCGTGTTGTCGGAAACGTAGTTTCCGATCTTAACAGTTTTTGTGTTTTCATAGATTAATCATGACTATTAAATAATACAAATCGGAAGCATGGCTTTTGATCTTATGATTTTATGTTGTCATTGAACTAACATGATCGACTACACCTTACAAATTTAAGAGATATTTTCTGAAGTTGTTTCATCAAAACCGATTCAATAATAACTGATGCATTTTCAATTCGTCTCTTGAAACGACATCTATCTACTCCTATCTGCATCCATTCCCCTTTTCGATCTTCATAAGGAATATTTATAACAGAGTCATGTTTGCTAAAACGAACGCGATACTTCATCGCCTCTCTTTTAAATCAAATATATACTCATATTAATAAATACAGATAATTAAATGCTATACTTATAATCTCTCATTCAAGAAGACAAAACAATACTATAAGGATCAAGCTGTTTCCCGGATTAAGCCAATATTCCTTCACGATCATTAATTAAACATTTTCTAAATTTGTATCTGTATTTTACATTTTTTTTTTGTGTGATGAATCTGCATTTAATAGTTTTACAAGTAAACAATTCGATCTTCTCTACTTGTAACCTCCCATTAAGAAGATTAATCAATACTTTCGGATTAAGTTGTTTCCTGGATTACGTTAATACTCCTTCACAATTATCTTCCGGGTTCATGTCGGGTTCACCACCTCACACCTCATATCTGCTTATTTTGCATCACTCTACACTACAATTAAACTATTCTTAGCAAAATTACACGTACGTTAAAAGCTGTAGTATAGCAGAGGTGTTTACAATCTAACACAGATTAAAGAAAGAAGGAAATAAACAAACAAAAAAATCTAAACTATTATATAAATTATATTTTTGCATTCATAGGAGCTGTACAAATGAATAACTGATAAAAAAAAATGACAAGCGTATGACTAAATCATCTCGACTGTAATGTTTCCCTTATAAACAATACCTTACATCCCGCTAAGAGATAAATGAAAATTGGTAATAATAATATAATTTCATAACATGGTGTATTTTTGTTTGTCCCAAGTTTATGGAAATCTCTCTCTCTCTCTCTCTCTCTCTCTCTCTCTCTCTCTGGAATGCGGATGATGCAGTGCCCGCCTGCACATGTCTCTGTAGGCCTTTCTTTAGTTATTTCATCTGATGTGTCTTTTTTTTCGTTATTAACGTCTGCTTATACCTACACATGTTACGCGTTTGCGAAAATTTTATGTACAATCTAGTTACTGTAACTTTTTAGAAACATGAAACCATGCTATTATTATAAATGTCGGATTGTTGTGACAGAAAAAAAGATTGTCAGAGGGAAGTCTCAAATTTCATTAGGCCAGTAAAATTCGGAGGGAATATAACTAAACCTACTTCAGTACATTTATCTTAAACCGCTTAATGTTTGAAACATCGATCAATTATTGAATTCGATGTCCTTTATTAATTTTTCTTTTCTTTTTGTTTCATGTACAGTCACGCGGAATATATCTTTTGGAATCTGAATTTTATTAATAAAAAGCATCAATATTTTACAAAAAAAAAAAAAAAAAAAAAAAAAAAAATGCTAGATTAAATTACTTCAAGGTATGTTATAGTCCTAAGATAGCTTCATATACATATGAACATTTTCTTGATAAATACAGTGGTTCTAAAAACTTTCAAACTTTAACCACCAATTAAACGTATTCATTATTACCACAATAGATTTCATGCAGAGTACATACCCTGTCATCATCCTATCATCTACTGCCAGTGAATAAACACTAAATATTCAAACTTAAAACGAAAGTAGATTTTTTATGTTCTTAGAAGTTATTTTTATAAATAAAATATTCAAATCAACCTCTTGTTAATATGTTACCTGGTGTAATTATCTCTACTTCAGTTACGTTTGTTATCCGTCAACTGGCAGATAGGAATCGCTGAATGTGTACCTTCCATAGCTGCTTAGTAACCTTCACCTTTTTTTAAATATCCCCGATATACCTGTATTTACGAGTGCACAAATGTGTTTAAATTGTTTAAAAAATTCCTGTGACCTTTCCGACTATTCTTATAGACTGAGATTGGTTATTATTATTATTTTTTGGGGGGTGGGGTTCCTCCATTATTAATCTGCAATAAGTAAACACAAAATTTGCAAGGATTTACTTCGCCTTTTTTTTCTTATTCGTTCAATCAAGAGGAATCTTTTGCAGGATCAAATGAAGTGTGGGTCGGTTGAATGCTGCTCCCACTGTCAGATAATTGCTATCATTATTTATAAGATCACCTGTGTCACTCAGGTGATGTATTGCTATTTTTTTTTTCTTCTTTGTTGTGTGTTGTGCGTCGGTTGTAGACTTTTGAACATTTTCAGCTCCGTCTCATAAATAGAAAAACCAATTTCAACCAATTTTGTTATAGATCATCTATGGACAAATCGACACAAAGTGTGAATTTCATAATCCCCCCCCCCCCCCCCCCGCCGGGGTGGCCTGAGGGATAGGGTCAAAACCATCAAAACTAATATAATTTTTAAAAAAAATCTGCTACTTTTCTCCTGTACATCACGTAGACAGACTGTTAGTTAAACAAGCAGAAGGGGTTCTATTGATTACATAGATAAAACGCTTTAATGCTTTGAAAATATTCTTCTTTGCTGCTAGAAATTAGCAGATAAATTAAGTGCCTAGTTATGACAAACAAGGGTGCCTCTTCCAAAATTGTGACATTCATGGCCCCTTGGTCTTGGATTTTGGTGTAAGGGTCGGGCTCTAATGATTATATAGTGAAAGTGAATTAAGTCTTTGAAAATCTTCTTCTCTTCCCTTGAGCATAAAGCAAACAAACCAAGTACATGTTAATGATAAGGAATGTGCCTCTTCTAAAATTATGAATTGCATATCCCCTGGGTTATGATCAGGGTTGTGATCAGGGTGTGTTGGTATTTGGGCGAGGCTCTATTGATCATATAATGAAATATATAAATTTAAAAAAAAAAACCTCATTCTATGACCCTTGGTATTTAGCAGACAAAAAAAAATAGCAAGGTTATGGTGAGTAAGGATTCCTCTTCCAAAACTGTGAAATTCATAGCCTTTGGCTCAGGTTTTTTGGTTTTAGGGCGGGGTTCTCTTGATTAAATATTGAAAATACATTCTTTCTTTCAAAATATTCTTCTCTGCCCTTTTGTATTTAGCAAACATACAATGTACCAAGAGCATAGTTTTGATAAGCATGGGTACCTATTCAAATATTGTAAATTCCATGTTTCCAAGATCAGGTGTTTTTTATTTAGGGCAGTTCTCTATTGATTATATAGTGAAAAGGAATTGAATCTTTGAAAGTCTTCTCTCTGTTCCTGGGTTTTCCCATATGAACTAAGATGCTTCTTCCAAATGAAAGATGGCTCCTGGGACATGGATTCTGGTGTAAGGGTGGGATCTATTGATCATAAAGCAAAAATGTATTAGGTCCTAAAATAACTTATCTCTGATCCCCCTGTATTGTTTAGCAGACAAAGTAACTGCATGGTTATGCTTAACAAGAATGCCTCTTCCAAAACTTCCAACGAATCTTCTTGTATGACCCTGGATATTTAGCAGACAAACTGATAGCAAGGTTATGAGCAAGGATGCATTTTCAAAAAACCTGTGAAAGTCATGTTCCCTGGGTAAGAGATTTTGATGTAAGGGGAAGGCTTAATTATTTATATAGTGAAAATGCATTATTCCTTTTAAAATCTTCTCCGTTTCTGGACATCCAGGAGACAGAGTATAATGTTGTAACTAGATGCTGTCATGAGACAGTAATACCCGCACTAAGGTGTTTGCCTCTAAATGCACACTCCTTCATATTGGGCTTACCAAGGAAAAAGTCCAAATAATTCTATAATTTACACAGTACATGTATTCGTCAAATCGAGCATAAAATGCTCAGGTGACCCATGAACCTCTTATACGCATTTCATATACTTAATTCATTACCATTCTGAAATAACAGAATTTAATTAATGATGTAAATTAGGTTTTGATAAAAGGGGGGGGGGGGATATAAATTTTTGGCCCATAATTGGAACTTTTTAAATTTATTTTACTCAACATCAAATAATATTATTTTAGTACAAAGCGTTTATGATGAATTTATCAAAATGTGCAAATTTTTTAAAATTAGTATTTGATTAAGCAAAAACCTGCTTGAAAAGCCATACCCAATCAATTTTGTCACCCCCCCCCCCCAAAAAAAAACACACACACACAATTTGCCTGTTTTTGGAAATAGGCCTAGATGGCAAAGTTATGTTAAAACATCGTTTGTTATGATAATTAAAAATTTGTTCTTGTACTGTACATGTATGTGAACACCTTTTTGAAAATTTCTACATCACATTGGGCTTGCGTCACCCTACCAGTACTAGTACTAGTTTTACCATGATCATTTTAAGATTGCACATGCCATGTGACATGTGCAGTGTTACATGTATATCAGTGGAAATTAATTCATTTTGTGTTTTAATTGGATTATATTTCATGAAGTTGACAGGACCTATGACAGTCGGTAAGTACAAGTTTAAGTATAGATTGGGGTAAAATAAACCGAAATGCAAATGGTTAGGTTAAAGTTTAAAAAGGATCAAAGATCATCGGCAATCTCCTTTGCAGAGTTGTCGTTCGTTTCTCTCTCAGACACTGAATGTGTGAGCCGATGGTAGAGAGTGGATCATCGGATGCCACAATAGACGAATTTCACATTCTGAAGAGTTATCTCCCGTTGTCGACATTACATTCAGTTACAGGCACAGATCCGGGAATTTTTTTCCGGGGGGGGGGGGGGAGGGGGGAGGGGGGTCCACACCTCGGTCCAAAAAAATTCCAGCCCAGATTTTCCTGAGGAGCAAAAAAAAAAACAAACAAACAAACAAACAAAAACAAACAAACAAACAAAATAAAAACAATGATGGTGGGGTCCATGTTTTTAAAGGGGGAGGGCATCCAAAGTCATTTTTTATTTGCTTCTGTAAATCAGTATATAGTCCTATTTAAATAACTCTGCAAGTTCTGGGGGGGGGGGGGGGGGTCCAATCTCCCTAGCCGCTCCCTGTCCCTGAAATGACAAATGATCATGTGACTCCTAAATAGTAGAAAACTTTTCCATTTGACTATACATAATTTTGTTTCTTGTGTTATTATGTTATGTACATCTAATGGTTTAAGGTTATGAACCCCTGGAGGTCATCCCCAAAGTATTAGACTAGTTTGCATACATGAACAAACAGGGGTCTGGGAAGGGGAAGGGGCAAGGGGAAGGAGTTATCTCTTTACGTCTTAATTGTTGAAAATTCCTAAAATGAATGTTAACCTCAAATCCGACTTGTACGTCTTCATTATTTTTAAGTGGTGGTGTCTCCGTATGAGTGAAAAATTCCCAAGAGGGACATTTAACAACAAACAAACATTAATGACTTAAAAAACACAATATACATGTACATGTTTATTAGTCAACGGATATACTTTGATCATATCTCTAGTTCTCCCTTGAATCAGAAATGATGATATAAATATTTTAAGAATGATTAAGAGTTGAAAAGGTTGTGCATTTTAAAATTCACTAAGCTCTGTGGTTGAATTAGCTATACCAGTTTAGCTTATTTTGCTACTCAAAGCACCTTGATTAACTTTTTTCAGGGGCGTAGCTGCCTATACGCAAATACGCAAGTGCGTACACATCATTTAAAAAAAAAGAGGGAGAGAGAGAGGTTATTCGAAGAAAAAAATCTCGGTGTGATCCAACAAATATTCGTGTTTCCAATTATTTTGTGTCAAACTGTTTCTATTTAAATTTTAAATTATCCCGACTATATAATAAACCTTTAATTAAATCCTTTTTTTAATCATTGCCAAATCCAAATAAATCGTTCATTAATTTGCCATTGTTTTCAATACATTGCTATGATCTACTAGTATATGGTTTAAAATACGATATTGTTATAATTAATGTAAAGGTTAATTAATGAATGAAATATTTGGAAAACTCAGGAGCTTCTGGGCCCTCACCAGCAGGCATATAAGGGATTCAGGGGAATGGCCTATCCCCCACTTATTTCCAAACCTAACCTTTAACTATTGAAAATATTTATTGAAAGGTTGGTCCCCCCAACATCTTTTTGTTGTAGCAGAATTAAATCATGGTAATTTGGTAATGTATTTTAATAAAAAAAAAATTGATTTGTGAAATTTGGAACACAACCCACCCATCCCGACTCCCTGCCGTTCTCTGCGTACACTTCACTTCCATGCTGGCTACGCGCCTGTTTTTTGTGAAGTTTTTTCAACATGGATACAAGTCATACCTTTTCAGCTTCTGAAAACAATGCATGAAAAAAAAACTGCTTTTCAAATACTGTAACTCTTTCCAAGTACTTGTGATCATCAGTTTTTAGCTCACTTGAGTTTTTCTGGTTTTCTGATCACATTTTGTTTGTCATCCATCTCTCCGCCTGTAAACTTTTCACATTTTTGTCCTCTTCACTAGAACCGCTGGGCCAATTTCAACCAACCCTGCCACAAAGCATCTTCGGGTAAAGGGGATTCAAGTTTGTTCAAGTGAAGGGTCACACCCTCTTTCAAGGGGGGATAATCAAGAATTAGTGAAAATTTGGTGGTATCATTTTAAAAATGTCTTATCAAGAACCACTGACTGGGCCCAAAAAGTTGAAACTTTCTTTACATAGACTTAGTGTAGCTTCAAATTTGTTAAAATTATGACCCACTGGGGTAGGGTGGGGCCACATATGGGGATCCAATGATTTACATAGAAAAATGCAGGGGATTTTTTCCATCATAAATCTTCTTCTCATGAACAGCAAGGGCATTATTGTCGTCCGTTTTCACAAAAGGGACCTAGGGGACATTAAATCTCATTTGTCTGTCAGTCTGTCCGTTTGTCAGTCTGTCCGTCTGTCACAATAAATTTAACCTTGGTCATAACTTCTGAATAATAAGAGATAGGGCTTTCATATTTCACATGTACATTACCTACAAGAACTTTCTAAACATACCATGATTTTTGAACCCATGACCTTGACCTTGAAGTTTGACCTACTTTTCAAAAAATTTAACATTATTTAAAATGATCATTTTGAAAGAGAAAAGATAGGGCGTTCATATTATACATGTATATTACCTGTGACAAGACATTTCTAAATATATCATGACTTTTGACTCTGTGACATTGACCTTGAAGTTTAACCTACTTTTCAAAAATGTTATATTTCCTTATAACTTTTGATTGAGAAGAGATAGGACTTTTATATTTGACATGTACATTAACTGTAACAAGATGTTTCCAAGCATGCTATGATTTTTTTACCCCTTGACCTTGATGTTTTACCTAATTTTCAAAAATTTTAACTTTGGTAATTACTTTTGAATGACATATGATAAGGCCTGCATATTTGAAACAATATGTCATAAATAATGGCATCCCATCCACTAGGACACGGAAAGCAGGGGACCACAATTCTTTGAATTTGTTTGTTAGTCATTTTGATATGGAAACATCCTTATAAAGTGGAGATTCAAGTTTTTTATGCCCTGCCATGAATATGGCCGAGGCATATAGTGTTTGTCATGTCCGATTTCAATAAAACGTCATATGCTGATACATACTGATATAAGCTTTTCAACTGCATCAAAATTTTTGACCTTGACTTTTCCTTTGACCTTGACCTTACTTTTCTTAAATTAGTGTCTAGATCAGTTTTGAATAAACAATTCAAGATATATTTATCAAACTTCATATGCTGATATATACTGCTGAGAGATATCAATTGCATCAACTTTTTTGACCTTGACTTTTCCTTTGACCTTGACCTAACTTTTTTAAATTAGTGTTTATCTACGTTTTAAATAAACCATTTCTGATATTTTTATTGAACTTCTAAGCTAATAGTAAATACATACTGATATAAGCTTTTCAACTGCATCAGCATTTTGACCTCAACCTTTCCTTTGACCTTTACCTCTCTTTTCTCAAATAAGTGTTAAGCAATTTTAAATAAATCATTCAAGATATTTTTATCAAACCTAATATGCGGATATGTATTAGTGAGAGCTATTCAGCTGCATCAAAAACTTTTCACCTTTCACTTTCCTGTGACCTTGACCTCCCTTCTCTTTAATTTGTATTTTGATTAGTTTTAAAGAAACAATCTAAGATATTTTTATGTAAGCATGCACTTATACATAATTTTGTGAGAATTTATCATCTATATCCATTTTTTTTTTTTAGATTTTAGTTTCAATTTTAAAGAAACTGTTCAAGATATTCTCATCAAACTTCATACACTCATACAAATTTTCATGTTGCATTAGTAATATACATTCGGCAGGGCATTTATGTCCTATGGACATCTTTCTAGTTTTCAAATCATGACCTCCGAGGATAGGGTCAGGCCACAATAAGGGATCAAAGTTTTATAGAGATTTAAAAGGAAAAAAAAATCTTCAAAATTCTTCTTTTTAAGAACAACAAAAGCATGATTAATATGGAAACATTCCCAAGAAGTGTAGATTCAAGTTTGTACAAATCATGACCCCATGGGTTAGGGAGGGGCCATTTTTTTCCTGCCCCTATTTGCTATTCACATGGAAATGCAAATTTTAAAACCATTTTACACATCCACAGGACAAAATCAATCATCTTCCAAATGATCATGATTTAAGGCTACTGCATAAAATATACGGGAAGTTCTGGGAACCAGGATGTTTAAACATGTTAAATATTTTTTAAAAAAAAATTGACCCCCATTTGACCCCCAGGGGGAAAATAAGAATTCCGAAACCTTACTGCACATCTATACAACACCACCAACCATCTCCCAAAAGATGATTAGGCTACTATGTAAAATGTAAGAGGAGTTCTGGGAACCAGGGGCTTTTTGCATAAAAAACGTCATTTTTCGACCCCCATTTGACCCCCAGGGTGAAAATGAAAATTCCGAAACCTTACTGCACATCTACATGACACCACCAACCATCTCCCAAAAGATGATTAGGCTTCTGTGTAAAATGTAAGAGGAGTTCAGGGAACCAGGGGCTTTTTGCATTAAAAACGTCATTTTTCGACCCCCATTTGACCCCCAGGGTGAAAATGAAAATTCCGAAACTTTACTGCACATCAACATGACACCACTAACCATCCCCCAAAAGATGATTAGGCTACTGTGTAAAATGTAAGAGGAGTTCAGGGAACCAGGGGCACATCTACATGACACCACCAAACATCTCCCAAAACATGATTAGGCTACTATGTAAAATGTAAGAGGAGTTTGAGAAATAAGAGTGTGACAGACGGACGGACAGACATGAGTAACAACAATATACCCGAACTTTCTTTAGAAAGTGCGGGTATAATGAGCATTGGTATTTTCAAGAGATTTGTGAAATTCTGGAACACTGGGCTAAGTATTATGGTACTGGGCAGGACTTTATTGATCTTGTAAGGAAATGTGTACGCCACTGAGAGAAGTTATTTCCCTTGATAATTACTCACCATAATTGTATTATGTAATTGATAAATCTTATGAGTGAAAAGACTTTATAAGAACATTTAATGAATTATAAAAAAAAAAAAAAAAAAAAAAAAGTACCTTCACTGTCAAAACAGAGCTGAAACCTTTTTGAAACATGTCACAGGTACTTTTGAATTTTGCAGAGGGGGTGGGGGTGGGTGTGGGGGGGTTGGCATGACTTTAATGTAAAATGTAAAACGTAATGTAGAATATAAAATCAGCATTTATTAAGACTTATTATTAAGATTATGAAGTGTATTTTTTTGTTATTTAACAAAACATCACTATTGTATAAGAATATTTTTACGGCATATATTTTTAAAGTACTCATATTTGGATGCATTTAAAGAATGAATTACAAAAATGAAATTAACAATGCAAACTTACCAAAATTATAAGTTCTTTATTTTCTTCCTCTAATTTAAGTGATACAAAATGAGTTTAATTATCTTAATATATCATTGACAAAATATACATGTATTAACACTATACATTAAAACAATATACGAGGGTTGTTCGGAAAGTTCGTGGACAATGCCAGTCTTCCTTATACTATCTTCAAGAAATTTAAAATGAGCACATTACCATATGTAGAAATATTTATTTTGATGTATAAAGTTTCATTTCATGTGCTTTAATAGAATTCTTGTTTTTTTTTAATTTTAAAATCAACACGTTTTGTTACCACGGAGCAAACTCAACAACACTGTAACGTCAAAAATATACCGACATGTGGTTCTCAAAAATACTATCTCTATACATTCCACACACAGTATTGTCCAATACTATTGCACTCATTAAAAACGTTTCTCTATCACTTCTAATCTATTTTGCTAATAATTGCTCCAGTAGCATGATTTTATTTGTCAATGTTATATTTTTTTTCACTGCACAAGTGTGCTTTCACAAGATCAGAATCTGTGAAGCGCCAAACTCTTAGCGTGACGTTACTAACTTTTCAATCTTTTTTATAAGATTTTTACAGAT
The DNA here is from genome assembly GCF_033153115.1 of Saccostrea echinata. Taxonomy (NCBI): domain Eukaryota; kingdom Metazoa; phylum Mollusca; class Bivalvia; order Ostreida; family Ostreidae; genus Saccostrea; species Saccostrea echinata. The sequence continues at coordinate 2,772,714 of NW_026889798.1, read as the reverse complement.
AATCCCTTTTCTCACAGATCACCGTGGTCTAACCCAAGTAGTCTATCATTCAAATACCACCTGTACCATGTACACACAAATGCATGGCTCGCTTTTATCATATTTCCTACTTCCTCCGGCATTTCGGAGTTTTTTCCTAGAGTTTTCCAAAGTACAACACAAAATTATATGGTTAACTGCTGCTCCGTGACGTTCTACGACATCATTTTTTTTTTGTCTTTTTCAATGAGGACTACCTATCTTCTGAAACTGGTTTCTTTTAAACAAAGCAAAAAATGTCATTATTTGGAATCGGAAACGATGAAACAATTCTTAATTTGAACGTCTTGGATTTTTCCGTTTTTGTATCATTTTACAGAAGATATGACTTCAGACATTATTTAATGTCCTGATTGTAAATTACAAAATTTTGACCTGCTCCGGGGCCCAATTTTCACATTTTTCAAGTCTAAATAAGTTTAAAATAAACCACGATATTTAAAAAAAAATGCATAACATTTGAATCTACTGTAGAAATATCTCTTCCAAATTTGGATATAATATGACGTTAAGTAAAAAAGTTATAACGATAGTCTACGAACTTTCCGAACAACCCTCGTAACAGAATTTTCATAATAAATAAATAAATCCTTAAAATAGAAAGAAAAAAAGGAAAAAAATCACAAATCAAGTTTCTTTGCAAAGAGGTTATACTTATGTTTTAACCTATTCCAGAGTTATTCAATTTTGTATTGTTCAACAACCAGTATGTATGTATGGAAATTGAATCCTGTGTCTTCATTGGCTTGGGAACTGTGACCATCTCAATTAATGATGTTCCAGGCAGTGAATGACTTTAAAACCAGTGATCAAGTCTGGATTTAATTGTGACAAAAATGAATAAAATATTTATACACTGACATGTTTCTTTTTAGATGTTAATAAACTGATAAAGTCAAATTTGTGTCATTTTTTTCATACCGGTAAACCCTATCTAGAGTTTGAGAAATGCACGAAAATTTGATAAATCATAGCAAATTATCGGTCCAGGTGCCATCACCAACTCAGTCCAAGGAAGATGAAAGATGGATGTCTTCAAAAGTACTTAAATAAAAATGAATCAGAAAAATATGATGTAAAGAAGGAACGATACAGCCATATTTTTGTCAAGTTTAGAATGAATTATTTACATATCTGCTACGCAGCGGATTTTTTTTAATTAATTCCTCCAAGGGTGGGGTACATATTATACACTTTTACATGCAATTACATGTAAATAGATGAAAGGTCATATGTGATACATGCTGCAGCAGGTAAAAGTCATGCAAATAATTCATGAAAAAAATCAGAAGCTAAGTGTTCAATTAAACAATTAAAGTTACGTTGTGTTGAAATTCTAGTCTGAAGGAAGTTACTCTAAGTACAAAAGCTAGATAGCAATAGAAAATGAGTTGTAGAGGGCACGTAAGGAGAAACTAATACCTGTGTGCAGCTACATCAAAGAACTTACTCCCAAACTCGTCAGCCTGCAGTCTAAGGGAAGCAATCTAGAGGATCACACATCCTACGCAGACATATGATGTCAGGTCCATGTGGTCCTCAATTTTACATGGGGGTTCGGATGAGACCGTATAAACCGAGGTCCAGTGTCGCAGTAGATGCTGGTACGAAAAAGATCCCTCACTGCTCAATGGCCGTAAGTGCCGAGCATAGGACAAAATTTGCAGCTTTCCACCGGCAAGTGGTGGCGTCTCCATATGAGTGAAAAATTCTCGAGAGGGACGTTAAACAACATACAAACAAACAAACATGGGGGTGCGCCCAATGAAAAAAGAACTTTTCAATGCCACCCCAATCATTCAAAAAGATACCACAAGTGCATACCTTTAAGAAACAATAATAAAAATGAACGCTTGGTCACAACTCTACACTTCCAAAGATGTAATAAATAAAGCACAACATATAAATACAGACGCATGTAAACATGTATCACATACATAATTTTATTGCATATATATAAAAATACAAACATCCGTCGTAAGAACAAACTGATTCACTTTGTCATTTTATTTCCCTCCTTTGGTCATGTCAACTTCACAATATATATCCTATATGAATTTCTATTTTCTCCTACCCTCTCCCTTTTCTAAAGGACACACCTTCCACCCTACCTTCTTCGCTACTTCATTATTTGCTGATCCTTCTTTTGGTATGTCTTCAATGTTCAAAAAATGGCTAGGAATAACTTTCACTGTTTTTAAACTCACTTAACAATGCGAAAGGCGGGGTTCTTATATGTTAAAGAGTACTAGTTTTCTTATAGAACTCCGTACAAACCTTATCCACTCTCATTAATTTATTTTATCACTTTCAGACAAATACTTGGCACCGTTCATTTTAAGCGTTCAAAAAAGCCTCCAAAAATATATGGTCCCCTGACGTTTATTGGTCAAAATTGCAGTTGTTTACAACTTACATGTATAGCGATCTGCAGAAAATGACACTCTACATTAATCACTCCTTTTTCACACTCCTACAATTTCCCCTAGTATTTCTTTCTTTTTTTTTTCTTTTTTTTTTGTAATGCTCTCTCATCCCAACAACATTTGTTTCAAACATTAGATTTTCTAATTAAAATGAAAATAATCAAATACTTGAATTTAGCCAATCAATTATCGCCTACTATTCAGAATTCTATACTACTATATGTATAACAAACAAATTACGTACATGTAAGCATCCGGGGGTTAAGTACTCTCATTCCTCTCTTACACTCATTTTGAATGCCATAATTTTCCAAAATAATGTGATGTTTAAAGTCGCAATAAACTAAATACATTGCTAAATGTATATTCTGTGATATAATAAATTTTGAAATTTAAAAAAACCTGTCCTCGAAAATGTTTTAAGTAATTTTTCTTCAACTTACAAAAAAAAAAAACAAAAAAACAAAAACAAAAAAACAAATACACTGTACATGTAACCTGTCCTTTCCTGGTGCTACTCCAAAGAAAGAAAGACAAAATCAGCATCATACATCCAAGACTGGCATTAAGTTTTTAGTTCTACCATAACATTTACTTCATTGTGACAATCCGGCACGCAAACGCACTTGTTGCGCACGCCGAGCACGCTGGGTGAAAAGATTGAGCTGAGTAAAAAATTGAAAGGCTTAAGCGGCTTCAACAAGGCGTCCTCGTTGAGAGTAGTAGCAAACGGCGCGAAGCGCCGCTCGTCACTACGAACCCTTAAAAGAACGCCTGGGCGAGGAGAAAATTCGGACTTAATGACCTTCTCTCCGCAGTAACCTGTGGTCCCATCATGCTTTGCGAGTTGCTTCTCACCGCAAACTCGCATTTTATATACTATCCCCCGTCTAAAACATAATGTCCGATTATGGAAGTCTATTGAAATATTTTACTATTTATCTTTTTTTTTTACACTTCAATGGCTCTTAAATCCTCTGTTACCCTTCAATGTTTACCCTATGACATCGTCTGAGTGAATTTTTATGATCATGACATACCCATAGTTTATATCCAACCCTCATATTAAGTATCGACTTTTTTATAAAGTTGGGACATGGAAAAGATATACACATTTCAAACCCAGTCATCTTGAACTTGTTTTAATGACCACGATAGAAGGTTTTGATACACCTTCTCTCACAAGCAATGTTTTTACCTGATGTAATCTGACTAGAGTTTCAAATCTCCAATTTCTAGCTAACCTGAGCCTAAGGTTCAAGTAAGCTGTTCTGGTCAAAATATAACCAATGTCTGTCGTCGTTGGCGTTGTCATCGTACACTTTTCACAATTTCATCTTCTCCAGAACCACAGTACCAATTTCAACAAAATTTTATACAGAGCAATCTTGGGTGAAGTTTGTTCAAATGAAAGCTCCCCGTCCCCAAGAAGAGGAATAATTAGGAATCAATGAAAATTTAATGACGTCTTTTAAAAATAGTAATCTTCTCAGTCAACATCCAGTAGGCCAGAAAAGATAATTATGTAAAAGCTTCATCATATAGTGTAGATTCAAGTCTCTTCATATCAAGACCACCAGGAATAGGGTGGACCTTAATGGTCCACCATAGTTTTAGGGAAAATATCTTTATAAAGGATTCTACATTAAGCAAGCAAAGGTTGCATAGAAATACATATGGGGGAAAATTTAAAATCTCAAGATCTGCAAAGCAAGATTAAACATCCTCAGTTTGTGTAGATTTAAGTGTGTTGAAATCATGACCCACCAACCCTCCCGAAATAGGCAGGGCCTCAGAAGGCGATCAAAGTTTAATAAAGAGAACATACGAAAACATCTTTTAAGATCTTCTATCAAGAGCAGCAAAACCATGATTAGTCACATTTTTATGGAAGCATCCTCAGGAAATTCAGATTTGTTCAGATCATGACCTTCAGTGCAAGGGCGGGACCACAATAGGAGATTAAGGATTTAGAAAGAAATGTATGGGGGAGGAGGGGGTGGAATCTGCTGATAAAGAACAGCAGGGTCAAACTAACTGAAGTAGGTAAGTACTTCAACCCTCTGAAACTTAATGAACATGCCATTCCACCAAATAACCATTTAACATTTAAGGGTCCTCCACACACCCACAGCTTATGTTTTATATAACTAAGCATTACTTTTAACAAGCATAACAAGGAATTAAAATATAAGTTATACTCCTTTTTTTTTTATTTATTTATTTTTTTTTAAATTATACTTCATAAGTTTTAAGATATTTTCCCCATCGAGTTTTGATTAGCAGCACATCAAATATTGTTTTTTTTTGCTGGCATATTTTATTAGGCTTACAAAACAACCACAAAAACTTATTTTTATCAGTATTATATATATATATATATATATATATATATATATATATATATATATATATATATATATATATATATACATATATATATATATATATATATATATATATATATATATATATATATATATATATATATATACAACTCTTTTTCTCTAAAATACATTAACGAAAAATTAGGGAAGACTCCTGATAGTACTGGAAAAAAACATTAATGAATTAAATTACAACACGAAATTTAAATATAAGCAAGTTTGTAGATGTGGAAAAAATATTTTTAAAATCCTGGGTATCGAAGTCCCTTTTTAGAGTTATATTTCCTGTACATGTAACAAAGGACTCAGAAACCGTGGAAAGTCTCCGCATACATCATCATACTCAAGGTACTCAGTATTGGCGACTGAATTGGACAGATATAAATGACGAAAACTAGAAATGCACGCTACATGTATTTATCAATATTTATAAACACACAATGAGATAGGTATTACTGAAATGCTCAAGTCAATGTGCAAGAACATGAACTTTCACAACAGACTTTGTTGACAATATAATTGCAATGGATCGATTAGCCTGAAAGTATAAATAAACTAAACATACCTGTAATTTACGAATTATTATGCTACAAAAACTCAAAGGTCTTCAGTTCTTTTATTAAAAAAAGAAATCGGAAACTTTTCTTTGTGTCACACCGTGATCATTCCATGTGTTCATTGTTTATGATTATGATGTCGCTCTCAGTTAACTGCAAACTTTTCCCTTGACAAACTTTCCTCTCTAAAGCGTTTGTAAGACTCTCTTACAGGCGGTGCCGGTTAAATCTACAGTGCACAAACTATACAAAACCGGAAGTAAAAGTATTTTTTGGCAATACATCACAAGTCACGGGGAATGGAGGACGTGATTTTAACAATGTACATAATTATGGCATACTGTAATTTAAAGAAAAATTAGAAAGTCTTAACTTATCATTTCTTTAAAATACATCTTAATGTGTAGACATACATGTAGTTATATACAAATGTCCATCTTAGATAGTATATTTCTATATCCTAGAACTACATGAAGATGATATTATATTTATACTGTTTTTATATTGGTTTCAAAAGTATGTGGTCAACAAAAGTTATAATATTGAGTCTTGTTAGAAGAACGACAAACGCTTCAATGATGATACTTATTAAAACGGATTTTATCGTAATTGGTGTCAGTTTACAAGCTCTCAGAAAACTAAGATGGAGACTACGCATATAAGTACATAAAACGGTTCCTATCTCATGTCGATTGCTCACCAGAACTCTGTCAAGTATTTGGTATCAATTTTGTGCATTGATTCAAATTGATGACGAGGACAAATCATGCTTTCTCCATGTATCTCGCTTTCAGCAATAAAACTTTTCTCAACGTCTTCCCGAATAACTTGTTTCCTTTCCTCTGTGCATGTAAATCTTGTCTTATACCGAAGATGCTTGTGGAAAGTGCTGGTTATATCTTTCATTATTTCATCTATGTGTCTTCTCAAAAGAACACTGACTTCCTTTGCGATTGTTTTTTTCTCTTTCCGGATTAAATATTTGAAGTTGAATAGAAGTTGTTGTCACAGCAAGGCAAATATAGTGATTTTGGTTAGCAAACATCGCAGCTTTTTTGTACAAACACGACACCCCATTGTTTTCTAAAACTTCCCAAGGCAATTGCATACAAGAAACCACCAGCCGATAGAACAGAAAGTAAGGCAAAAATTCAAATAGATAAATCAAAACTGAAGTCCTAGGTAAGTTTTGAATAATTTGTTTTTGTGGTGTAGCAAATTCTTTTTTGTTCAAGCATGGAACATATGAACATCTTTACTGACCGCTAAAAAACCCAACCGCTGCATGTACAACAATAAAGTTTGTTTGTGCAGAATCAATTGACCAGACTCCTCTTCAGATGAACCCATGTTCAAATTCCAGATTTCATCAAGTAGGGAGTCTTTTAAATTCCCAGTTTCGTAATGCTCTTTCCAATCCTTATTTGTTGCAAGTATTCCTTTCACGTGTAATTTGTCTGTAATGATGGTTTTGAATGTATCGATAAACCACTGGCTATCAATAATGTCCAAATCTCGGAGCCCATCCTCTTTGAAGAATAGACATTCCCCAGCCTCGTGATAATATTTTAACATATCATAAACACTCTGTCCTTTTTTTCTCTTTTTGTACGGGCATCCTATTTCTTATTTCCTCAAATGTCAAAAAAAGACGAATGCCTCTTTTTTCAGTAATGTCATCATTCAAGAAAATCCATTCGTGGGGAATTTTCTCACTCCATTTCGTTAAGGTAGTGATATCTACAATGCACTTCTCTAGTTTCTCTAGTTTCTTGATAGGAGATAATGGAAATTGTGCTAGGAAGCACCGATCTGTCCTTATGTACTGTACTAGATTCGATTGGTCAGGTAATGATTTGTGAAGGGATTCCAGGAATTCTTGACTGTTCTGCATAGATAAAAATTATCATTAAACTATATTTTAACGTATATTATAATTATCATCTGATATCTAACGGACATTGGAATGCAGATGGGTAAAGATATCATGAATGATGTATAACCAACGCTTAGTATTTAAAATTATGTTAAAGATGCAATCGGATTTTTATGTCTCCAAAATAAATCCAGAAAAATAAACCTAATACCTATGAATTTTTACTGTTAATTGACCTGACGGAATGGGATAATATTATATCATATACCTAGTAGTGTATCAGCCTTGATACAGGCGTTTAGGACTAGGTGAGACAGCCTCTTGGAACAAGGGCTGTCTCGCCCTCAGGGCTAAGATATCTCTGTCTCAGCCCGTTGTCAAGGGGCTGTCTCGCCTTCACATTTCAATCCATTATTTCTATTTAATTTGTGTGATTTAAGAGTAAAATTTATATTAAAGTGTTAGAGATAAATATTTTGTATACTAAAACTAGTCCCGAATCTTTAAGAATTATTTATTTATGCTAGAATATTGAGAAAATTGTTTTTAAAAAGTGCGCCAAATGATGGTAGTTGTGACGTAAGAGAGGTAACTCTTGTTTACTGAGAGTTGTATGTTTTGAACAGAAATGAACGTTAATTTGCTTTGACAGTAAGACAATAACAAATTTTCTCTTTTTTGTGTCATTATTTATTTTAATACATATCGTAAGCAAAACAAACAGTTACAGTAACTTTAAATCTCAGACATGTGACGATTTGTTGAACAAGTAAACCGGTTCGATCCAAAGTGAAAGTAGAGTTATCAAAAGTTTGGTACCTTTAACACTCTGGCTGCGGGAAGGACATATATGTCCTTTTACCGTTCGCTGCGAGAGGGACATATATGTCCCTGGCGACGTCATAAATGTTGCGTTATTTTTTCTGTATTTTTATTGAGATTTTTATATTATTATTACATTTTCACAGCATTTTTTATAAAAAGATTTAATAATTCAAAAGCATTTGCATTTAAATGTAAGTTAAATAAGCCTGCAACACACTTATTTAACCACTTCTGTGCCACAGGGCCAATCACACAGTTTGCGTAAGAGTGCCACGGGGCCGATTTTGGACCGATTTTATTGAACTGAAATGTGGTCATGTATTTCTTTTAGTTTTATTCAATGTAAATAATTGTTAAACCTTTGCACCTTTTTATTGTATAACATTGAATTGTTTCATGATTTATTTGTAGAATATCATAAAAATTTCAGACATATATGGATAAACGAAGTAAAATTCATACCACTGATGACTCCGTGAAATTTTTCAAATAATGAGTTGTTATTCATATGTATTACTTTTGAACATGCTCAACGAAATGTATATTGTACACGATTTCATTTTAAATGCATTTTCTTACTACTAAAAATTCAATTAAAATTTGGTACTCTCGTCTATTTTGCAGCAACAGTTAGAATCAACGTCATTTTACGTAAATGACGTCATAATAAGGAGTACGTGCAAGCCAGCCTTGAGAAAGGTTCCGAGTTGATCGTTTATCAGTAATTCATGCTCTTAGAATATTCCACATATCGGGGTGGGGTGGGGGGTAGGACCCCCCTTACTTATTAAATATAGAAATAAAATACGTCAGACCCTTCATGAAGCACAGACCACATTCGGGAGTGTCATATATAATATATAAAAAAAGTGGTTCCTCCCTCTCTCTTCAGGAAGTAGGATTTTGTGATAAGAGTCAGATAAATAGTCAGATACACTGTACTAATCACAGTTTATTTTGGGAAAATTAAAAAATAGGAAATCTTAAACAGGAAACTATCTAGCTTTTTAGGACACCTGCACAGGCGCGTATCCAGAATCCCGCAAACGCCAGGGGTGGGTGGAGTTCCGGACCCCCCCCCCCCCATCCGTGCATGCTGCATATTAAGAATTTAAGACTACAGGCATGTTTCATATTCCATCTATGTTTCTGCATGGCAATGATTTCGCAACATATATCTCGCGCGGGACCGCTCTGGGTATGACCCAACGCACACGTCCAGTACTGGACTTTATAAATGTACAATGAACAATGTCATTTACTGATTATTATACTGTTCTTTTCCATGTTATTGTAATAATTTCATACTTGTCTGTTCTGGGCTCTAAATTAGAAATAAATGTTTTGTTCTGTTCTGTACATGTATAAATAGGACATTTCCAAAGGATAACATTCTGGCAAGGGATCTTACATGTATTATATGAACTGATGAAAGTATGATTGGATTTAAAATACGTTTTTTGCATGCAAACACTCACTTTACTTGGATTTTCTATAATTAACCATCTAAGCTTACATGAAATCTATAAATTACGAAGAATGAGAGCTATGTGTATTTTACTTTTTGTTGTGGTATCATGCTTAAGGTATACCTTTACTCAGAATAAAAAAAATTCCACTGATAGGAGTGACAAACCAACAAATGTACATTAAAGAACCCCAATAGTAGTGTCATTTTCCACTTTGGAATATCTAGGTCAATGACCTACTTTTTTTGCTATTGACCTCCCAAGATTTCCCGGAAAATTCCTCCAAATTCTACACTATAGCCATTTTTTTCTTTTCAAGCAAAATATGAGTAGTATCATAACTCTTTTGGAATATAAAATGTATTTTATCATAGTAACTGGTGCAAAATACCAAATAATTTTCAGATTTGGGTCAACCAATTTAAAATTATTAAAGTCCGAATTTCCTCTATTATTTTCAAAATTCCACCAGTTTTTCATCAAGAATTTAAAAAAATCCCACTGATAGGAACAATAAATAAATCATACTTTTATAAGACTTAAATTCTCTTTATTTTATTGGTATAAAATGTATATGGGGTCAATGGTCAAATTTTTCAGAAATTTCCACTTGAAAATTTTTTAATCAGTTTTTTTCACATTGCCAACCACTATATTTTTATTTAAAATAAAATATGAAAAATATTGATAATTTTTTAACTAAATAAGATTTTCAAATGCATCACTGTATTAGAAATATACAGCTTTGTAAATATATAACAAAAAATCTTGGTTTTTCATTAAATTGAAAAGTTTTAATCAGAATTTCCTCTGTCATAGCTTGATTAATAAGTGCAATATTTTGTACAACAACATTTTGATATACATTTTTTGATGACTTTAAAATGTAAGAAAATGTAATAAAATATTTATACATGTATTTCAGAGATATAGTACTACACCTGTTGCAATGTTAGATTTCAAAAAAGTTATGCACATAAATATGAATTAAATTCAATATCTATATGTTTTCTTTTTGTGACTTTTTTTAATTACATAAGAAAATGCCAGGAATAAAAAAATTCAACATGTTAATTACCTAATCACATCTTACAAGATTGATATGGATTTAAAAAGTGTAAAATATCTTTAGAAACAGACTATAACTTATAAATTGGAGGCAAATTAACTTATATAATGGGCTTTGCACAATTATATTATCAGTCCATTACCTCTTTGGGAGGTTATATCATACTGCATAAGACTACATTAGGCAAGTCTCAATCACTAATTACATGTAGGTATAAAATATAATTGTGAGATGAATATTGGTAATCTATTATTTAACAGCACACATCAAAAACCTATACAGATCGATGATTTCAAAATGAAATCTTCATACATAATGGATTTGTCAAAAAAATTAAATTTATTTATAATTTCACTTAGATTGATTCTCTATTTCAGGAATTATCATGAACATTCTAGCTGTCAATTTCTTACATAAACTGGTAAATAATAAACTTGCTAAATTTGTTTTAAAAAAAACTGATGGAAATAAATTATTAATCAAATTGAATTGCTTTTCTTTAAATCAAGACATTGCACATTATAATATATTTAACTTTCATTTAACGACAGAAAAAAAGAGCTCACAGCCTCAATAATTTTGTTCGACTTTGTCACCCTCACAGAACTGTTGCTACACACTTCAGTAAACAATGCATGGATACCAATCTGATCTCTAGAGTAAGCTAGTTTCAAACTATCAAAATCTAATCCACTTCCAGCTATTCTTTTAGCCATACACACACTCAACACCTTTTTCTGAACAAGAATTTGTAAGGAAGGAAAATTTTTGTCAACTTCCTTTTGGTAAGATAGTACATTCATAGCATAATCAAATGAAAATGTTGCACACTTATGCTTATCATCTGATAAATTCACTAATTCTAGCAACTTTTGCAACACTAAAATATCTTCAAGGGCATTATGTGCTTCATATGAACATGCAAGAAGACTTTCTGCAAGATTTTGCTGGCTATAAGAGCTCAGGTTTGGATGGGATATTCGAAATAAAAGCTTTGTATCCATAAATCCCTTCACTTTTCTTGAAAATCTTGATAACATAGAACATGATTCAAGAGCTCTAAAAAGCACTGGACAATCAAACACTTTAATGTTGTGACCAACTAAAATGATATTGTTATACTTTTCGAGAAATTTCAAGAAAGAATCCAATGCAGCCATCAGAGAAATGCCAGTCACTTCTTCGTTGTTATGGTAGAGTTTTCCATTCCTAACAGAGAGTCCTGTTATCTCAGAAGCTGTTGGCGTTATGGACTTCTTAGGAATAATGTATGTAGAAAATCTATCCTCATTCTGTACAGCTGCCAACTGAACAATATGAGAAGTGCGAGCTAAAAGAAAAATATCACTATTTATGTCTAATGAACAAATAAAAAACATTCTCACAAGGCCAACTGACATTAATAATTGCTAGTGGAGTATATGGATTTATACAGAAATAAATTCCACCACATGGCATGCCTATAAACATTAAATAGAGACTTAAAAACATCATGAGTAGTTGCTGAGAAAACAGAGACAAAAATTTATTGAAAGGTGCACACACAGAAACTGACAGAAACTTTACAGGGGTAAAACTGTATACATCATTTTCTTCCGAGCAGGGATATAATTATGGTTCTTTTGAATAAACTGAATTTGAGAAAATATCTATATAAACTTCTTGCACAAAAAAAATTGAAACATTTAAATTGTGTTAAATGCATTACCTAATCCTGTTGTTTCTAAATCAAATAAGATAAGTGTGTGATTTTCAACATCAACTGTTTCCATCTGTGGTCTTGGGCGTGGGACTGGAATTTCTGTAATGATGTTAGCTTGTTGAGGAGCTAACCCTATTCCAGATTCATATGTGGATCCTTCATGAATTTCTTTACTAGTTGTACACAAGGATCTTTAAGAATGAGGAAAAAAATGCTTAGTCTATAAATATAAATTCATGTATTTCAAAAATCAAACTGATAACTAATATATGTTTGCATCATTCAAGAGAGCTTATTTTACATTACCTCCTAGCCTTCAGCTCACGTCTTCTTCTCTTCGCCTCCTTAGTTTTGGCGATCGCCTTTCTCTTCCTGGACTGGGATTCCCTGAGATAGCACAACTTCCTAGTAAACCTTCCAGGAGATAACCCGATCTTTTTGTTTACCTGTTAGGACAAAAATAACATTAAACATTAGGAGGGAGGTAGTGCTACAGCTTAGTGCAAAAGCTATATGGTTTGCTAGTAATGTTAATTTAATTACAAATATTGCTCATACACATATTTATTATATAGTCTATTTATAGTCCCTATATAATCTATACAAACACAAACAGTTCAAAACACTACATATTCACTGGTTTTGAAGCTGTATTCACCGAAGGGTCGGTGCGCGTTCAGCGGCATTGCGACATCACAATCAACACCTCAAACAACGTTCTAAACAATTGGTTGCAACGGCCGGAGCCAGATGTGTATCTGAGCAGGAAAAACATTAGCCAAGCCTATTGCAGGGTTATTTTCTTAACATTTCGATGTCTTAAAAACAGCAAAAAGCTATAACTTGTGATCTGGACATTTTTATTTTAATTTTTCCACGACAAAAGTTCGTAAATGAAAGTTGTATCATCATGCAGCCTTCAATGTCTTATTTATTCAAATCCGGACTATATAATAAAACAATTATGGACTCTTTCGGTGGTGAATATGGTTTGTTATTCACCAGAATAATATCAATATTGACCGAGGCAAAGCCGAGGTCAATATTGATATTTTTCTGGTGAATAACAAACCATATTCACCACCGAAAGAGTCCATAATTGTATAATATCTTATGATCAATTTTTTTTCTATTTTTTAAGCATCTTTGTCAAAGTTTTACAGCTTGAGATTATTTTCCATTTAATATTTATATAACATTTTGGTACATAAATTTTCATAAAATAATATTTTTTCATAAATTTATATATACTCACAGCAACAAGATAAGATGCTCCAGAGTTTTTTTCTGCTACAGATGCTGCTACTCTGTAGTTTAAGCTAGCTGAGCCGCTAAAGTAGTGGTTTTTCGGAGCTTTCAGTGACACAGTCCTATTGAAGGACTCATTTGGTTGGGTGCTTCCCAGACTGGAGATCTTACAGCTGTTCTGCTTCCATTGGTTGCATATTGAATGTAGTGAATCTTGAAGGTCCGAGTCTTTTAAGGGCTTTCCATAAGGCAAGGAAGAGTACCTTCAATTTATTTTGAACATATACTGAATCAATTAAATCAGGGTTAGGAAATGGACGAGATGAAGCTTGCACATAATAAATGTATATGTAGATACATTATTTCAAATTGATACTGAATTACATACTAATTATGTCCATACATAGTCATATGTATAATAGTACCTTTGCTTCGGATTGTTAACATGCTGACACCAGGAATCGCTGCATGACTCATGGTTTCCAAAAGGGTGATTACAGAGGGCATCAAGTGCCTTTTCTATTCCTCTTGGGTTTCCCTGGTTTTGTGCTAGTAGATAATTGAAGCACTTTTGAAGGTAGTGGATTACCTTTGTAGTTAAGGACTTGTGTTTTTTCTGCAAAGCATATAGACTTGAGGAAAAATTTTTTCTAATGTGGTTCTTGTCGCATTTTTTTTTAATGTTTGGGCTTACACTTTGTTTCAAGCGAGAAATGGTGGTGGTGTCATCATCAGCTATAACAGTGGACACCTTTATTCCTTTGTCCTGTTTTTTCTCTACCATGCTGATAACCATACTTGGCTCCATAGATTTAGAACTTCCTAAAAAAAAAAAATCAAAAAACAAATTTAAAAACTAAGTTAATGAAATTTTAAGTAAGATTAATATTACATTTGAAAATTAAATTCAAAGATATGTACAGGCGCATTTCTCAGTTTCAAAAATTGCTATTTTAGCAGGTTAGTAAAAGTTCATTCAGTTTATTTAAAAAAAAAAAAAAAAACAATTACATACATATAAAACCAAAAGGTAACAATTAAATCCTATTCTTAATCTCAAATATAAACACTCATTTCAATTGAAGTATCTAATACCTTGCCAGTTTTGTCTACAGTCCTGTTCCTTTGCTTCTTTCCCATTCCTCTTAGCACTCTCACATATCCTGCACATCTTGCTACGCACTTCATACCCTATTACTTTCCCGGTGTGTTCTCCAATCATTGAGCAATGTCCTTCAATTAAAATGAAAAGGAATTTAAGGTAAAATTATTACTTGGACCTCTCATATCATGTAAATTGCAGACATTATGATTACAGACTAACAGCTAGTTACCAGAAAAGCTATCAAATGAGTGACCACTCCCCCTCTTCTGCCATCCAGCATCTACGGTTACCGTTAATTCTTCAGCTCCTTCAGTTCTGAAAAAAAAATGCTTTTTTTTTGGTTTTTGTTTTATTTTTTGAATTTTTCTTTATTGTTATTATTATTACTCCTACTATGATTATTAATTATTTTGAAATACTGATTACAACAAGAGGTCCATGGGCCACATCACTCACCTGAGCACTGTAGCTAGGAAAAAAGCAAAAATCAGTTCTGTATTGAAAAGCTTAAATGCATTAGTGGTCTCGACCTACCCCTAAAAAGGGGAGAGGGTAGGATTTAACAAACTTAAATTTATACTAAGTAAGGATGCTTACATATTTCTTTGACTAACTGTGGCTTTTTTCCTGTAAGTTTAAACTTTCATTGTGGCCCCACCCTTCCCATGGTAGTCATGATTTAAGCAATCTTGAATCTACATTACCTGAGAATACTTCCACATAAATATGACCAATCATGTCTTTGCTGTTCTTGAGAAGATTTTTCCTATATGTTCCTATGTAAAACTTTAATCATCCATTGTGGCCCAACCCTGTCCCCAAGGGTCAAGATTTGAACAAACTTGAATCTACACTACCTGATGATGATTCCACATGATTTTCATCTTTCCAGGCCCAGTGGTTCTTGAGAAGAAGATTTTTAAAAGATGCCATTAATTTTTCACTTATTCGTAATTATCTCCCCTTGGAAGAGGGCGTGGCCCTTTATTTGAATAAACTTGAATCCCCTTCACCCAAGGATACTTTGTGGCAAGTTTGGTTGAAAT
Organism: Saccostrea echinata; assembly: GCF_033153115.1. Taxonomy (NCBI): domain Eukaryota; kingdom Metazoa; phylum Mollusca; class Bivalvia; order Ostreida; family Ostreidae; genus Saccostrea; species Saccostrea echinata. The sequence continues at coordinate 2,756,965 of NW_026889798.1, read as the reverse complement.
TGGTCCAAAATCTGAAAAGTTTACAGACAGATGGACAGACGGACAGACAGATGGATGCCAGACGAAATGTGATCAGAAAAGCTTACTTGAGCCTTTGGCTCCAGTGAGCTAAAAAACCCAAAAATTAGTTTTGTGAGGAAATATTGTGGCATATTAGATCTACCATCACTTTTTATGGGTGTAAACATGTATATACTTACTCAACTGTTGCTAGGATTTCATCTTGTAAGACCTGTTGGATGGTGTCCTCAGCAACTTTTTCAATGGCCAGCCCTGTCTCTGTTTGTCTATTCTGGATGGTCTTTGTACTTATAGCAGGGATATTTATAGATGTTAAAAGGTCATTTACTTGAGCTGGGCCAATGCCAGCATGAATCATTCCTATTAAATTGTAAAAAAAAAAAGTTACATGATGATGAAAATTAGGGCTGGGACGATATATCGAGATATCGATAATATCGATTCTTTGTGAAGACGATACGCATATCGATACATATGTAGAAATATCGAAATATCGCAAAAAAAATTCTGACTGCTGTTTTTCTCTGTTTATTTAACATTTGGCCAGGGGTTTAATATATAAAATAAATAAGCAAAATATAAATATAGATATGAAATAAATAATAATTAACACCACTTGAGTAAAATATTTTTGTTTTACAACATATAAAAAACTATTTTGAATAAATTATTTTTTTTGCAAAGAAATATTTTGTTTATTTCAATGCCAAAAAAGATTTTATAACCAATTACACATATCGTGATACATATCGTATCGTGGCTCAAATATCGTGATACATATCGATATAGAAAAAGTTGTATCGTCCCAGCCCTAATGAAAATCAATTAACACACAATTTGAATACATACTTTTTAAATTGTATGCATTTATTTATACCTGTAGCTAACTTAGTATTAGCATCCCATATGCGAGCATGGCGTTTTCCTGTTGGAATCACATTGACATGTCCACACCATAAATTTCGACACCGAACCTGAAGAAAGCTACCTAAGCCACAATCGCGTATTCCTTGGGTGTGAGACAACTGAAGTGGCAATCCACACTGTTTACAGCCAGACAATCCATCGGCCAGAACCCCAAGCTCCACCACCCTCCTTCCTTCCCTCCATGAAGAATCATATCTAATATAAACATTTAGATAACTTTAATATTATATTTTTTTTAATCTGTTTTTGTTTAGGTAGACATGGAGTTCTGTTTATCATTTTGATGGCTGTGCAATTTATTATCCTCATCTAAAAATTATCATATGATAAAGTAGAAATATGTGAATAACATTAATTTGTGCATTGTAACTAAAACTACAATAATTTTTAAAATAATAAATGAATTACAAAGTTCAATATTAAAATTACCCTCATGATTTCATTTCACTAGTTCAGTACTATAATTATTATTATTAAGAATTTGCACACAAAATTTACAATCAATTAAATCATTTAAATTCAATAAAAATTTAGGACTTTGAAAAATTGGTGAATTTTTTTTAAAAAAATCATACATGTGTATTGTTTGAATGCATGTTTTCAGCTGCAGATCCAGTGTTTACATATTGTACTTAATTTTTTAGTACACACTGACACATTAGGCCTATTTCTAGTCAGAGTAAGACAATGTAAGACACCAGCTATTACCATCACACTGTCAGAAAATCTCTCTCTCTCTCTCTCTCTATTATTTCTCTGAGGAAAAAATGTAAGATATTTTTATTTCAACATAATTTTGTTTTTGACTGTATTATTTTTTTTATTAGGCAGGAGTGCGTGAAATTAAAATTGAGAATGTTTAGCTCGTTTACAGCATGCATGCATTCACCCAACAGATAGATCGTGAAATTGAACAAAAATATATGTGATAATCATATGAACGCAGATACATTAGATCACATGCATGGTCAATATTCATGTTGCTTACCCAGAACTCTCTGAATGAACAATCACATCGCATCCAGCTGTATGGGGAACTTCACGATCGTTGTACGTGTGGGGTACTTGATCGGAATTAGTTTCCTTGCTGTCCGTGTGGGGAAGATGATGATGATCGGCCTGTGAATAACTGTGGTCGTCCCGGACGCACTTCCACCGAGATTTTAAGATCTCTGAGTTTTTTGTGTATTTGTTATTCTGTTTTGAAAACCCCTGTCGTTTCCACCGCGTCATTCTTTCTAACAGACGACTGTTTACATTCGCCGCGAAATTTACTGCATGTCGCAAATAACAAATTGCATATACCGGATTGTTAAAAAAATTAATATTATTCTTTACTGTTACGTTTAATTTAATATCAACACTTTATTTTCTTAATGTTTTCTATATTTAATATATCATGACGTCACCGATTTTACAACATCATATTCTACGGCGACCCGTTTGTGTTAACTGTAACGTTGAGTAAACGTAATCCTTAAGGACCATTTAATTTACAAACACATGTAAATACATCTATGCTGAAATACTCTGTTATGGAATTATATGTCATCGAGCTCAAATATATTGGCTATTTTTGGCAAAGGGTCGCAGTGACATTGTACTGTATGTGCCTGCCAAAAAGTCGCATCGAAAAATCTTTGTTTTAGCAATCTAAAGGATACAAGAATTCTCTATCTACACAACTTAAAATTTAGAATATTTTAAATAAACACAACCTGAAAAAATTGAAGATAATTATATTTAATGTCTACGCTTTCAAAACCTAAAAGGAATTCATTTTCCACTAAAACACTAATACAATTAACCCCGATTTTAAAGGAACATAGTCAGGATTTATTAAAAAAAAAAAAAAAAAAAAAGAGGATTGAAAATTTCATTTTTAAATAAATAAATGAGAACCAAATAAGTGTGTAAAATAAAGGTATTTTGTAATCCCCTTGCTCTCCCGTTGTCAGTAAAATGAATTGACACTTTGATATTACACACACAAAAAAATGCACGTAGATTAAAAATGCAACCAGCAGATCTGTAAAAGGGGGGCACGGTTTGCATTTAATCGGATAAATAGTCGTGGTGCTGCCCATCCCGTGTTCTAAATATAGGCGTTCGTGATTTTGACATTATACACAAGTTTAGTAATATAGGAAAACGATTAATACCTTGTTTACAAACACTTTTGGGCCCATTTTGAGATATACTCTTCTTGTATTAGTTAATGCTTACGTAGTTATTTTTTTATAATATTGGTCAGTTTGTGTGACCCCCCCCCCTCCCCAAAAAATACTACAGTTACCTTGAAATAAAAAAAAATATTTCTCACATATAAAGTAAAAAGAACATTTATTTATAGTTTCAACCTTGTTCTAAACAACCCAAACGGATCTGTTGTTTACAACAAAAACAAATATTCAGTAATAAGGAGATGGATTAATATGTTTTTTTAAAACATGTTTCCGAATCCCTTTTTTTATCTTTGTCCAGTGTATGTTTATTTATTATGCTTGTACTTCTCAAATAAAATATGGTTTAAACTAGTATTTGATTTATTACCCAATGTTAAAAATAAAAAAATATTTTTTATTAGTACAAAAGAAAACAATGCCCTTGTCAGCAAAAGTCCTCCTGTACTAAACACTAGAAATAGCCTTCTTGCTAGTTTATAGAATACTCCATATATTCTGGTGAATATTACATCTTAATCTCCCCGCAAATGAACAATACAGAATATTAAGATGTGGAAACGGGGCATAAAATTAAACTAAAATTCTAATAGTATACATGATTGTATTGGTTTAAAGTTTTGAATTGTTCTCATTATCCTGGAAGTTCCTCTCATACAATAAAATATTGTTCGCATGTATTTTAACTTTACAGTATAATTTAAATAGAAAATGCAAAAGGTGTAGAAATTAATGTTTTTAAAGTCAATCTTGTAAACAACATGATGGGCGGTATTTGATCGACTTTTACGACAAAATCGTTGGAATTATGTGACCCCGATATCAGATCGATCCTACACAAAATAAGGATATCCTAATTAATTTTCTTTTCAGAATTTTATTTATGTCAGATATTGACGCAGTTGAAAATGTTTATCAAATTTTACTTCGATCAACTGAAAATATTTTTTTCTCTTAATTTAACACCGATCTCATCCATAATATATGGAATTGCAGAATTAATGTTGATAAAAATGCCCTCTGAAATTTTAAAAATATGAATTATACTTTTTATACTGGTCTATATATTTATCAGTTTAAGATTGTATTTTATAAGTTTTCCAATACAAGGGATTATTACTGGTATTGATTAACAACACCTCATAGCCAATGCCTATATCATTTACTGACAAAAAGGGGGCTACACACAAAAATTAGCCACATTAGATTTTTACTTCCGCCAAGCTAAAACATCAAACCGGAAGGACTGTCTCGGCCCTTTTAGCTAAATTAACAGAGAATCTTAAGCGCTATACACTGAACAGCTTGATGGTAGATTTTTTCCCCTAATTGTTGGTTTATTAATAAATAATCAATTAACATGCCTTTAATCATTAAAAGTCAACATTAATGCCAAAAAGAAATATCTATACAACTTCTAATAAATTAAATTCAAATTCATGGGTCAAAGTTGTTTTATTATGATTTTTGTTTAAGTGAGAACCATTCTTGGAGAAATTCAGCTTAATTGCTTTTAATTTAATTTAGAAATATCTACGGGCTGCAGAAGCAAAATTAAAAGAACGTGGTGCGCTTTATGTAAAGTTGGACTTTGAGCGAAATGTTTTGGATGGCACCACACCGTACTTAAGAAATTTGATAGCAAATGAAGAATAAGACGGAGAATGAAGAAATACTATTGTAAATCTATATACTATATTTTTACTTTATTATTTAACCAATATTTAACAAATTATTGATACTGTTTATTCAGCTGATTTGAATTCGATTTTTATGAGTTCATTCTTCATAATCGATTAGCGGTATTTATTGGAAATATCTTAAAAAATCATAATGATTAAAATTAGGTCAAAATATTAAAAAAAAAAAAATTCTAAATACACATAGTTTTGTTGATGTAACAAATGAACGAATTCCCAAATACGCTTTCCTGTATTTGACGCGCACTAAGCGTAAACCAGAAAAAAAAAATGAAAATCCCGCAAAATATAATGAAATGTCAAAGAAATTGTGACGTCGTTTTAATCTCGCAGTGACGTTATATTTTCTGTACACTGACATCGCAGCCAGAGGGTTAAATCCTAGCAATTAAATGTGCCCTTGATCGTAACATGTTTTAAAACACCAAGACTCATCTATTTAATGACCAAATCAGGCAAATACTCACTTTACATGATTAATTACCTTTGTCAAGCAACATCTTTACCTATCTCAAGATCGATGAACATCGAAAATAAAGAACGATAACTCATTTTAATTTAATAAAACATTTTGTTGGTAAAAAGTCTTTATATTTGTTCTTTTATTTCTTTGGTTTTAGATATATGATATAAACAACATCACACCACTGTTTTGAACTCGTCCCTGGTATCAGCCCTCGGACGGTCTCGGCCCGTGCCCTCCGGTCTTGGGCCGATACCAACCGCTCGGGCTGATACTAGGGCCGAAATCAAAACAGCAGTGTGATATTTCTATATAAAGCAGTACAGTTAAGGCTACACATGAAGATAATATGGTAATGAGGTCATGATGAGGTTTGACGTCATGACAGTTGCTCCGCCTTGATAGTATAAGGAAATAGAGCTCAAAAAAGCTATTTAACCCTCTGGCTGCGACGTCAGTGTACAGAAAATATAACGTCACTGCGAGATTAAAACGACGTCACAATTTCTTTGACATTATTTTGCGGGATTTTTTCTGGTTTACGCTTATAAGGTGCGCTCAAATACAGGAAAGCGTGTATGGAAATTTTTTCAATTTTTACATCAACAAATCTATGTGGATTTAGAAATTCTTTATTTTTATATGTGTATTTTGTCCCAATTTTAATCGATAATTATTATGATATTTTAAAGATATTTTCGATAAATACCAATAAACGATTATGAAAAATGAATTCATAAAAATCAGAAGCGAATCCAAATGAGCTGAATAATCCTAAACATTATCGATTGTTTATTAAATATTTGCTAAATAATTAAGTAAAAATATAGTATGTAGATCAACATTAGTATTTTTTCATAACCCATGCATCTTATTCTTCATTTGCATTCAAATTTCTTACTATACGGTGTGATGCTTTTAAAAGCATTCAAAGTCTCTCAAAGTCCAAATGTACATGAAGCATATCACGATCAATTAATTTTGCTTCTGCAGCCCGCGTAGATTTTTCTATTCCTAAATCAAATAAAAAGCAAGCTAAATTCCTCCAAGAATGTTTCTCACTTAGAAAAAAAAAAATCATAAAACAACTTTGACCCATGAATTTGAATTTAATTTATTAGAATTAATTCTATAAATATTTCATTTTGGCATTAATGTTGACTGAATGATTAAAGGCATGTTGGGCTAATTGATTTATTTTTAATTAATAAACCAGCAATTAGGAAAAAAGATCTACCATTAAACTATTCAGTGTAATGCTTCTCTGTTAATTTGGCCAAAAGGCCGAGACGGTACCTTCCGGTCTGATGCTTTAGATTGGCGGGAGTAACAGTCTTTATGGCTAATTTTTGTGCGTAGCCCACTTCCTTGCCGATAAATGATACAGGCATTGGATATAAGATGTTGTTAATCAAAAATAATACTTGGTATAGGAAAAATTACTTAATACAATCTTAAACTGATAAATATATAGACCAGTTGAAAAATATAAATTGTATAACAGAGGTAATTCTAAGCAACATTAATTCTGTAATTCCATATTTTATGGATGAGATCGATTAAAGGGATAAAAACATATTTGCAGTTTATCGGAAGTAAAATTTGATAAACCTATTCAACTGAGACAATATCGAATAAAATTCTGAAAAGAAAATAAATTAGGGTTGTATTCCATATTCTGTTGGATCGATCTCATATCGGGGTCATATAATTCCAACGATTTGTCCGACAAGTCGATACCAGCAATCTTGTTTTATACAAAATAGACAGCGAGGAACATTTGCATTTTGTATTGAAATTATGCTGTAAAGTTAAAATACAATGTTTATTTCATGAACGAAAGTGAAGGATAATGAGAAGAATTCAAAATTTAATTCAAAGCAATACAATCATGCTATTAGAATGTTAGAAAAAATTTTGCTCCGTTTCCACATCTTAGTATCCAGCAGTATTGTTCATGTAAGATGCGATTAGGATGAAATATCACCATGATATACGGGATATTCTATAAACTAGCAAGAAAGGTGTTTTGTAAAGGAAGACTTTGGTTGACAAGGGCATTGTTTTCTTTTTCGCTAAAAAAAATGGCTTTTGCTTTTAACATCGGGTAATAAATCCTATAGTTTAAACCATATTTTTTTTTAGAATTACAAGCATAATGAATAAACATACACTTGACAAAGATTAAACGGGATTTGGAAACAATTTAAAAACATATTTATCCGGCTCCTTATTACTGAGTATTTGATTTTGTAAATGAACACTTCCTTTTTTTTTGTTCAGAACAAGGTTGAAACTATAAATAAAAGCTCTTTTTATTTTATAGGCCTATGTAAGAATTTTTGGGGGATTTCAAGGGGAAAGTTATACGATAGATAACTGTTTATGAATATCTGGATTTTTTTTTTGGGGGGGGGGGGGGGGGGGTTACGAATTAAGATTTTAAAAAATAAATACACATAGTATAGTATAAACTAATACAGGATGAAGAGTATATCCCAAAATGGGTCCCAAATGGTCGTGTGTGTTTGTTTGTAAACAAGGTGTTAATCGTTTTTCTGTATACTAATCTTGTAGCTAAAATTGGAGAATGAATGTCAAAATCAAGAACACCTATATTTAGAACATGAGAGGACAGCACCCACGACTATTTATGCAAACCGCCCCCCCCCCTTTTTTTTTTTTTACATATCTGCTGGTTGCATTTGTAATCTACGTGCAGTTTTTGTGAAATATCAATGGCTTAATTCATTTTACTGACAACGGGAGGGCGACGCGATTACAAAATTATTATACACTTATTTGATTCTTATCTATTTATTTTTTGAATGAAATTTTCACTCTTCTTTTTTCAACAAATCCTGACTGTGTTCCTTTAAAATCGGGGTTAATTGTAATAGTATTTTGGTGGGAAAATGAATTCCTTAGGTTTTGAAAGCGAAGACATCAAAGTTTTCTTCATTTTTTTGAAGTAATGTTCAGAGACAGAGAATTCTTGTATCATTTAGACTCTGCTCAAAGCCACAGTTTTCTATGCGGCTTTTTGGCAGGCACATACACTACAGTACGATGTCACTGCGACTCTTAAAGGCCAAAATTACCCAATATATATTTGAGCTCGAAGACATTTATATATAATTCCACAACAGAGTATTTGTGCATACATGTATTTACATGCGTTTGTAAAGTCTTTAAACATGATACCACAACAAAAAGTAAAATACGCATAGTAGCTCTCAGTCTTCGTAATTTATAGATTTCATGTAAGCTCAGATGGTTAATTATAGAATATCCAAATAAAAAAAAAAAACCTAGCATTTTAAATCCAAGCATATTTTTTCAGTACATGTATATACAGAACATGTAAAATCTCTGGCTAAATGTTATCCTTTGAAGTGGAAATCCTTGTACTATTTATGTACATGTAAAGTTCAGTAATGGACATACCCATACCCAGCGGTCCCGCGCGAGGTATATGTTGTGATTTCATTGCCATGGAGAAATATAGAGAGAATATGAAACCTGCCTCTGGTCTTAACATGCACGGATGGAGTGGGGTGGGGTGGGGGGGGGTGTCCGAAACCCCCCCCCCCCCGGAATTTGCGGGATCCTGGATATGCACCTTTGCAGGTGTCCTAAAAGCTAGAGATTCGTGCCTGTAAGATTTCTTAATTTTAAGTGTACTTAAATAAACTGTATTTAGTATCTGACAATATTTGGTTCCTCGAATAGGGTTTGGGGTCGTGTTGCGAAGATAGAACTTGCTCTGCACACCAATCTATCAAGAAAATATAACAAGATCAGGTATGTGATAATTTCTTGAAATATTCGACGGGGAAGGGGGAGGGGGTTCGACGTAATGTTGGTAAACGAGCGTATGTCGGGGAAATGGTTTGATAGTGTGCGGATAATAAAAATCATTCACACACCCTACATTTGTCTATATTGATGGCAAAGAAACTTCATCTTTGCTTTCGGATTCAAATCAAAATCAGAGTCAAATTTGGAAGCAGAATTCTTTTTTTGTTTTCCAATTAATGTCGGACAGATTAAGTAATAATAAAAAAAAAAAAGAGAGACAAATTTTTGTAATTTTTTAAAAAGGAAAATTATATTACTAAAAGATATCACTGTTTTTGAAACTCTGAATGTGTGTGTGTGTGGGGGGGGGGGGGGTATTTTCATTTGATCTGTATAGGAAATGTTATAAAGACATTTTATTAGTATAAGGACAATTTTTAGAATAAAATATATTTTATAATGGACTTTTACGTACTGTATGTTCTAATTTCATAGTTACAATAATATGAAAAAGTATTTCGATTGCGCATTTAAGAATTAATCACATGCATGGAAAAAATACTTGTGCATATAATATAATGATTAAATAAATGTGTAACTGGCTTATTTAACTTACATTTAAATATAAATGCTTTTAAATTATTCAATCTTTTTATCAAAAAATGCTGTGAAAATGTAATAATAATAAAAAATCTCAATAAAAATAGAGAGAAATCAAGCAACAATTATGACGTCGCCAGGGACATATATGTCCCTCCCGCAGCGAACGGTAAAAGGACATATATGTCCTTCCCGCAGCCAGAGGGTTAATGATGATTGCGAGAATTTGTAATGAATGTCTGTACTTTCATGTTTAAATGAATAAATATTAGTGATTTTCTCTTATATATTATTAACACATCTTCGAAATAATTCACTTTCTATTGTGTCGTTTGGCTGCATTCGGATTCAGCCAAGCGCTTGCACTCGGTGACACGGAATGTTCTTTACATCTAAAAACGTGGCGACAGCAGCTGGGATATGCAGTGGATAAAAGCAACAATCAGGTAATCTTTAAATAGAATAGGGATAAAATAAGAGCCCTAGGCATTGTTTATCTTTCTGATGAGAAGATGATGACGTTATTTCTGGAAATCATGGAAAACTGAGACGATCCCCACTACCTCCCTAGGTCCCTTTCTGTTCATTAAGGTGTGTATGCGCATAGGTATTGACATGCAGACATAATATTCTTTACATTGATGTAAAATAACCGTGAAAATATACATTCAATAAGATGTATTATTACAGTCCGTCACAAACTGTTATGCAATGCCTTAAAAGTATGCCCCCCCCCCCCCCCCCACACACACACACATTATGAAAGTTGCACACTTTTAAACATGCAATGATGTTGTCCTTTGATATACAATACTGTGGCTGACGTTGAGCTGAAGCTTATTAAAGTTTATGCTTAAATTATATTAAAATATTTTGTAAAGTTCCAGGATTTTGTCACAATTTAACATGTTTAATGCATAGTTTCTTTACTTAAATCAGACTTGTTTATCCCATTTGCAAATGAGTATTATATATTGTACATTATAAATTAAGATTCAAACTTTACCATTCATCTGAGCGAGGCTTTTCTGAGCGGCGCTCTGCTAGGGAACAACTATACGATCCTCTATGCTACTTCCAACTCTCAGTTAAATAAACTCTTTGAAAACATTTTGGTCTTGGCTTACACACACATTAAATGCTTTTATTACTATTCATTACAATAAAACTCAGCATACATAACAAGAGAGGGCAAAAGAAAGTTTAGCAGTGAATTCTTATTTTTTGATTGTTGTCGGCCCTATTAATGCATCTGGCCGTGCCGACAAATCAAATATCGCGCGTTAGCGCAAATGAATATTGCGATGAAAAAAAAAACTTTAAACATACAGTTGTTATATTTTTACAATTATTCAATCGGGTAAATATTTTTTAATTAAATTAGGCCAAAACAGTATACCTTTTGATATTCCTAGGGTAGTTCCTATTTAGTATTCTACTGCGCATTGACAAGGTTTCGTGTTTGTTTTAGGGTATTGAAAGTTGTAAGATTTCCAGTGGATATAACAAAAATTACACTGAATGTAAATATTTTTTTTAATTGTAGATTTAAAGGAGGTTCATGTCAAACATCATATACACAAGCAGTCATATTTCTTCAGAAGTGTAGCAGGACGTTCCGACAAAAAGTGCATGTTAAATACAAGGCCATTCACGCAATTAGAATGAACAAGGTCAAATGCCATTTGCCAAACTGAAACGTGGTGCTGCATCTACAGTCTGTTCATGTATATTCCAAATATTGTGACTGTGAAGTCTTATAAATTGCCTGAAATAAGGATCTGTTCAAAAATATTGTTCCCTTGCCTTCCTCCAAGATAATTTTCAAAATTAACAGTACAATTGATTGATTTAATTTTTAATCTAAAAATATATTTAAACTTTGATTGATTTGTAAGACAAAGAGAGATAACTATTTATTTTTTAAAAACTTGTATTTCAACAGAAGACAGCCCCCCCCCCTCCTTCTTAGTATAGAGGAGCCTCATTAATCCGGACGCGGATACATGTAATAGGGACAATTCAGGTTCGGGAAGATTTTGAAAAGAACACTTTTTTCTAACGTCATTTTGTCTCAATAATCCTGAAATCAGCGTTCCGGATGCGGAGGGTCGATTTTAACAACGAAGCCTGATTTTTCAATGAAAATAGCTTCATTAATCCGGACGGTGATTTTTCAGAGGTCAATTTACATATAGACATGTGTGAATTGCTATGAATTTTATACTTCTAAACCCTGTGACTGATACTAAAGTATGATCTGAAATATTACAAAACAAATGCCATGAACAAGAATTTATACTTCAAACCAAGTGACCTTGACTTTGTCCAAAGTGCCATGTTAAGGCCGGGTTATAAAAATTACCCTTGTCTAAGGCATGCAAAAATAATCTAAGATGTCTTCCAACTAGTGAATGCATGCATTTCAAAATTGAGTACAAGTAAAAGCAAAGCTCTGATTTTGTCTCTCTAGTCTTGAAATATTATTCAATAATCTGAAGAACAAATTATCTAATAATTTTCTAAATGAATATTAGCAACAATTGCGCCACATATGTGCAAAGATTTCAAGTTCAGTGGATTTTTTATATAAATTTTGAAATTTATGCACCGTGGGTTAAAGTTAAGTAAAAAAAAAAAAAAAGAATCAAAATGCATGTATACCGGAAAAGAATTTTCTTTTTAATGACTGCAAAGCTAAGTTAATTATGATGATATTGAAGCATCTTCATGTTGTGTGGATTCAGAGAACCCTAGAGTGGCACTAAAATTTGGGGTAGCAATTTTTCATTGGAATACTAGTAATTTATTTATTTATTTATTTTTTTTTTGAAATTCTGAAGAAGAACAGCAGGGCTAAAGCTTCTTAGGTGAGCGTTGTGGCCCTTAGGTCTCTTGTTAATTAAAGTTGTTTTTTTTTCTGAAGTGACTGGAGAGGGGGCGGGACTCTCCACATGAATACACTGAAGAAACATTTCCACAGTTCAATATTAAATCAGAAGCACTGTCTACTGCTATAAAAAAAATCAGAAATAATTTTGTCATGCATTCTCTTCCGCCAAAAACCTTTTGTTTTATCGGTTTAAGTACATGAAAGTTAAAAAAAATAATTTCAAGCTGAAACAGATCTTAATTAACAAGACTTATACATAAATACGAAAAAGGCGTTCAACCAAGAAACAATGTTGTAGAACAGTGTTCTATGCCGGTATTGACAAATAGTCATACATGTGTATTGTAGAGGCTTTGTTACAACATACTTTGAAATTTTTTTTTCAAAGTGCGTTAAATTTGGGACCAACTTAACGCATTTTGAAAAAAATGTGTATGGCTTTGTCAGTATTCTTGCAAATTTTAGGTATGATAAATAATTATTTGGACCTGGTTGGTTAACTTTTCGGTGATTATGTCACTTCAGGATCTGAGATATAGACCTTTTAAATATTTTAGGTTCTTGTAAATATTATAAAAGAGAAATGGGTCTTTTAGAAATAATGGACAAATTATTGTTTAAAAGCATAATTTCCTTTCTTTTATTTTTTTTTTCTAATCTGCAGTAAGTTCGGTAGATGTGGGGGGCTATAAGAGATTGGCTTACAACATCGCATTTTTTCTTAACAAAAAGGGAACCATAGTGATTTTTCCATACTATGAACATTCTTTCTCAAACGTTTTACTGTAATTAGAATTTTCTAGTTTTCATGTCTTTTACGTTAACTCAAATTTATTGAAAGTTATCAACGTCATACTAGTTATGTAAATACATATATTTGGGTATAGTATAGTGTAGGCATCGGAACCGGGGGAAGACTAGGGAGGCTTACCCCCCCCCCCCCCCCGCTTTTTTGCAAAAATATACATAATATAGGCATTGAAAATTAGGGCATACTGTTTTTTAATTAAGTCCCCCACTCCACTTTCAATTACCCCCCTACCCCCCACTTTCAATTTGCTATCGACGCCTATTTATAGGAAAGATAAAGAGCTTTGTTGAGAGACCTACCCGTCTTTCCTCGTTCTTGACGAGGGTAAATTAATTCATACGTTTTTCAAAAGATATATAACAAATTAATGCTCTCTATTACTAAAATCTAAGTACAGAATTTTTGTTTTATACATATTTTTTTTTTCAAAATGCGTTAAGTGTCTCCATGGTAAAAAAAAAAAAAGAAGTGGATATTCACTCTTAATGCACTTTGAAAAAAAATTTTCAAACTGCGTTGAGTTTGTCCCGGATTAAATGCACTTTGAAAATTGTTTTCAAAGTGCGTTGATTTTGTCCCAATTTTAACGCACTTTGAAAAAAATTTTCAAAGTGCGTAATTTTTTCAAAGTGCGTTGCCTCGAGGCTTTTTGATGACATAAAATCCGTTAAAGAAGACATATGACGTAAACTGGAAATGAAACATGTTCAGCTACATTCCTTTAGTGTACTTCCAAGTTCTTTAAGTAATCACTCAAAGGCGAACAAATGCACATTGCAGTGGAATCCAGACACGACATCAACGTATGAATTATCGTATCTTATACTAGGTGAATTTGATTGGCTGGTATAAATAGTCGTCAGGAAACTTCCCCGAAAAACCCATTGTTTTTATCACAGTCAATATTGGTCTCTGATCCTCCCTCAGAAACAAACGTCTTTGATAACAAGTTCCACTGATGTACTCGTGAAGACGAAAGTCTAGAAGCTCTATCCGAATAGCCGAACTTTCAGAAGCGGAAACAGAGCAAATACAGACAGAGGAAGATGCGCAGTCTCCACTTTTAGCAGGATATCCGTTATTCCAAACATATACCAATAATTGATTTCCCTTGTTTATTGTTAAAGAACGAATAATTGATGTCAATGACTCTATATAACAAAATAAAGCAATGAAATTTAATCATGTTATTTATTTGTATTCCAATCTAAGTAGTTAACGAATTATAGGAAAAACAGGATTATATGACCATTTGTTTTATCACATCAAAATTTTAATTGTTCAAAATATATAATTGAATGAATAACAATAAATAAATACATGTATATAAATAAATGATAAATAAATAAACAAATAGATAAGTAAATATGAAGTAGAGCATGCTTACTCCGGATACAGTGGTAAAACTGTCGCATATAGTTTGTTTTTTTTTTTTTCGTCATGAAAAAACTCTGGTTACAATTTTGTGTGCATACTTGGGATTTCAGTTTTGCAAAAGTGAATGATTTAAAATTCATTTTATGCCTCACGAGCTCCTCAAAGTGCCCAAATGTACCTGGATATTTATTTCTTGCTAATTCATTTACATGTACTAATAGGTATAAAATCCGAGTTAAATTTACTCCTTGTAAAATTTGTTATGATGCATGTACAGGGTGTTTCAGAAAACATGCAACCATTTGCTTTCCTCACTTTATTGATATGCAAACAGAAATATATAAAAGTTTTATTTAAAATTATAGTAAATAGGCTTAAGATTTTATTGATAACATACATTTGGGAAATAGTTATCATTTAAATTAATTATGACGCCATATTTGACATCCTTGAAAAACAGGTCATATCATTTTGAATATGGAATTTACTAAAGAGCAATCATTAGGAGATTTGACCCTGTTTTATCAAAGCATGTCGCTAATTCCCGTGATTTAGGACAATGTTTTTATGGTTTTGCCAAAGGTCAAGATATCCAAAAATTTATTTTTACAATAGCTCCAAAACTATGTGAGATATAAAGTTAGAACTTTTACAGTTTATAAATATATATCATTGATTAACAGATAGAAAGTATCACTAATTGCTGCATCTAATTGATATCTCAAGCTTGAAGTGCAGGATTTACATGTAGGCATAATTAAGTACACTTTATATGTCAGACATACACTGTAGAAAATGTACATTTCATGATTAATCAGCTCTGGTTAAGGATATTGTCTAGAAGTCTTTATTTCTCATACAATCCAGTTGTTCACACTTTACATTTTTAAAATGTTTTTCTCTGATTTATGCATTTGCATACTTTTCATTGACATGTTCTTGCTTCAGTTCCTTTTGTTTTAAAGCAATTATATTTATTTCAAAATAGAGGTGCTGTGAATAATAAGCTCACAAAATGATGTCCCCTCCCATATGAGCAGAAGTGTAACTGATGTACATGTATACAGATAAATTGAAGGATGTGTGGACAAACATCCCCCTTCACTAAATACCTCTACTTTTTAAGTGGATGGGTATAATAATCAAACGAAAGTTGATTTGATTTTGGTTTTACAAATAAAATCTCTTTATTCAGCTTTTAGGACATCTTTTACTGACTGCTAAGGAAGTTGCAGAGCAAGAGAATCTATCAAATGGATATAGACTAAGTAATGTAACATACGTACAAGCATTATATTGGTATTCATGAATAATGAAATAATACATGTTTATTGATGTGTAATGGTTTAGGTCGTGGATATCGGCTTGGGTAGCTCAGTCCTTAGTTCACCTGACTAGTGATGCAGGGGTCCCGGGTTTAAATCCTGGTCCATCCATGCATTTTCTCCTTTCCTGTTACAGATTTGGTGCCGATGACCACCCCTGGACTTGCAGGTGAATGTCCTGCCAGGGGCTAATAAGAAATTGGATTGTGTCTTCAAGGGCAAAGACAATCTAAGGAGGGAGGAATGTAATGGTTTGGGCTCTGGATATCGGTTTGGATAGCTCAGTCGGTAGAGCATTGACTAGTGAGGCAGGGGTCCCGGGTTCGATTCCCGGTTCAGCCCTACATTTTCTCCTTTCCTGTCACATATTATTAACCTTTTCTCTACCGGTGCATTTTAAGCGACTTTGGAGACCTTTTGACATATCATTATAAATTAATTTGTAACTTTTTTATCCAAAGGGAAAGCTAGGCATAATGCATACCATTTTGTAGGGAATTTTCCAGAGATGATATTCCATAGATATTCAGATACATCACGACTGACCTTACTACTGGAAATAGAGGTCAAAGGTCAAATAAGTGCAGAATTTTATTGAATTTTTGGACACTTTTTAATCTTTAAGCTAAAAATTTACAATGATGTATGTTGAAATAGGAAATTTAGAATATACTCACAAAAGGGCATTATACTGAACTACATTAATCACATAAACTTTTTTTTCAATTTTGCAAAATAAAGATTTTAAAGAGGTTGCTAAGCAATGGGTATTTTGTATTTTTCGGGCAGTATTTCTTGTTTTTTGCTCATCCAAATCACATTTATGCATTCCATTACCTTTTAAAGTCAGATATGGGGTCATAATATTAAGAGGGATGTACAGTAAATATTTGTGTTAAAGTTTGACCTCAGTAGGCTTATTTTTAGGAGGTCAAAGGTCAAATAAGTGCAGAGTTTTATCAGTTTTTTTCAACACTTTTCAATATTCTAGCTAAAATTTTACAACAATGAATGCCGAAATAGACATTTCTGAATAAACTCTTTAGAAGGCATCATGCTGAAAAACAACATCCATATACCACTTATGTTCAAATATGTGTTAAATGACGTCTAAGTGGTTGCTAAGCAACAACAAAAATTTCAATTTTTCGGTTGTATAAGTTTGTTACCGCTCATTCATGGAAAGCTACTTTTGTGCTTTTCATGATGTTGTAAGTAAGATATGGGGCAAAAATAATGTATAGAACATACATGTACATCAGATAATTGTCTTAAGTATTGACCTTGACATTTCTTTTCTTAGGGGGTCAAGGTCATCTCAATACAGAATTCTGCCTTAAATTGCAAGAACATATCCATTTTGAAATACTGCAATTATTATGGACATATTGTCCAATAATTGACATATAAAATTGTGAACGACAAAATCCACAGAGATATTACACGAATGAATTGTTCTTTTTTTTTTATTTTGCATATCTCTGCCATTCAAAAAATATATCTATAACTTAAGTGAACTGACATAAAATTTGTAAGATGTGATTACATGTATATCCACCTTAGTGACAGATACTGTTAAAATAATATGGTAAAAAAGTAATGCAACCACTTATCAACAAATTTTCATAAATTATACAGTTAAGTACTTATTTCATCATTTTCAAAACTACAACAATTTTCTTTGTCTATTGGAATATAAGAAAATACTTACAATTTTCTTTTCTTACAAGAATTTTCTTACATTTTCTAGTTTTTAACAGATTTCATGGCTTTATTGTGTCATTTGTTAAAACAATTTTTGTCATTTGATAAGTATGAAGAAACCTCACAAGATGGACAATGCATGGAACTTTAAATCTCTTTTTCAAATAAGTGGCTTTTTCATTACAATCCTTCCATTCATCTAATTTATGTGGCACGCATTTGCTCATCTTTGGTAGACAAGGATTTCTGATCTGCTTCTCTTCTCACAAACCCTTGGCCTATCATGCTATCAAAAGTCAGTATTGCTTAGGTCACATGATCTCGAATCACAGCTTGCATTATTGATAGAAATAAAGAGCATTTTAAAAAATGAAGTATCTGAAGAATAATAAACAAGCAGATAGGTTTATTGTTAGTATATTTGCAAGTCTATTTCTGCTATATAGATTCCAGATTACATGATGTACACATCATCTTCAAGTTGGATGATGCCATAGCTATTTAAAGAATGGAATTCTAGCATCTTATAAATCATTGTTTTTGAATCATTAGTTTTTCATTATCGAGAGTCCAGAAATATCCTGAATGAAGATAATGTCATTTAGCACTTGCTGTCTGGTCAAATGATGTCTATAAACTTTAATCATGACTCGAGAAAAAAAATCCTGACTATTGATAGCAAGATAAGCTAAGGATTTGTGAGAAGAATACCGATATTCAATAGCCATGTTTGATGAGAA
Organism: Saccostrea echinata; assembly: GCF_033153115.1. NCBI lineage: Eukaryota > Metazoa > Mollusca > Bivalvia > Ostreida > Ostreidae > Saccostrea > Saccostrea echinata. The sequence goes on along the minus strand of NW_026889798.1, from coordinate 2,738,420 downwards.
ACATTTGACTTGGTCTTTTAATGCAATAATTGTCAATGCAAGTATAACAAAAAAATTCAAGCTCTCTAAAATTTGAAGTACAATTTGCGAATTGGCTTTCTTTTGTTCCAATTTCTTTAAAAAAGAGTTCACAATCATAATATCAACTAAATAAAAAAACACAGTACTTTCCACCAGAGCAACTATGTTCCAATGTATGATGGATATTTACAAGCAGATTGAACTGACAAACCCACAACTCCCATACATTTACTGTAAGATTGGCTAATAAAGGTTTTTAAATTTCTTTCTTGACTCAATTTAACCTGAATTTCAATGAAAAATCACAAACAGGTTTGGCTGAACAGTGATGTAAAAATTACATAACAGTAACTACTACAATCTTTCTGTTAAACAAAAATAAATCCTTTTCTTGACACCAAAAAAATCATCTTTATTATCATGAATTCCCCCCCAATGTTTAATTCAGCAAGACAATATAAACTAACTGCATGACTTCATCACAAGATTTTTAAATTCTTTGCCAAGTGCTTTAGGGGTACAATAAAGACTTGAACTGTCATCTTGAAAAAAAATTTTATTTATCGCAATATTTAATGCAAAACGTTTAGTCAATCAGTTAAAAATGTTTTTTTTTACCCAAATATACAAATCCAGAAATATTGCTAACTGAATTCCAAATCGGACATCAATCACAAAATGCTGAATACCAGAGCACTTTCGCTTTGTGGCCACCATTCTTTCTGTTTCATCAACTGCCATCTCTCTGAAAGACTGGAGGAACTCCTTTGACTTGTCCAAGACATAATCAGATCTGGTTGTATTCGCACAATTAGTTTCCATCCTATAAAAGATTAAGTTTTTATAATTAAATAGGTATTATAAAATTTATGTAAATTTACATATATAAAAGTAAGAAAGCTAGAATTAACACACTGATTATGTTGAAATAACTTTCCTTTTCAAATTAAAAGTATTTATTTATAAAGTTTATTCATTATGTGATACATGTAGTTACATGTATATGGTATGGGGACGTCAATGTATTATGACTAAAAAATTACCAGCCTAGTAATCATGGTAATAAACCATCATTTCAGTCAATTATTGAGCTAAAAGAAATAACATACCCATTAATTCTATCAAAATTTAAAAAAAATACCTTTTTCAGTTTCGGCTGTCAGGGTTTTTAAGAGAAAGGACACAATGCACTGAAAACTGTTTCTCCAGGGCAAAATTCTCCGAACAAGGTTGTTCGTGTACATGGGAGTGTTGACGAATAGCCATCCATTGAATGAAGTTTGACCATCCATGTATATGTGATATAATTCAACAGAAACTGAAAATTGAGAAACAGAAATTCTATTCACATACATCATGCAGATTGAAAATACCACAGCAGCCTATAAAAGAAAGCTGGCTCCATATTTGAGCATAATGGGTGGTAAAATGGCGAGTTTACATGCATAATCATGCATTATTATAATTATCATGTGTATCACATTTTTTTTTCAAAATATTAGTCAATGTGTGAATGCAATATCAAATAAATACAATTAAAAGTTCACTTAATTTAGAATTAATGTTTAGAGATACAGGAATTTTCACTACAAAAAGAAAGAAAAAATGATTTACCTGTTCATTGGTCAAGAGAAGCACCTGTGTCCTCCACATCATGGTCTTTCCAGTGTATGGTAGGGTTAGCAAGTGGATCTTCACAGCTGAACGTTTCGAAACCAGCACCCTAAACATGCTAAAAAATTCGATGTGTTTGTGTTAGACGACAACTCTCAAGAATTAGGCCAAACTTGATTTTACTTTGAATGGTACTTGGGGTGGTCATCAAAAGTTAAACACTTCAAAAACAACACAAAATTAGCTGAACAAGTATCAATCTAATAATACGAGTTCATACCGGCTAACGCCTAAAGTCTTTGAGGTTCTTTACAAATATTTATTAACAATATATACAAACACATATACAGATCCGTAGGTTCTGGCCCGGGCCGACTCCCCGCTCCGCTGCTGTCCCTGACACGTCCTGTCAGCTCGGCATCCACGTGTAGAAGAGGTCCGTGCGACTGTCCCGCCGTCTGATGTAATACAGACAGTAAGTCGTACCACGGGACAGTCGCACAGATACTACACGCCTTTGCATGTGCATGTATCAGTATCAGTGTGCATAGTGTACCACTTGTTTTCATTTGAACGTGAATAAATGCACTTCCAAAACAGTTTTAAACTCTTCAACCAATACTTACTCACCTCTAATACCAAAGGAATGACCGTCTTATCTGATGAATTGATGTGATGTTCTCCATCATAAAATAATCATGAAAACTGATGTTCACATTATCGTGTTGTTGTTTACTGCTACAGCGGAAACACGTGGTAATCTCGATTCGTATCAACTCTTACAGTGATGAGTCGTGTAAAATTTATACGAGTGCTTGTTTCAAAATGGTTTAAATTTAAATTTCATGTCAGTATAGGTCTAATTATATTTTATATGAAGAATATATGACACATACAGCAATATAAATTCTGACTTTTCCGACGTAAAGACTCTTAGGGAATATACATGTACATTTTCTTTTTACTCAACATTATTCTATGTATAAAATAGATAAGTAAATTCATTATGTGAAAAAAAAACCACACTTCACTAAAGGTTTAAAGATATCATTTGTTTTTTCTAACCAGTTATTTTGTAAAAAGCATTTATTTCAATAAAAATATATAATAAAATAGTACTAAACAATATGTTGTTCCGAGTGAGGCGCAACGAAATCGACCTTGACGTTAAATATTGATCAGCCCTGATTTTTCAACAAAAAATTACGCGGAGGTCCAAAATTCAAACTATCGTAATTCAGAAAATACTGAGAGTTAGAAGACCAGTAAAGGCTTGTTGAAATGGAAATTTTCTTCACTTTTACCAGCTGTATTTTGTTTTCCCTATTTCAATATAGAAATACAAGTAGAAATGAGCTTTGTTTAAATATTATGAATAAAAACGAGAAAAAACACAAACGTGGAAGAAAATGCTTGTTTTTACAAAATATTTTAAAGTAAAAACAACAATTTTTACATATTTTAAAAGCAGAGATAATATGCTTTTTAAATATATCAAACTTTCTTTATGCAATTAATCAGGAAAAAATATGCCAATCGTCGGGAAAATCGTCCTTGCTTTGGAAATCTGCGCCATTTTCAAAAAGTCATGAATGTCTTCAAAACGTAAAATCTATTCATTACCGACGTATAATCTATAAAATTTTTACAGGGTTTAAAAGTAGAGAAAATTTCCTAAAAGATGATATATAGATTATATACCTTAATGCTATCATATAAAAGATACGGAGATCCTGTTTTCGCGAAGTCTTGTTTTAACGCGCTATCGGTCATATTGACCGATGCGGTAGAGAAGGGGTTAATAAACTGAAATGTTATCACAACATATGAATACGCATAAATTCATTTATTCTTTTGAAAATTATCTGTTCAGATATGCTTATTTATATAGTAACCCGTTCTCTCTCTCTCTCTCTCCTTGCAAATTTCTTTTTTTTTTCGCAGTGATGAACGAAGGACCAGATGGTTCCCAGTCAGTACATCATCTTCACATACATATTATCGGAGGCAGACAGATGAACTGGCCACCAGGATAGTTAATGTAACTACGGAATCATATAATGAAATTATTATTCAAGATATTCATTTTTTTAATCTAATTTTTTAAATGTTTTTCAAAAGCTGTGTACACAACAGAGAAGGATATTTATTTACTATTTTGCATATTTAGGAGATTTGAGGAATTTACTTTGGTTGATGGTGTTTTAAACATTTTTTATGCCCAGCCATGAAAATGGCCATGGCATATAGAGTTTGTCATGTCCGTCTTCTGTCCTTTCGTCCTTCCGTCTGTCCTTCCGTTTAGTTCAGTATTTAGTTTGTGTTTAGTTCAGTTCAAAGCTCAGTTTCAAATATGCTGATAGATTTTGATGAGAGCTATTCAACTGCATGATTTTTTTTTTTTACCTTGACTTTTCTTTGACCCTGACCTCACTTTTTTAAATTTAGTGTTTAGCTCAGTTTTAAAAGAAACTGTTCAAGATAGTAAAATCAAAATTTATATGCTGATACGTACTAATGTAAGTTATTCAAATACATCACCTTTTTTTGACCTTGACCTTTTTTTTTACCTTAACCTCACTTTTCTTAAATTTTGTTTTAGCTCAGTTTTAAAGAAACCATTTAAGAAATTTTTATCAAACCTCATTTGCTATTACATACTGATGTAAGCTATCAATTGCATCAATATTTTTTGACCTTGACCTTTCCTTTGACCCTGACCTAACGTTTCTTAATTTAGTGTTTAGCTCAGTTTTAAAGAAACCATTCAAGATATTTTTATCAAATTTCATATACATAGTGATGAGAGCTATCAACTGTATCATTATTTTTTTAGCTTGACCTTTCCTTTGATCTTGACCTCACTTTTTTTTTAAATTAGTGTTTAGCTTAGTTTTAAAGACACCATTCAGGATTGTGTTATCAAACTTCATATGCTGAAACACACTGAAACTCAACTGCATGAACATCATAAGCATTCTTTGTATGAAGCATTTACTTCCAAATATTCACTATTTTAGAAAGTAATGGACAGTAAACAATTTTTAATCTTCTCTTCTATGGACCTTGAACTTGTCAAAATGACCTTGCACACAGGTAATTACACAATCCCAGATCATCAGCAACATTGTCAAAATAAGCTTCCATTGTTTCTTTTTAATTCACTTGAGTTACTCAGATGACCTATTGCTATCTCTTATTGTCGGTCGTCGTGTGTTAACATTTGTAAATTTGTACATTTTAAGCTTCGTCGCCCGCGTGGCGAAGTGGTTAGAGCGTTCGCTCCAGAGTCGCGGAGTAAGGAGTTGATCCTTACGTCGCGGGTTCAAATCCCATTGTGGCACTTGGAGACCGGTCCTTCTGATGAGGCCGTATAAACCGAGGTCCTGTGTCGCAGAAGGTGCTGGCACGAAAAAGATCCCTCACTGTTCAATGGCCCTGAGTGCCGAGTATAGGTCAAAATTTGTAGTTCTCCATCGGGAAGTGGTGGCGTCTCCATATGAGTGAAAAATTTTCGAGAGGGACGTTAAACAATAAACAAACAAACAAAGAAACATTTTCAGCTTTTTCTCTGAAAGATTGACGTATAAACTAAGTATATAGATCCCTGCCTATATTAGGCTATGTATGTATTATTTCGATATTTTTTTCTGCTTCAGACACTTTTCAGAGAGGAACTGCCTTACTCACTATATTCTTCTGACTGTATATTCCATACACAAATCTCTACGTAAACGTGTTATCAAACTATCTATCGCTCAATATCGCGCGATATTCCGTGCAAATCTCCACACTCGGAATACATGTTATACCCTGTGGCAAAATAAATTATTGTCACAAGTTCCAAGTTATCAACAAAATTATTAAATTCTAATCTGTAAATTAACGCAAAAGTCTATAGCAGGCCATCATCCAACAACCGGCCATCCGCGTCTTTTGTATATATCAGGGCTCTAATTGGCGACTAATTTAGTCGCCATGGCGCCTAAAATTTTGGATTGGCGCCTAAAATTTTTCCATAAGTCGTGACCAGTTTAAATTGACTTGGCGATCGTCGAATTCCGGAAAATTTCACATTTTTACCATTTTTTTTTTCTGAAAAAGCGATTTCAAAGTAAATTTTAAAAGAAGGGAAACTATCTTTAGCAATGGACATATCTTGTTTTCTTAGGCACGTCATGGTTCCTATATTCTATTAACTTTTAAAGTTGGCACCTTGGAAAAATTGCCGGGCGACTAAAAATTTGCATTGGTGACTTAATTTTTTTGATAGGGCACCAGCTGGCGCCTAAATTTTACAGGCCACTTAGAGGCCTGTATATACGAGGGTTGTCCGGTAAAATCGTGGACAAAGCGGTTTTATCGAAAAGTAAATAGCGCACTAAGCTGAAATTTTCTGCAAATGTTTCTTTATCATATTTAAGTGCATCGTATTTTTTTAAAAATAAAATAAAAACAAAAAATAAGATGGTGTTATGATTGAATGTGCACATGGAACGATCCTACGGCGCATGATCAAAAAATCGAGTTTCATTAGAGAATACACGAGTATTATTTTGAAATAAAAGTAGTAAATAGATAAGCTCAAAAAAGAAATTTTAAACTTGCGATTTTTTTTAAAAGTTGCAAGTATGTTTTAGCGTGTATTTAAAGATCGGAGTCGGTCTACACAATGTACTTGCACTGAAAGCAGACAGTAGAAAAGTAAAAGTGACAATCATTTGGAATCTTGTTTATATTTCTGTTTTGTGTTGCTTTTTCATGAAATTACTTGCACGTAAGTATCTTAAGAGTGCCCCTGACTACTCGTAGACTAACGATCAACTTCAATCGTAACTCGCAAATCCAAACTCTTAGTGAAACGCACTTACTTGCTACATTCAAGTTTACGTCTACGTTTACGAGCTACGATCTGTTAGTGAAACGGTCGCCTGGCTATTACGCCGATAAACAAAATGCATAGTTATGATGAGCAAGGGTGTCTCTTCCAAAATTGTGAATTTCATGGCCCCAGCTGGGTCAGGGTTTTTGATGTTAAGCTCTAATAATTATATAGTGAAAATGCATAAATTCTTTGAAAATTTTCTTCTCTGGTTCTGTGTATTTACCGATGAACCAAATGCATAGTTATGATGAGCAGTGGTGCTTTTTCCTAAATTGTGAAAGATGTGGCCCCTAGGTCATGGGTTCTGGGTCTAGGGCGGGACTCTAATTATGATAAAGTGATAATGCATTAATTCTTTGAAAATCTCCTCCTCTGCTCCTGAGTATTTAGCTTATTAACTAAATGCATGGTTATGATGAGCAAGGGTGCCTCTTCCAAAATTGTGAAAGACGTGGCCCTAGGGTAAGGAGTTCCACTGGGAGGGGGGCTCATTAACCTGCGATCCTACCCCCTTTTTTTTGGGGGGGGGGGAATGTAATTGACAACAGTTATGTATTCAATGCTTAAATGTAAATACATTTTAAAACAAGCAAATTTAAAGAATTGTCGTCACCTGCTTTCAATGTTTTTATTGGTTTTGATGCAATTACTTATGGTGTACTGTAACTGTCTTGTTTGTATACCCTGTCTTGCCTGCATCATACAAAAAAGACATGTATTTTTAATCAATAAAAGCCAAGGCAAGTTTATCAAAACTGCATCAAACTTCAAAATCATGTTCAAGATGTCAGTATCATAATACAATCCGAAAGATCTTGTCACAAGTAAAGCACATGTGGAAAGAAAAAACCCTGAAAACTATGTCTCTTATTTAAAAAAGGAGAACAAGTTATGACCAAAGTTTAAATTTTTGGTAAGTACATGTAAGTCAAACTTCTAGGTCTAGGTCATGAAGTTAAAATTGATAGTTCTCTCATAAAGCTGCTGTCATAGGTAATGTACCTGTAGAAATTTGAAAGCCCTATTTTCTCTCATACAACTGTTATTAACAATTTTAAAATATGATGAAAAAAGACTGTAGTTTAACTTTAAAGGTCAAGGCCACAAGGTAAAAAAGGCAGAAAATATTTTGAAAGGTCTTGAAACAAGCAGTGCACATGTCAAATATAAAAAAAATAATCTTCTCTCATTCAAATGCTATTAGTAAATTTAACTTTTTTAAAACTATGACAGATATCAAGGTATTAAATGGAATAAAAATCTTAGTATATTTAGAAATATCTCGTCACAGGTAATGTCATGTCATAATGAATGCCGTATTTTCTCTAAAAGGTATCACCAATGTTATTTTTTTAAGAATATCAAACTTCAAGGTGAATGTCACGGACTCAAAAATCATAGTACATTTGGGAAGAGCTTGTCACATATGAGCGACATGAAATATGAAAACACTGTCTCTTCCCATTCAAAAGTATCTGTTTAAAGTAATGTTAAAAGTTTTGCAAAATATCTCAAACTTCAAGGTTTCGCTGTCAAAAATCATAGTACATTAAATATTTAGATAGGTCCTGTCACAGGTAATGTGCATGTGAAATATGAAAGTCTTATCTTTTTTTTTTTCATTCAAAAGTTATCACAAAAGTTAAAGTTTTTGTGCCAGACAGACGGACATACGAATGGGATTTAATGTCCCCTCAAGGGGCGAAAGATTTGACCCTACTTTCAGAATCCCAGGGTACCCAGCGATACAGATCATGAAGGAATGGTAGAAAAAAAGAAAGTTAAAATCGTTTATTTTAGACCAAATGTCAATTCAAAGCATCTTATCCAACATAGATATTTTGTATCAGTCTCAGTGATTGAACGTTTTTTTTTTCTATCAAATGTTCAGGAAGACTTATGTTTGACTATACAGCAACATTTGTGTGTGAGAGAGGAGGGGTTGGCAAGCTGCATCCATATAAAAATTTACATTTAATTTAAACTGCAGGGGTCGTTGGTTCACACGAGGTGGATGTCTGATCATCTCCTATGACACGCGCAATTGAGGGATGGGTTACAAAACTGTAAACACAAAACAGTCAGGGATCGAATTGAATGTAAGATGCGTGCAGTTAATGAAAGTGAATTATTTTACTCTAAAAAGTATATGTTTGAATAAATATTGTTAATCTTATACGGGCCTATCAAAAATATAAATATCAAAATAACGAACTGTCGAATTTGTTATAACGAATTTAGTTCGTTAGAACGATTTCTTTGAATTCGTTATAATGAATTGAATCTGTTATAATTTTTTTTTTTTTTTTTTTTTTTTTTTTTTTGAGTTCGTTATAACGAATTTAAAAACTTGTTATAACGTATTCATTCCCTTTAAACGAACTCTTTAATTTATTATGACGAATTAAATTCGAGAAAACGAATTCGACAAATCTTTATATCGAATTCATATATATTTTACTGTAGGTCCTGATTGTTGAATTTGATTAAACGAATTTAATTCGTCATTATTGATTTTAGAATTTGTTAAAACGACTTTAATTTGTTATAAAAAATTTTAAAATTCGTTTAAATGAATTTAATTCGTTATAACGAATTCTTGCTTTCGCTATAACGAATTCAACAAATTTGTTGTAACAGATTAAATTCGTTATCACGAATTCAAAGGAATTGTTAAAACGAATTAAATTCGTTGAAACAAATTCGACAATTCGTTGTATCGAATTCAAAAACATTCTTGATAGGTCCTAAATGGACTTCCGTAGCTTTAATTTTAAACGAAGAAAAGGTAATCTCCCTCTCTCTCTCTCATTTTCTCCCCTCTTTCTTTCTTTGAAGAGGTTTGTTTATTTTAAAACGCTATAAAAGAGAAAGTTGTTTTTTTAATAATCAGTAAGGGAACTACAGAACACATCAAACACCATATTTCAGAAAAAAAGCATTCAATGTAGTAAGATACATATTATATAATAGACATTTTTCCCCATCAATGATATCTTCACTTGCCAAATGAAAACGGTTACTTGTTAAAAAAAATCCGATTTGCACAACTTTTCAAATTCAGTAATATTTTTGCCCTAGCTTTTAAGTCTCAGAGCCTTTGTCTGGAAAGAAAAGCTCCTAAATTTTAAATCATATGGGAACTCGGAAACGAAAGGGGATTTGTACGAAAGCCTTGAAAGGATATGAGGTTTTTCAAAAAATGTGTCAAATTAAAACCGTTCTCTCCGATTGACAATCTGTTATAACGAATTAACAATTCGTTCTCTCAGATTATCAATTCGCTCCCTCACATTAGATAATCTGTTCTCTCAGATTGTAATTCATTATGTCGATTTAAATAGTTCGTTTCCTTGGAAGAATGTAAATCATTTCAGCGAGGAACATAATTTTATTTTTTACAGATTATTCCTTCATTTAATTGGACGAACCATTTACTGGTCTTGCAGCTGCATGCCGAGTGTAAATATACATGTAGCAATATGTGTTTAGTAAATAAAAGATGGAGTAGTATACACTCCACATTTCATTACATATTACGGTCGTAAGTGAGAAAATTACATGAACATTTTCCCAATCTATAGACAAGTGCTTTCATATTTGTACAAGTAAAGTCTTTGATTTTTGTGTTATTTAAAAATCATGGGAAGCACTAACCTAATAAAAATAAACATGAATACTCCTGTATATTTATTATTTTAAATAAGTCTACATTGACTTAATTAAAAAATACTTCAGAATGGGTTGTTTAAATAAAAGAGAAAGCGTTGATTGGTACAAGGGAATGGGTTCATTAAGTTTAAATTTGTTCTTCAATTTAAATTTAGTATGTTAAGAAAAGCATGTTAATTTCGCTATCCTTTTCACGTCATACTCAGTTGAGAAATAATTTGAAATTAAATATATGTATATGCATACTCATAACCATAAAGAAATTATAAATTTAAGTTAACGAAAATAAAAGGAAAATTCTACAAACGTATTTCAAGACACTTCATAATGCTGACTTTATGATCCCATGCCGATCATTTGTTTAAAAGGAATACTTGTTTTTTTGTTTTTTTCATTCCTTGACCTTGGAGTTTGACTTGCATCTGTAAAACTAATTTTCTCAATGAGCTGCCATACGGGGATATAAATGTTTCACAGACACATTCTGTGTCGGTCAACGAGTCCACCTTTCACCTTGGAAAGATTTGGTAGGTGAGTAAAAGAATTACTTTTTCATCTCAAGTAACACAGGAGCAGAAAAGACAAAATTTATATGAAAGCGTTTAGATACAGTGTAGATTTAAGATCATCTGAGTCACACAGGAGACCTATTGCTATCCGTTTTTGTCATGCGTCGCAAGTGGTCTCTCATGCGTTAAATATGAACATATTCTTCATCTTTTCTGGAACTACTGACTTCTCTGCTGTGCGCGCCGTACAAATTTCAACCAATTTGGCAAGAAGCATCTATTAAAGAAATGCATCAATTCTTTAAAATCATCCTTCTCGGCTACTGGATATTTAGCAGACAAATGCATGACTATCATGAGCAAATGTGTCTCTTTAAAAATTGTGAATTTATGTCCCCTTGTCTTCTGGTTTAGGGGTTCTTGTGTTAGAGTGCGGCTATATTGATCATATGGCGTGAATGCTTTAATTCTTTCAAAATCTTCTTTTATGTTCCTGTGTATTTAGCAGACAAACTAGGTACATCATTATAATGAATAAATTAAGGTACCACTTTCCTAAATGTAAAACGCATGGCCCCTGGAATTCAAGTATTTCAAAATATATACTTTATTCTAACTTTTGTATCTATAAGCAAAGATACAAGCCTTCATTGCAAACTGTAAATTAATCTTGATAAAAAAAAATCCATGGACAAGTTTTGAATTGATATGCATCTTTTTTTATATCTCATTAAATGACTTAATGTATTTAAAACATGCACACTGTTTACTACATGAATAATTAAAAGTTGAAAATGGTTTATGAGTACATGCTTTGTTACATATAATTAATTATATAAAGCATTAAAAGGCTTAAAAGTAACCAAAGCATATTCTATTAACAATAAATATAATATAGCAAGTTTATTCATTAAATAATGTACATTAATACAATTACATTAATGTTCTTGTAGTTCCCAGTTCACACACTGTTTACATAGTTACGTAGATTTTAGCATTATAAAAGTACTAGTACTTTCTGTAAAATTGTAAATCGTATTCTCCAATTATCAAGTGTTTCATAAGTGCTTTTTTCTTTTTCGTGTTCCCAACATGTTAGGAAACACATGGAATGACTCCAATTGGCTGCTTTTTCATTTACTTTTTCATTGACTGCATGTTCAAATCTATGATGACACAAATGGTTCCATTTCAGTTTTTTTTTATATTTTATCTTTTCCATTGTTCTTGTATGATCGAGAATTATTAATCAGGGAATTATAATCTAAGAAAAGGAACTTCTTCAGAGCCATGTTTATTTCATTTAAACAATACAGTTTATGTTTATATAATGGGATAAACAGGTCTCAGAACAAGAACCAGTGCTCCTAAGGAACCGATTTTGTTTGTTTGTTTGTTTGTTTTTTATTTGTAAATTTTCAAGAGACACTCGGCAAGCCGAGTGTTTGACAAAAATTGCCAGACATTCAAATACACACATTTTTGAAAAGTTAATTAAACATTTGCAGAAATAGGAGAAGTTGAAATTTCCAACTATATATGTGTAACAAGAGGTCCATATGCATGCACCACCACATTAACTCGTGTAGCTTTTTAGATTTTACAATGTAAATCGAGTTTATTCATTTGTATTCATATGGAAAAGAATGGCCACATCCTACAGCCCCACTGTCACTTTATGGGTATCTGAATCCACATAATATGGGAATATTTCAATATCAATATAATTAACATGACCATGTAGCTATGGGGTTTCCTGTATACATTCATTATGTTAGATATAATCCTAATTAAGCAAAAGTGGAAAAGTTACAATTTGGAGAAAAATTCCAAAGAAGAATGTCACACAATCTTATTTTTAAAATTTATTTTAGGGATAATAAAAGTATGAGTACCAGCCCAAAAGTTTAATTGAGCTATCAGCTCAGGTGAGCTTAAAAGTTTTTAATTTCAAAGCAATAAAACGGTAATTTAGTAAAAAAAAAATTCCCTTAATTACTTGCAATCTGAAAGTATCATTTCTCTTTGCAATTTCCAGTATCTAGTAAATTCAGTTGTATCAATGATATGCTGATCTGTAATCGAATGCAAAGGGCACATCATTTTACAGTCTTCTTTTGGAATGTATTTTTTTTCTGGTAAAAAATGCCCCTTGATACCGATAGCAATCGTTTCTTTGTCCATTCGACATCTAAAGCCTCTTACAAACTGTACTTTTCTATGAAATCTTTCCGATAAATTATTTAACATATCTTCTATTCTTTCTTGAATCCTGCATGTTTTTACCCTTTCCAAAACGCATCCTTGCATCAGACAAAATACTTGAAGTTGTATAGACTCTTCTGTGACGGATAAAAGGATGGTATTTTCCATGCACGAAAACAAAGCGGCGTTTTTATAGAGGCAAGATGTATCATGATTTTGTAGTACTTTCCAACCATCTTCTTGCATACAAGCGACAATAAGGCGATAAAACAAGAAAAATGGTAAAAAGTCAAATTGATAAATAAGGACTGATGATTTACTCTGCGAATTGTTAATCAGATTTGAAAGATTATACTCCACTTCTTTCCTGTTCATACACGGAGCATAGTAGGATTCTGTACCAAGGGCCAGCAAACCAAGTCTTTCCATAAAACTGAGAAGTGAATCCTTATGACATTGCAGATATCGTCTATCTTTCTCATATGATCCGTCTTCAATGTTGTAATCTTCGTCTTCTTCCTGAAGCTTTTCAAACAACTCTTCATCTTTATGTTTCCAAATCTCTATCAGAAGTCGGTTTCGCAAATTTCCAGTTTTGTAATATTCATCCCAGTCCCCTTGAGGTACAGGAATACCTTTACAATGTAGCTTGTCGGTGATAATATGTTTGAAGGCGTCAATAAACCATTGCACGTCAATAATAACTTCTTTCTCCAGACCATTTTCATTAAAATATAAAGTTTTTCCTGCATCATGATAATATCGCAGCATATCTAGTTTTCCCTTTTCAGCTTTATCAGAACCTTTCTGTTCTTTAGCAGCAATCTCTGATACTTTCGTTGTTATTTCTGAGATTTCTAGGATTCTCTCTTTTTGTTTTTTCTGCTCAATTTCTAAACCAAAGAAAGACCATTCTTTTGGAATGTTTTCTTTCCATCGATGATGGGAAGCTATGTTGAAGAAGCGTATTTCCAAATCATGGAGAGGTATATTTAATTCTGCACAATAAACGTTATCGTCTCTAATGTACTGTGATAAATTAGATGACTTTGGAAACTGATCCCGCAAGCTCTCAATCAGTTCCTTTGTATCCTGCAATGAAAACAGATTTTTTTTTATCCGATTATTTTTTAAGTGGTTATAATATACTGTTTTCTCTTTCTGTTAAGACATCATTTTGAATTGTGATTTTCTCTTTATGTTCCTTAAAAAGCATCATTCCAAACTACACAAAAAAGATCCCGGAGTCGTACATTTTTTAAAGCCTTGCAAAAATATACAAATTGAAGAAGAATCTTCATTGATGAAAATGATCGCATAATCGACTTTCTAATACTTGCTATATTCAAATACAAATAATCCAAACATGCATGTATATAATGTCGATCTAAACGGTACCATGGTAAAATGCATTTTATTCAAAAAAGACTTACAGATCACTAAAAGATTACCGGTATATTGCAATATGTCAACGAATTAAGTTTTTTGAAATAAACAAGATGTGTTTGTGAAACACTGATGTCCCCGTATGGCAACTTTTAGCAAAGGTTAAACTTTCTCAAATGCAAGTCAAATATGTTGGTATCCAAAGAAAGGTCTTGTCTCAAGGAATATACCTGTGAAATATAAAAGCCCTAGCAGCAACCATTGAATAGCTATGGAAAAGGTTAACGTTTTTTGTCAAAAGTATGTCAAACATCAAGGTCAATTGGTCAAAATAAACGATGCCCAAGGAAAGCCAAGGTTAATGTTTTCCAAAAGTAGGTCAAACTCCATGGTCAAGTCAAAGGGTCAAAGTTGTTGGTATCTAAAGAAAGGTCTTGTCACAAGGATTACATATGTGAAGTATGAAAACCCTAGCACCAACCGTTCAAAAGTTATGACCAACGTTAAAGTTTTTCAAAAGTAGGTAAAACTCCAAGGTCAAAGGGTCAAAGTCGTTGGTATCCAAAGGAAGGTTTTGTCACAAGAATTACACATGTGAAATATGAAAGCTCTAGCACTAACCATTCAAAAGTTATGACCAAGGTTAAAGTTTTCCAAAAGTAGGTCAAACTCCAAGGTCAAGATCAAAGTTGCTTGTATCCGAAGGAAGGAAAAGAAAGTTAGGGCTAAGATTAAAGTTTGGTAAAATTTTGCAAAACTGGGTCAAATTCCAAGGTCAAGGTCAGAAGGTCAAATATGGAGGTACCCAAAGAAAGGTCTTGTCACAAGTAATACACACGTGAAATATGAAAGTCATAGCTCAACCAATCAAAAGATATGGGCAAGGTCAAAGTTTTTTGCTGACAAACAGACAAACACACAGCTAGACAGTCAGACAGACGGACGCACAGGGCAAAAACTATATACCCCCGAATTTTCGATACAGGGGCATAAAAATGGTGTGTAAATGACAAGATCATTTGATAAAAAAGTTCACCCTAAACTGTCTGTTTCCTTCTTCCCAATGTGTTGACACAATTAGAACTACGGGTTTTATATCTTTTTCATTGTCAGAACCACAGTAGGTATGTATAGACTTTATCCAGAACACAAAGTAGTCTGCAATAAAGACATAAAAATGTTCCTTTTTAATTTAAATTACGGAAAGAAATTAAAAAAAAAACAAAACTTCAATTTACGTTATTTTTTCAGCACTTTCAAGTCCATTCATTCTTTTCAAACTTAACAAGATATATCATACGACTTATCTAACAGACAGTAAACATTTTATCACGATCGTCTTTTCATTGAGTCTGGTATAATATTTTGTTTTTATCAACAGGACAAAATTCTGAAGTCTTCTGTAGTCCATTTTACTCGAGTATTTCATTGCAGTTACATTGAATAAAATACGTTTATTGAACACTTCGTGTACAATCTAAAAGATGACAAAGTTTTTATAAGTAAAATTAAGGACCCTCTATACACCAGTGCAGATATTTTTTGGACATTGAGAAAATAAAATTAAATAAAGGTGTAAATATTTAGCTTATTTATTTAATTTCCAATATATGGTACGTGGCATTTACCCCCAGAAAAAAAATGTTCAAACACAACCAAGTATCAATGAACAGAAATCACAGTTGTTTACTTCCATTAAGAAAATACTTGTAAATAACGTGTTCATTTAATTTATCTTGGCCTTCTAAAATGTTAAGAATACTTGAATTAATTATAAATTCAGTAATACACTGTAAATTTCAATTTATTGGAATTTAGATCTAAGGGTAGGTCACTCTAACTGCAGAAAAATACAACAGAATCAGAACTCTCTAGTGTGCAGTGTAGAGAGGGTTCTTAAATTAAAGATTCTTTTAACAGAATTTGATGTAACTATTTTGCTGTTCATTTCATTATAAACAATATGTTCCAAAACTTCGTTTGGTGAACATAATTACTAGTATACATCTTCTATCTGTTCTTACGAATAAAATTCTTTCGTTCAAAATCAGATATTTGAAATTATTTTTTCCCTTTATGATCCCGGTACATGTACAAGTATCAAAGGTTAAAGCATATAGAAGACAAAAATACATTTAAGGCAGACAGACAGATAAGGTAACAGACAAATGAGTCATTGTTATCATGAAATCTTGTTAGCTTATATAATTATACAACTTTTGTGGAGAGTGAATGCAAGAACAAAGTATGACAAAATACATTCGATATACTCAAAGAAGGAATAATCAAAAGCATGCATTTATTTTGTTTTTTTTTGAAATCCCAAACGACAAACAAACAAAAATTACATTGTTGAAAGACTCTAAAAATATAAATCGAAGGTAAAATAACTCTGAATTTCGCTTAATATATTTCAATAAAAATGCTTAGAATTTATGAAAAAAGTGTGTTTCATGGCTGGA
Source organism: Saccostrea echinata (assembly GCF_033153115.1). Taxonomy (NCBI): domain Eukaryota; kingdom Metazoa; phylum Mollusca; class Bivalvia; order Ostreida; family Ostreidae; genus Saccostrea; species Saccostrea echinata. The sequence goes on along the minus strand of NW_026889798.1, from coordinate 2,721,666 downwards.
TTTGTTAAAAATAATATTAAGACCAATCTACATATTTTTGAATATATATTTTTATGAATAAGTAGGATTACCTTGAGATTAAATAAAAGCAGTGAATTTGTGTCCTCCATTTTAAATATTAGAATTATTTATGTTAAAATTATAAAACAAAGACTTTACATAAAATTTAGAAAAAATGCATGATTTTTATTCTATTCAAATATATACAAATTAGCATCCCCTACCTTAGCCTCAGCCCACTCAAAAAATCTTTGTTTGCATTAATTTTATAAAATTACATGTCCTACCGCTCGTAAGAAAAATTTTAAATTGAGATCAAATGAGAAATTTGAAGAATTAACGGGTTTCTTAAAAATGTATTCTTGTTTTTGGTTATTTTTTTTGTTTCTTTATTATGTTAATTGCTTGATCATTTGTGACTGATTGAGTGCAATATCCTTTCATTATAATGGAAGAAATATTATAAAATGTACCGTGATATGCATTGTTACCTATCATTGCCATGATTATGAACTTAAAGATTATCTGTTTTTAGAAACGTCTTGAGTTCAAAGGTATACAACAAAGAAATGAGAGAAGGGTAAACTTCACTTTACCGGTCCCTAGATCCGCAAAGATTCGCGCGCTCGTTGCACTATGATGTCAGATTTACGACACTCAACTGATAAGGTTTAGTCTTGCACACTGCTCGATTGGTTAGGGTAAGTCTTGCACCCAACTAAGAGACTAGGGTTAGTCCTTGTACAAGTATTTGACTGATTCGGGTTAGTCTCGTATCCATCCCAGAGATTAGGGTTAGTCCTCGCTCATTATTTGACTGATTAGGGTTAGACTAGAGTCTGCCCGTAAGACTTGGGTTAGTCCTCATGCACCATCCGAAAGACTAGGGCTAGTGACTCGTTCTTTTAGATAAATTAAGAAATTCAGTTGTTTCTGTATTTTTGCAAGATTTTAAGTCAGCTTCAACGGTATCTCGTTGGTTTGTTTACATGCAAAAATGGCTAAGTACGAAAGAAACGACACTAAGCATGCGCCGCACGCACTTCATTGACAATTATTTTTAGGTGATTTTTCAATGAATCAACATAATAAATTGTTTTTCAGAGAATAAGGTTTAAAACTTCGTTTTAAATGTAAGTTTTATACTAAACTTTAAACCGTAGAATTCGATTTTGCGGTCAAAAGGCCAAAAACCTCGTACTTTTTATTTTATCGATCGCTCACGCGATTTCATATCAATTGAATTAAGTCGCCTACGGCGACACTTTATTTTAATGCATTTTTCTGGGAACCGGTAATGTAAAGTCGTTTCAATCATTAACACATTAGAAAGCTTTATCGGAAATGATCTATTTTACGTCACCTATTTGAAAATCAAACATGCTTTTATAATGCAAAGGACAAAAATAAAATGTGTCTTTGTTAAAAGTATACATTGTACCTCCATACGTCCATCCACTGAAAACACTGTCATCCTGATCACACACTTTCTTATCCACCTTCTGGTCAAGACGTTTAGAAGCGTCCACCACCACAACATAGAAAGCTCTCCTGGTCAGGTAAATCTGGTGACAGGCGTAGTATGCACACTGTCCTCCAAAATCAAAGAATGTCAGAGTCTTAGAGTCAACATTTGTAGTATATACTTTCCCATTGCTGCCCTTGCTTTTCTTTGCTAAAAAAGTCATCATGTGTTTAGTATTTCTATTTTTTCTTAACCGGCATATCTCATACTCTATCAAATTTTTCAAAATATAATACATTACAGAAGCAATAAGATGGTATTTTTGACATTCTTTTAAGATTCATAGAATTAAAGACTAATAAGTTTTCTTTAAAGTAATCAAGTGCTAAACTTACAATGCTGAAAGCAATTTATGTGCATGATTAAGCATACAAGCATCAATTCTACTGTCAAAAACACTGAGCAATCAGTATAATAGTATCTGCATTTCTGGTTTATCATTGTTTAAAATCAGTTTTACAGTAAAGTATTGATTCACAATGTCAGTGTTTTTAAGAGACATGTACCACAAATAAACAAGAGGCCCATGGGCCTTGAATCGCTCTTCTGATAAACTGTACAACCTATCACTTCTATTTGAAGCCTCGAAGTATCCTGTATATTTACATAAACCCTTGAAATTCCAATTCACACTCTGAGAACCCAAGATGATTCTAAGCCAATTAGTACCTGAGAGTTGGTCATGGTGACCTACTTATCACTTGTCATTCTCTGAGGACCCATCAACTAAGTTTGATGATTCTAAGCCAATTAATACCTAAAATATTTTTTAAAATTATAATCATAAAATTTTATAAGTAGGTCAAAGTGACCTACTTTTCAATTGTTTTACTCCAAGGACCCAAGATGCATCAACTGACAAAGTTTGATGATTCTAAGCCAATTAGTACCTGTAATATTTAATTAAAGCCATAAATTTTCAAAAGTAGGTCACCGTGACCTACTTTTCAGTTGCTGTACTCCGAGGACTAAAGATACATAGACTGACAAAGTTTGATGATTCTAGCCAATAAGTACCCAAAATATTTAATTACAGCCATAAATTTTCAAAAGTAGGTCACAGTGACCTACTTTTCAGTCAACCTACTCCGAGGACCAAAGATGCATCAACTGACAAATTTTGACGATTCTAAGCCAAATAATTCCTGAAAATATTAAATACACCCATAAAATTTCAAAAGTAGGTCACTGTGACCTACTTTTCAGTTGTTGTACTCCGAGGACCCAAGACGCATCAACTGACAAAGTTTAATGATTCTAAGCCAATAAGTACCCGAAATATTTGATTAAAGCCATAAATTTTCAAAAGTAGGTCACCGTGACCTACTTTTCAGTTGTTGTACTCCGAGGACCCATGACGCATAAACTGACAAAGTTTTATGATTCTAAGCCAATTAGTACCCAAAATATTTTATTAAAGCCATAAATTTTCAGAAAGTAGGTCACGGTGACCTACTTTTTAGTCGACCTACTCCGAAGACCGATGACGCATCAACTGACAAAGTTTTATGATTCTAAGCCAATTAGTACCCGAAATATTTAATTAAAGCCATAAATTTTCAGAAAGTAGGTCACGGTGACCTACTTTTTAGTCGACCTACTCCGAAGACCCATGACGCATCAACTGACAAAGTTTGATGATTCTAAGCCAATTAGTACCCGAAATATTTAATTAAAGCCATAAATTTTCAAAAGTAGGTCACGGTGACCTACTTTTTAGTCGATCTACCCTGAAGACCCAAGATGCATCAACTGACAAAGTTTGATGATTCTAAGCCAATTAGTACCCGAAATATTTAATTAACGCCATAAATTTTCAAAAGTAGGTCACGGTGACCTACTTTTTAGTCGACCTACTCCGAAGACCCAAGATGCACCAACTGACAAAGTTTGATGATTCTAAGCCAATAAGTACCTGAAATATTTAATTATAGTCATATAAATTGAAAAGTAGGTCACGGTGACCTACTTTTCAGTTGACCTTTTTTGAGGACCCAAGATGCATCAACTTACAAAGTTTTATGATCATAGGACTTAAAATGTCCAAATTATGCCTCTAAAACGCTTTGAAATCGAATGCCTGCAAAGTTCAAAAAGTAGGTCACTGTGACCTACTTTTTAATAAATATGTTTTATGGCCCCAAGAGGCATCATCTTACAAGATTTAATGATTCTAAGCCTCCCCGTATTCAAATTAATGACCTTAATTGTTTTAAAAAAGATTAGCCATAAAATTCAAAAAGTAGGTCAAGGTGACCTACTTTTTAAGTGACGTACTTTGACGACCCAAGATGCATCAACTGACAAAGTTTGATGATCATAGGCCTTAAATTGTTCAAAATATGCCTCTAAATCATTATGAAAAAGAATGGCCACAAAATTTTAAAAGTAGGTCACCGTGACCTACTTTTGAGTCAACATGATATGAGGTCCTTAGATGCACCAACTGACAAGATTTGATGATCCTAGTCCTTATAGTAAGCAAAATATTAACATTTTAATAAAATGTAATTTTTGCTCAACTTTGAAGTGACCTTGAGACCACGCCCTTTGCCCCAGGGTAAATCCCCGTGCAAATTTTAATCTACAACATATCCTCATCCTTTTGTGTAAGTTTGGTGATAATCTGCCCAGTGGTTCTTGAGAAGAAGATTTTTTAGCAACCAGTACTTTTGTTTCTATTTTCCTAATTATCTCCCCTTGTTAAAGGGTCACAACCCCGGTTTTAGTATAAAAGGGAGCCCTTGGGCCAAGGATACCCTGTGACAAATTTGACAATAATTGGCCAAGGGGTTCTTGAGTTATGGCCCATATTCTAAAAAGTTTACACACACCGCACAAATGGCCATAGCATTAGCTCTTTGAGCCTTTGGCTCAGAAGAGCTAAAAAGAGAAGTTTATGTAAATCAAGTGTCTTTACTTTTTATTGAAAAAGAATATTGATGTAGAAAATAAAGTAAAGGTATGTCATATTTTTCGATTTGTGCAAGAGCTCTCTCTCTCTCTCTCTCTCTCTCTCTCTCAGGCTTAGGTTTGAGCATCATTAATATATGTATTACCTTTTAATGATTTTGTTTCATCACATATATCAAATATTTCCTCATGCACCTCCAATCCTTCAGTAGATTTTACATTATCAATCTCCTCTTTACTACAACCGAGCAGACGTTTAAGTAGCGTGGTTTTCCCCGCCCCTGCACAGCCTACAATCATCCCCCGGGCATGGTGGACTGTCTGCGTTCCCCTCTTAGCGTACTCTAAATACCGCTCTCTGGCCTCCTGGTCCCATCGCAGTACTTCCCTAGGGACTCCAACTGTACAATGTGAAAGAATAAACAATTCACAACACGAAAAATACTATTTTCTTTTACTTCAAGTTCGTGTAGAAAACTGAAATTTTACACCTTTATAGCTTATCAAGTGGAGGTGAAATTACTCGAACCTCAAATTAATAAATAATATGACTTCTTTCAACATTCTTGAAAAATACATTTTAAATGATGTAGAGATCGATTTACTTCATTACCACACAAATATTCGACTAAATTATAACATCGTTTTACTTCTGTATCCCATCCTTCTCATGTTCTACTTTTCTATTTAATGGGTTTCTCACTTTTTGTTTTCAAGTAACACACTCTTATCTTATGTAAATTTGAATGAAACTGTTTTCTCTACATCAGTGATAAGGTTGTTAACGTACGGAGGTTGACGTAATCAAATATGGAGATAACGAACAGTAATCATGCTCTTAAGTCAATCGAAACAAAACAAATCGGGAGTGGAGCAAACAAGGGCCTATAAAAAGATCAGAGATGCAATCAGGTGCCATGAAGGAATAGGCATCCCAGTGGCGTAGCTTAGAGTCGATCAATGTGGAAGCATGAAACCACAAGGGGTTTGGGGGCCAGCATGAGGCCCCGATGAGACCAAGAAAAAGCCCTGGTAGGACTTAAGGTGCAAAGTCCCTGGAAGCTGTTGCGGTGCAGTTTAGACGATAGACAATATTTTAAAGTCGCTTATATTATCCTTCAGTTTTAAATAGATTTATAACTTTATAAACCATTAAATGTTAATTATTAATCAATATTTTTGAAAGTATTTTTGTAGTTATTATTCATAAGATATTGTCAGAAATGCGTTTTCAGCGAGAAATTTTTTTTTTACAAAAGACAGCAGCAGCTCCCCTATCCTTATCACATGCCTTGCTATAAGCCTACATGCATTTTTACATAATTAATGTTATAAAATTTATATTAAATATGTATTATCTTTTATCAAATGCTTTGGAAGTTTCAATTTCATCAAACAATGTGGAAGCACGTGCTTCTGTGCTTCAATGGAAGCTACGCCACGGCATCCCTAACATATGACACACAGGAATCCATAGGTGAATGAATCAGATGTCCTAAAGCTAGGTTGAAATTAAACGCTCTGTAGGGAATTTTATATATTCGTGAGGCATACACAGACTGTCAAGGAGTTTATTCCCCAGCAACGACACTACAATGCATTATCCTTTGTTTTCCTTTAAATGAGTGTAAGTTATTTTCTTTCAAAGAGAGTTAATATATGCACCATATACACAATTGTTTTACTTACATAGCTTTTAAAATCTTTCATCCCTTACAGTTTGAAATGAAATAACCCATAAAATATCCCTGAAGTTTTTAATATCAATTTATATAGAATAATTCATATTAGTATATTTTACCAGGATAATTAATAATGTGTTGAACTGTCAGAGAATCCTATTTGTTTAAATAATCAAATTATATCCAATCTTCATATCAGTATACTTACACTGTTTCATACCACATGCAAACTTGTAAAAAATAATTTAATGAAAGATTAAAAGGGAACATTTATTTTTTCAAGAATAATTTAAATCAAAACATATCATAATACACTCAAGTTCAGAATGTTCACAAACGAACACATGCACAAACGTTTTTGTAACTCGGAAGAATCAAGAGTAAAATATTTATTATGCCCCCGGATCGAAAGATCCCGGGGGTATATTGTTTTTGTCCCGTCTGTCTGTTTGTCTGTTTATCTGTTTGTCTGTTAATCTGTTTGTCTGTTGTCAACTTTAACCTTGCCCATAACTTTTGATTGGTTGGAGCTATGACTTTCATATTTCACATGTGTATTCCTTGTGACAAGACCTTTCTTTGGTCATATTTGACCTTTTGACCTTGACCTTGGAGTTTGACCCACTTTTGCAAAATTTTATGAGACTTTAACCTTGGCCATAACTTCTGAACAGTTGGTGCTTGGGTTTTCAAACTTCACATGTGTATTTTTGGTGAAAAGGCCTTCCTTTGAATAACAACAACTTTGACCTTTTGACCTTGACCTTAGAGTTTGACCTACTTTTGAAAAACTTTAACCTTGGCCATTACTTTAGAACGGTTGGAGCTAGGGCTTTCATACTTCACATAAGTAATCCTTGTAACAAGACCTTTCTTAGAATACCAACAACTTTGACCTTTTGACCTTGGAGTTTGACCTACTTTTGAAAAACTTTAACCTTGGTCATAACTTTTGAACAGTTGGTGCTTGGGGTTTCAAACGTCACATGAGTATTCCTTGTGACACGATCTTCCTCTGGATATCAACCTCTTTGACCCTTTGACCTTGACCTAGGAATTTGATGTACTTTTGAAAAACTTTAACCTTGGCCATAACTTTTGAACGGTTAGACCTAAGGCTTTCATACTTCACATATGTAATCCTTGTGACAAGACCTTCGTTTGGATACCAACCACTTTGACCCTTTGACCTTGACATAGGAGTTTGACCTACTTTCAAAAAACTTTAACCTTGCCATAACTTTTGAATGGTTGGTGCTACGGCTTTCAAACTTTACATATGTAATCCTTGTGACAAGACCTTCCTTTGGATACTAACAACTTTGACCTTGACCTTGATGTTTTACTTACTTGTAAAAAACTTTAACCTTTGCCATAACTTTTGAACAGTTGCAGCTAGGGCTTTCAAATTTAACATTTTTTATCTTTTGGCCTTGAATTTGACTTGCATTTGAGAAACTTTAACCTTCGCCATAAGATGCCATACGGGGGCATCAGTGTTTTACAAACACATCTTGTTTTCTTTCTTGCTTTGGTAACGGAATATCATTAGCTGCAATAATGTAGCCCCTCTCCTTTTTTGGGGGGGATGGGGGAGAGGGGGTACAACTCCTTAGGATCTCCGTAATGGTGCAAGTGCGGGACTTATTGACTCCCGCATAGATTTCGGTTCAAATTAACATTTCTTACCTGAACTCCAAAAATGTAGTTATGCAAGACATAAATCGATCCAAAAACAAAGCAATCCATATATCAGTTATTTTTCATATATGTCAACATCACAACTTGAATTTACCCGCCATGTTTACTGACCTTGAGCGATTTTATTCTGGGACAGCCAATGAGAATTCGGGATCTACAGAGCAGATGTATTGTGGAATTCCCTTATTTTAAACAGAAATATCGCTGTTTTCGAAAAAATATTACATGGAATGGTTTTATTTATCAATGTTTAGTGATTCCATACAACACAATCGTTTATCAACACCGACATTTGCTTTATGAAGTTATTCTAAATTTCAAGTGCAAGTCTCAGTACATCATGCGAGAACTGTCATGGCTGCTGAGGAGAGCGACTGGTAAACACGCAGATTTAATTTACCTGATTTTCGGGTTTAACCTGACTAATTTGTTGACAGTGAATATAAAATTTTGTCTCATTAGAAGTAAGTTGAATGTAAAAACAACTTATTTTGCCTGCAGTCTCCCGTATTTAAATATATATATATATATACATGTATATATTTGCATCATTACGGAGATGCTGTGGAATTGTAGCCCTCTCCAGAAAATATCAGATTAAAACTAGAGCCGAGCTCGTTGCAAAGCAACGAGTAGGTCTTCCGTTGAAGCTGCAGGCAGGAAGAAGTGACCTTGGGTCAAGGTCATGTCATATCATAAGGTTATAAGCAATCTTGTAAGGGGTATCAACTAACAATATTTCACTCTGTAGGTAAAACAACCGATAAAGGAATGTATGTGACCTTGAACTTGTCCAAATGACCTTGCGAAAGCCATGACACACTCTGGTTATGAGCAAACCCCATCTGTGTATTACTGACTTCTCAAATTCACACATGTTCATACAGTCCATACATCCAGTCAAAATATCCTTAGTGACCTTAAACTTGAGTTTAGGCCATGTCCCAAAAAAATCCCAATCTGTGTTTATTGACTGGATAGGTTCAGCCATGTTCTTTCAGACCATAGATCGAGTCAAATAATTTATCAGGTTCCACACAATGATTTAAGGATTCATTGTGAATGTTTTTGTCCAGTTTGGATATTGAACAAGACGTGTTTGTGAAACACTGATGCCCCGGTACTGTTGCAGCTTATGGCAAAGGTTTAAGTTCTCAAATTCGTATCCAACTCCAAGGTCAAAGTCAAGAGATAAAAAAATTATGTTACCCAAAGAAAAATCTCATCTCAGGGAAAATAAATGTGAAATATGAAACCGCTAGGACTAACTATTGAAAAGTATGGCAAAGATTGATTTTGTTAATACTCAAGTCAAATGTTAAGGTCAAGGATAGATTAACGGTGTTCAAAGGAATGCCTTGTCACAATAAATAGACATTGAAATATGAAAGCCCTAGCATTAATTATTCAAAAGTAATGGCAAAGGCCAACGTTTTTTTTCAAAAGTAGGTCAAACCCCATGGTCAAGGACAAAAGCCAAAACTGTCGGTACTCAAGGGAGGGTCTTGTCACAAGAAACACACATGTAAAAATATGAAAACCCTAACACCAACCGTTGAAAAGTTATTAATGAGATTAAAATAATTCAAAGGTAGGTCAAACTCCAAGGTCAAAGGTAAAAATTCAAAACTTTTAACTTTTTTTAAAGTACGTCAAACTCCAAGGTCAAGGTCAAATAGTAAAAATTGTTGATATCCAATGAACGGCGTTGTAACAAGGAATACACCTGTGAATGTGAAAACGCTAGTAGCAACCGTTCAAAAGGTATTGCCAAGGTTAATTTTTTTAAAAGTGGGTCAAACTCCAAGGTGAAGGTCACAAGGTCAAAAATATTTATTCCCAAGGAAAGGACTTGTCACAAAGAATTTCGGATGTGAAGTATGAAAGCCCTAACGCCAACTGTTCAAAAGGCTAAATTTTGTATAGTTGGTCAAACTAAAAGGCTGTCGAAAGGATAAGAGATACTCCGAGGTATTCAATCAAGTAAACTTATGATATTGCAGATCAAATAAAGCATGAGCTATAAGAGCAGACACGTAGGATCAGCCCCCCCCCCCTTTTTCAGACCTAACTTTTTACTCCATTAATGTTCATTGAAAGTCCCGTTGGTCCCCACATTTTTTTGCAGTATATCCCCCCCCCCCCCCCCCCCACCAGGAAATAGGATTTTTGGCAATTTTCCTTTTTTGGTTTTGGTTGTGAAGTCTTTTCAGGTAAGTAATTTTTTTTCTCTGGTTCCCCCCCCCCTTTTCAAAAACGATGCTACGTCCCTGAAAAGTAACATGTAGATATGTCTGTCCTGGCATATATAGAGAGATTGTCAATCAAATGGCATGTTCAACGCAATAGCAGCAATAAGAAACTCGCCGACAGTTTTTTTTTAATTCCAAATTGCTTTTTAATTTCTACAGATATTTATAATCCTTTTAATGTATGTTCGTGGATTATTGATGGAATAATTTTTGCTACATGTCAAGTTTAATATTATGGTGTTTGTGCTTTGTAGCAAGGATTTGCTAAATACTAATAATTTTCTGTGATTGTACCAAAAAGTAGATACATGTTTTAAAGCAGAGCTGCCGCTCAAGCTTTATTTCTGTCGTGTAGATCTAGAGGTCTTTGTGTATATAGCATAGGTAAAAGTACCAATACCGAAGAGCACATCCCTTCAAAGCTATATTATTCTTGCTTATTACGCCCCTTGCAGTGGCGGATCCAGGAATTTCATAACGGGGGGCAAAGTAGAAGGCAGGGATGTGGGTCTATGACAAAGCCCTGGTGTGGATCCAGGGGAGAAGCCCCCACAAGTTGACAAATTCTTACAAATAAGAGATGTTTTTTCCTTGATTTTAGGATAATGGACATATAAGTTCTACATACAAAAATTCAAACGGGGGGAGGGGGGGGGGTGCGCCCGGCGCGCCGGCCCTGGATCCGCCTTTGCTTTTTTTTTTATTTTATACATGTAGTTATGCACCCCACCCACCCTTCTTGTGTTCAAGATTCTTCAGTCGTTTGTTTGCATTATAACTTAACAAGACGTCCGTGATTTTTTGTGTGAAGTTTAGTTTTTTAAAAATCCGAAAAATGACAGGCTAAAAGGATATGTGTTATTGATGAAAATAACGAAATTGGTAATCAAAGTTCAAAATTCACGTGTGGTGGCGATATTCAAAATTGACAGGAAGTCGTTTGACTTTTGAATACACTTAAGGATGTGGTCAAGAGGAAAGATTTTGAAAGGTTTGATAAATCACACCATGCATCACAGAGTTGACCAATATGAATGCATTATGATCAGGTCACGTGGTAAGTACTTCTATCACAATAATTGACATGTGGAGCACCTGCATGGATTTCTTATAATTAAAAATTTGTTTAAAAAAAAGATTAAAAGAAAAGAAAATGAAGATATAAGTTAATAAAACTGTAGTGGTTTGGGTCGTGGATATCGGCCTGGGTAGCTCAGTCGGTATATCACCTGACTAGTGATGCAGGGGTCCCAAAGAAAATTAAAGAATATTTGTTAAAGGTACATGTATAGTCGATCAGATTAGAAATACAGCGACTATCAGAATTTTGGGCCGTAAAAAAGATCTGTTCTGTGCTTGCATGCGTGTACATTGTATGTGTCCGTAAAACCTTAAGAGAGCTGATAAATGTGTTCTGATTTTCAGAAAAAATTATGGGAACATATAAATAATTACATGTTTATCATTCTGTTCGCATACAATAACAAGTCTAGTAGAAAAAAAATTGTTCAAGGTTAGGTGTGTAATAAATTCGTAATATTAAAATACAGTTACGCATGTATGTCTCATTCTACATACTTTGGAGGCACGTGTGAATGTGGGATTTTGTATTTCCAATATTTGGGGCGCTTTGTATATATACAGTTGCACATTATAAGGGCGTCGACAAAAGAACGTATATTAGAATACATACATGTACATTTAAGTTTCAAAAGTTCCATTACTAGTAGGAATTAATTAAGGTAATATATTTTGAATTTTATTTTAAATAAAACAGACAATTACCGCGATATCGAGAAATAAATTGTTTATAAAAATCATTATGCAACTTTCCTGTAATTCTGCGAATAAAATATTAAATGAAATACACTAGCGATTTGATCAAAGATATTATGAAATAATCTGAAAGATTCAACATATTTATCCACTCATGACTTAGTTTACAAAACGAATTTGGAATGGCCATTCTATGATTTGTTTTGTGTATGACTAGGTCGCTGGATCACACGCCGATTGATCCCCGGTGACCTCCTTTGCCACGCGCTATCGAGAGAGGTGTTACATAATTGTAAACACACAAGGTGAATGTAAAAGGCGTGAACTTAATGGCTGTGAATAGTCTATGCTTCAAAGTTTTGTTTTATTTTCTCACTATATTGTTTGTTTTTATATGATAAGAAGAAAAGTTATCTTTTTTTCCTTTTTTTTAGTAGACTGGTTTATTCGACTTTCAAAAAAAAAATGAAATAAAAGGAAAAGTTGTCAAAAAAACTTGGAAATAAAGCACAAAACACTTCAAGAACCTAATTCTAAAGAATATTAGCATCTAATGTAGCCAGGTTTATTATTTATAGTAAGTTTATTTTAGTTACACGCATGAAGAGCTCTCGTTTACTTGCTGAATGAGAACATATACCTGTATATGGGTCAAGCTTCTGGCGCATTTAAAACACAAGACTCGAACAAAATAACATTTTCATGAGATCAATAAGATGTCAAAGAACAACTTTTTTAACGACAGCCATTTCGAAATATTTACCGTTTTTGAGTTATAAAGCAAAAACTTTAAAGGGCTTCAGATCCCTAATTTTAGGAGTCAGACCCTTTTTAGTGGTGTCAAATGAAAGGCCTTAAAATTGTGCACAACTTTTATTCTACATGTCTTATCAAAATATTTTTATTTTAAAAGATACGTAGGAACATATATGTGTAAATTTTCGCGCTTTTAGGCGTTCTAATTTTTGACCCCTATCTAGCTCCATTTTGAACACAGAAATCAAAAAACAAAAATATTTGTGTACAACTTCAATGCTTCTTTTATTTAAATTCAGTAGAATTTCTACTCCAGCTTTTGTAGTCTCGGAACCTTTATCTGGAAATGAAGCCTCCTAAATTTTCATTTAAAGGGAGATAACCCAAAAGCGGAAGTGGATTTTTGACATGTTTGACAACATTCTGATAGAGTTTTGTAACGTCTATAAACCCTGCAAATTTGAGCAAAATCCGTTGAGAAATGAGCGAGATACGAGGCCTCAAAGTTAGCGTCTAGAAAGGAGAAGAAAAAAAAGAATAATAATCTTTACCATCAGAATCAGTAGAAGGTCTTACGTTGGAACGAAAGACTTAAAAATCGGAGAGGGATACATTATTGCAGCTAGAATATCCTGTGTATTTAATGTTCACTTCCAGAAATGTCGTACATGTTATACTGACTATTTCTCACACGAAGTTTGATATTCACTCAAAATCACACTTTAATGCATGTAGCAGATATAGAAACTTTAGGACGGAGGTATGTCACTGATTCTTTATATCAATATTAAGTTCATCAAATCTACTACGTGATACTAGAAAATAGTGAACAGCTGGTTTGACAACAAGTTTACTATATCTAAAAAAGGGAGTTTAAAGCTTATGATGTTGACATAAAGGATGTCGTTCCCTTTCTCACTGATATTCATTGATCTTCAATTTATTTACGTGCATAAACCTGAACAGTATGAAAGGAATGATGATGTTGAGGCATTATCTTGTACTTTAAACATGCTTACGTTTGAATTGTATGTATTCATGGCAAAAACATTGCATATATTTACTTAAAGAATTTTCTCCATCTTCATCTCATTCATTCACGATTTCAAAAATATTCATTATGGCTGTACGAACAGGGGGGAGGGGGGGGATGCCGAAATATAATATATTATTAAAGGCTTCTTATGGTGTGTTCTGTCAATAATCACATGTGTTGACCATCTTTGCATGTCTAGGAATTCTTGCTTGGTAGTGTTCCCAAATCCCCCCCCCCCATCCCCCCAAAAACAGGAAAATGTTTGGTTGTTCCCACCCAAACTGAATACTGATTCATTAGGGTCTGAACATTGAATTCTGAATATTGAATCTGAATGAACAAAAACGAGGATGTTGTTCAGGCAATTCCATTTTTTTTCTTTGTTTCGCGTCCTCCCTTAAATCAAAAAACCTATCTTTCTATCCGGGAAAACACACAAACTGAAAAGGGGAAAACACATCAACAATATAAAAATAATTGTAGAATTCCTCATCATCTTTTGATAACTACTAGTTATCAAAATTAAAGTTTTGGTACACAACTTTAAAAAAATGCAATGCCGATCTCAAAATAGTAAATTGTGTAGCAAATATTTGTATTCGTACATTTTTGGTATGTGTTTGATTACAAATTCATAACTTCAAAACCAATCCGTACGCAGACGCTAAACATAGAAAACCAGAAGTCTCTGACGAGACTGTAGCTCGCTCTACTGGTTGTACTTATAAAGGAAGATAAAGTAGCACTTGAACTTGAAATTTTGCAACAGCAATAAATAATGATCCTTGGTTTAGTCTGTTTTTGTGGCAAGATTTATTGCAATCAGACTAAAGCTGTAGGAGGAGTAGCCTTTTAATCAATTTTACAGAAATTTTGATTTAAGTAATCATGGCAACTTCAACATTAAATGAAATAAAAAAAAAAACACAATAACGACAATTCTGCATCTCAGTGTAGTCGTCTTGTATGCTAAGTTATACTGAAATCAGACAAAAATTGTAGGAGGAGTAGCGTTTTGAAAGTATTTCAAGAAAATTCCTATTTTTAGAAACCATGGCAACAATGTTCCTTGAAATCAAAAACCGATACACAGAATTATGTATCTTACTGCCTCTGTGCCAAGTTATACTAAAATCAGATAAAAACTGTAGGAGGAGTAGCCTTTTGAAAGTTTTTCACAGAAATTTCTATTTTTAGTAACCATGGCAACACCGTTCACTGAAATAAAAAAAAGCGATACACAGAATTATGTATCGTAGTGTAGTCTGCTTGTGTGCCAAGTTATATTGACATCAGACCAAAACTGTAGGAGGAGTAGCGTTTTGAATGTATTTCCCAACAAGAGGCCCAGGGGACACATCGCTCACCTGAGCACTATGGCTAGGAAAAAGCAGAAATCAGTTCAGTCTTGAAAGGTTGAAAAGTTTAAATAAACAAGAGGCCCAAGGGCCATATCGCTCACCTGAGCACTGTGGCTATGAAAAAAAAGGAAAAATCAGTTAAGTATTGAAAAGCTTAAATGCATAAGTGGTCTCAACCTACCCCTAAAAAGGGAGTGGGGGGGGGGGGGGGGTTCATGATTTGAACAAACTTGAATCTACACTATCTGAGGATGCTTCCGTATAAATATGACAAACCGTGGCTTTGCTGTTCTTGAGTTTTTAAAAGATTTTTCCTATATATTCCTATGTAAAACTTTGATTGTTCATTGTGGCCCCACCCTACCCCTGGGGGTCATGATTTGAACAAACTTGAATCTACACCACCTCAGGATGCTTCCATATAAATATGACCAATCATAGCTTTGCTGTTCTTGAGAAGATTTTTGAAGATTTTTCCTATATATTCCTATGTAAAACTTTGATCGTCCATTGTGGCCCCACCCACCCCCCGGGGGTCATAATTTGAAGATTTTTCCTATATATTCCTATGTAAAACTTTGATCGTCCATTGTGGCCCCACCCTACTCCCGGGGGTCATGATTTGTACAAACTTGAATTTACACCACCTGAGGATGTTTCCAAATAAATATGACCAATCATAGCTTTGCTGTTCTTGAGAAGAAGATTTTTGAAGATTTTTCCTATGTGTACCTATGTTAAACATTGATCGTCCATTTTGGCCCCACCCTACCCCCGGGGGTCATGATTTGAACAAACTTGAATCTACACCACCTCAGGATGCTTCCATATAAATATGACCAATCATAGCTTTGCTGTTCTTGAGAAGAAGATTTTTGAAGATTTTTTCCTATATATTCCTATGTAAAACTTTGATCGTCCATTGTGGCCCCACCCT
The DNA here is from genome assembly GCF_033153115.1 of Saccostrea echinata. Classification (NCBI taxonomy): domain Eukaryota; kingdom Metazoa; phylum Mollusca; class Bivalvia; order Ostreida; family Ostreidae; genus Saccostrea; species Saccostrea echinata. Next base: position 2,705,727 of record NW_026889798.1, on the reverse strand, counting down.
ATCCCCGGGGGTCATGATTTGAACAAACTTGAATCTACACTACCTGACAATAATTCCACATGAGTTTCATCTTTCCTGGCCCACTGGTTCTTGAGAAGAAGATTTTTCAATAATGCCATTAATTTTTTGCTATTTCGTAATTATCTCCCCTTGGAGGAGGGCGTGGCCCTTTATTTGAACAAACTTGAAACCCCTTCACCCAAGGATACTTTGTGCCAAGTTTGATTGAAATTGGCCCAGTAGTTCTGGAGAAGAAGATGAAAATGTGAAAAGTTTACGACAACAACGACGCCGACGACAGACAACGGACAAATTTTGATCAGAAAAGCTCACTTGAGCCTTCGGCTCAGGTGAGCTAAAAAGTGGTTCGGGGGGGGGGGGGGTCATAAATTGAACAAATTTGAATCTACATTATCTGAGGATGCTTCCATTTAAATATGACCAATCATGGTTTTGCTGTTCTTGAGTAGAAGATTTTAAAAGATTTAACCTATGTATTCCTATGTAAAACTTTGATCGCCCATTGTGGCCCCACCCGACCCCCGGGGTTCATGATTTGAACAAACTTGAATCTACACTATCTGAGGATGCTACCATATAAATATGACCAATCATGGCTTTGCTGTTCTTGAGAGGAAGATTTTTAAAGATTTTTCCTATATATTCCCATGTAAAACTTTGATCGCCCATTGTGGCCCCACCCGACCCCCGGGGGTCATGATTTGAACAAACTTGAATCTACACTATCTGAGGATGCTACCATATAAATATGACCAATCATGGCTTTGCTGTTCTTGAGAAGAAGATTTTAAAAGATTATGCCTATATATTCTTATGTAAAATTTTGATCGCCCATTGTGGCCCCACACGACCCCCGGGGGTCATGATTTGAACAAACTTGAATCTACACTATCTGAGGATGCTACCATATAAATATGACCAATCGTGGCTTTGCTGTTCTTGAGTAGAAGATTTTTAAAGATTTTTCCTATATATTCCCATGTAAAACTTTGATCGCCCATTGTGGCCCCACCCGACCCCCGGGGGTCATGATTTGAACAAATTTGAATCTACACTACCTGAGGATGCTACCATATAAATATGACCAATCATGGCTTTGCTGTTCTTGAGAAGAAGATTTTTAAAGATTATTCCTATATATTCATATGTTAACTTTGATCGCCCATTGTGGCCCCACCCGACCCCCGGGGGTCATGATTTGAACAAACTTGAACCTACACTACCTGAGGATGCTACCATATAAATATGACCAATCATGACTTTGCTGTTCTTGAGAAGAAGATTTTAAAAGATTTTTCCTATATATTCCTATGTAAACCTTTGATCGCCCATTGTGGCCCCACCCGACCCCCAGAGGTCATGATTTGAACAAACTTAAATCTACACTACCTGAGGATGCTTCCACCTAAGTTTCATATTTTCAAGCACAGTGGTTCTTGAGAAGAAGATGAAAATGTGAAAAGTTTACAACAACAACGACAACGACGACGACAAACAACGGACAAATTTTGATCAGAAAAGCTCACTTGAGCCTTTGGCTCAGGTGAGCTAAAAATCTCTATTTTTAGTAACCATGGCAACACCGTTCATTGAAATCAGAAACTGATAAACAGCATTATGTATCTTATTGTAGTCTACTTATGTGCCAAGTTATATTGAAATCAGACCAAAACTGTAGGAGGAGTAGTGTTTTGAAAAATTATTTACAGACGGACATACAGACAACTAGACGGACGGACGACGGACACATTACTATCGCATAAGCTCTTCTGGTCTCTGACCAGTGGAGCTAAAAACAAGGAAAGGCCTTATTTGGTTCCCTATATTTCTGTATCCGCTTTGAAATAGAGAGGAATAAGGGTATTTTATAAACCACATAAAGTGCTACCAAGAAAAATAAATAAATCGAAAATGGTAACGGACACTTGAATTATTAAAATTAATATATGTACATTAGGTATATTGAATATGAAGATTTAAGTCACTTTATACGCAGTACACTGTACTTTTGTATAATTTCTGACACACAAGACAAACCACTGTGTTAAATGGTACTGTATCCTGGGATGTAGCCGACTACTAGGATGACAGGTTTTTGCGGACAAACAGACGGACAGACAGGGCAAAAACTATATACCCCCGAATCTTCGATACGGGGGCATAAAAAACAAGTTGGTATCTAAAGGAAGGTTTTGTCACAAGGATAACACATGTGAAGAATGAAAGTCCTAGCATCAACTATTATGGCCAAGGTTAAAGTTTTCCAAAAGTAGGTCAAAATCCGAGGTCAAGGTCAAAGGGTCAAAGTTGTTGGTATCCAAAGGAAGGTCTTGTCACAAGGATTACATATGTGAAGTATGAAAGCCCTAGCACCAATTGTACAAAAAGTTACGGCCAAGGTAAGAGTTTTCAAAAAGTAGGTCAAACTCCGAGGTCAAGGTCAAAATTGTAGGTATCCAAAAGAAGGTCTCGTGACAAGTATGAAAGCCCTAGCACCAGCTGCTGAAAAGTTATGGCCAAGGTTAAAGTTTTTTAAAAGTAGGTCAAACTCCAAGGTCAAGGTCAAAGGGTCAAAGTTATTGGAATCCAAATAAAGACCTTGTGAAAAGGATTACATATGTGAAGTATGAAAGCCTTAGTGCTAACTGTTGAAAAGTTAGGGTCAATGTTAAAGTTGGGTAAAATTTTGCAAAACTGGGTCAAACTCCAAGGTCAAGGACAAAAGGTCAAATATGGTGGTACAAAAAGAAAGGTCTTATCACAAGGAATACACATGTGAAATATGAAAACCATAGCTCCAACCAATCAAAAGTTATTTCTAGTATGCCCCGGTCTAGCCTGGTTCCGGCCACGCCTACCCATGACGTTCCGCACTACTTTGCAGAGCATTATGGGTTGGCCGAAACCAGACCAGCCCTGCAGTTCCCAGAATCAAGTGACTGCGCATGAACAGTTATTATCCTGAAATAAAGAAATTTGGGTTCGATTGATAAAGTATAAAGGCAGAAAAATGTCGAATAACCTCGCCCGGGTTTGCGTACCTAATTTTACCAACACTCGCAGCGAACACCCTGCCACCTAGCGTTATAATGCCGCATTAAATTCACACTACTTGTATTCGTCTTCGTTGAATGCGCTTCATGGTTTGCGTGACTGAATTTACATTTGTAATAGAGATGATCATAATTATTTATTAAAGAAACTGTATCAATTTAAAAGAAAGAAGAACGAATTTACAAGAATAAAGCAACATAGAAGTAAGGACAAAATGAAGAATGAAAAAAGTTCAAAGTGAAATGTAATAAAGACGAATATGAAAACAATAAAGTGACATATAGTTACAATAATAACAAAGAATAAAGAAGTAGGCAGAATAAGAATAAAAGCAAGATAAATAGACTTTTGGTGGTAATTCCCTTCCATATTCTACCTTAATCTCCACATGAAATAGGTATTTGTAGGAAAGGGTAAGAAGTCTTAATTAAGTTTCCTCAAGTGTGTCAGAGATGAAGCTTGATTTCCCATACATAATATTGAAAGGAGGTGTTGATTTGAAAGAAAGGTTCGTTTAACCTCATAAAGAACTTTTTTATATTTACAGTTATTTATTATAGCTAGTATTATATATTCTCTCTGGAGTTTGAAAAATATACAATACTAAAAATTAAAAAAATAACTTGTTGGAAAAAATTGTGATTATATTATTCTTTTTTCTGAGAATTCTGATATATACATTATGCAATTTAAGTTGATATGATTTTAAAATATATATATATATATATATATATATATATATATATATATATATATATATATATATATATATATATATATATATATATATATAACTGTTTCAAAATAATTTAAATAATTTAGTTACACATTCTGTGTATAAATATGACATTGAATTATACTGATTGCTTGTACTCAAACATAGATGCATTACATTTGACATGATAGAGAAATGATACTCACAACGTTTACTGATACTGTCATAAATCAACACGTCAGACATGGTACAGTGTGTGATGATGTCCAACTGTAGTTTGTCTATGAAGAGCTCGTACATCTTCTCCGGCTCGTTTGGTATATACAGACATCTCTCTCCCTCACTCCTCTTATACCACCAGGACCTGCAGTACTCTGATATCACATCACGTGACGCCGTGGTCAGGAAAAACTCCAGATCACTGTCCTCCACCAAACACTCCGTCACAAAGGCGTACATGACGTCATGTCGGAAGTCGTCTGATATAAAGGTCATCACACGGTTATGTGTTTCTGTGATTCCATCAGGAGGATCCATAGAGTCATCATCAGTGATATCAGGAAAATATCTGTCTTTGATTTTGTCCCTTATGATTCTGTGTGATTGTTCATTGAGATTCAGTTGATATTTCTCAGTTAACAGTAAGCAGTACAGTAGACATCTGACTTCTGGTGAAAAGTTATGGTGTTTACCTGAAATTATGAAATTTAAACATTTAAAAAAACATTAAAAGGTTTAAAGTCATACATAAGCAAAATATTATTTACCTTTCATTCTATATCATCATACAATATCTTTATTTTTCAACTGAATATTAATGGCACTAAACTCAAGCACCTGTCATTTGTACTAATAACTGAAGACAAAACTTGTCGGTAACGGATGATCCATGCGGATTAGAGGAAGGGGGTATATAATTGATATATAGAGAATAAACCAACAAATAATCCTTCAACCCACCCAAACCAAAACCCGGATATAAGAATTCTCCGTAAAGTTGATAGGGAAAGATAACGGAGGATCGATTAAAACTGTCTTTTTGGATTTATATTTTATATTCAAATTTTACGAATTATATGTATAAGGTATACGTATAAACCTAAGACGGTTTATCAAAATCCCAAACCGATACACGGAATGATTCGAATCCGTAATTAGACTACCTTCATTACCTTGACCTCTCCCCTCCTATCCCTCCACATAGGGAGAAAATGGAGGGTGTTTATCGTATAGGTTTGCTAGACCTTTAAATTATTATAATTTATAAATGGCAGCAGAGTGTAATTGTCATTTGGAGAGTGCTCACTTTATACAGCTTTAACTAAAAGTTACTAGAAATTCTATTCATTTTTAATCTTGAGTGTATATTAGGCCAAAGAAAATAATAGTCTTGTTTCCTGCTACGAGCCTGAAAAAATTAGGGTAGGTAGGTAGGAATTTTTTTTTTTATTTTTTTCCGACTGCATTTTTGGGATATGAACTAATACAAGATCTAATTAAACATGTCACAGGTCAATATTGTCTTTTAAAATTATATTCATGTCTTTTGATGCATAACTCGAGTGGTATTTTATGAAAGTCCATATCTAAAACAGAGAATTTCATGAAATGCTTGTTTTGTGTTAACACGGAAACCGACTACAGTGACAGAACGATGAAATTCCGGGAATTCCCGACTTTTTCTCTTCCAAAACTCAAACAAAAACTTTAGGGTCGGGCGCAAAAAAATAGGGTCTGTCGGGTAGCAGAAAACAGGGTTATTATTTTTTTTTGGCCTTATACACCTATTTACTGGCTATAAGGACAGTAGCACCTTTATCATTTCCAAAGCCAGCAATTATTTCCCAAGGCGCCGCCGATAAACATGATAGTGTCCCAATAGTCAGTAAGTAGGTGTTTTATTATACCGAAGCCGACTTTACTTGACGTGGGACGTCACGATCCGGATAAAAGCAAATGAGTTCTGAGATGAAAAGCGAGGGAAACGGAATGCTGCCGGTGAATAGTTTGATGACTACTTCACCATGGGCATATAGCACAAAAACTTTTCCACGGTGGGGTTAGTAGGTTTATTTGTCATATTATTATATAGAAACAAAAGATGTTTGTGAAACACTTATGTTCCCCTTCCCCAAATAATTGGAATTTTTCTAAGTCCAAGGGGCATAACTCTGTCCAAAATTGCTCATGATACCCAAAACAGAACTTGACCTAGATATTCTTATGATAAATCTGTATACAAAATTTCATTACAGTATGTGCAACCTCTGCGAAGAAAATGAACGGAATCTGTTTTTGGACCGACAGACAGCAGCAAATCAATACGCACTCCCTTCTTCGAAGCGGGCATAAAAATTTACAGAGGTATAATAAATTATTATAGGAACTGCAAGGATTTGAGGCTAATGAGTCAAATTCAACTAATACATATTGCATGTAGTTGAGGGTAACATTGAAAATATTCATCGGGATTCGCAGGAAAACCATTGTCAACCGAAGCACAGTTGTACGTAATAGTAATACATATTGGTTCTCAGTGATTCCAGAGAAGAAGCTGAAAATATTCAAATGTTAAAACAAGACGACGGACGAAAATATATAGTTCCTTAATTTGCAGAACTGAATAAAAAAAATGTGATAATGTACATACGTATTAAACTGAGCCTCATACTTAATGATAAGGAGTATGTTCCCTTGCAAAAAAGCTTGGCAGATGTAATTTATCAATAAGATCAGCAGAATTATTTTATGTATTATAACACCAGTAATTTGTTTATACATATTTGGAAACAAATTGATTTGTTAATAGCGCCCCCCCCCCCTTAGGAACAGACAGCTTATGCTCATATCTTCCATTGTGTACACATGTACATGTAGCATAAATTAAATGTATCGATTTTATACAATTTATGAATTCAGAGCCATTAATAAATATTTAGAAAAAAGAAGACTTATTTTAGAAGTACATCCACCACTATTGTTTATTTTCAATACACAAAAATTCACAAATGAGGACGGAATCGGTATTCAGTAAAGTTCAAGGTCAAAGTGAAAGTAGAGTGGCAGTAAGGGAAAAACACCTACATAACCTTATACATGGGTGCAGACATTTTGGACACCCAAAGTTGTGCGGGGAGAAGAAAATGCTACACGGCACATGATTGGTCATTAAGAGAAAAGACTTGTTATGTATTTGACAAGTGAAATAAAGGTGATAAAAATCTCATATCAAGACTTAGGCTTCTTTGAGATATATAGGAGTTACAGGTAAAAGTTTGAAGGGAGGGGTGCACTTTGGTTAGAGATTTTCATTTGGTGCTGAACGCACCTAGTTGTAAAAAAATGGAATTTGAAAGTAAAAGTGCAACGGCACGGTATATTTTTTCTGGCATGTTTTGTTTTGCAAGATCTCGAACTTTCACGGCAAGAAAGTCATATACCCAAAATTGAATATATGAATCAGTGACAGGGGCTCAACTTTGTATGGAAGTCTATGGGAAAACATTTGGTGGTGTTTGTCCTATAGAGTAGGTATGTATTGCATAGGTAAACATTGATTACAGCCAGAAAATCAATCAATTCCTATATTTTAAGCATTGGGATTACACTTTGGTTAATATTTACTATCTGTATAGAAATCAGAGGGTTTGGGTAAACTGAGGCCCCAAATGGGGACTCCACATGGTGCAAAAATGCCAAAATTTTGCCCCTAGCTCTCACATTTGCAATGAATGTACATGTAAATATTTTTAATGAATATTTATGCTGAAATTTACTGGGAATGTTGTAAATAATACAATATTGATATTTATTGGCATCATTAATACACAAAATAGATGAATATCCCCCTCGCAGCTTGAGAAATACATTTAAATCCATGTGTTTTATGAGTGTAGACATTGGTATAGATTGACTAAACATCTTTCAAATTTGTATTAATCAGAGTTAATGGAATAATTCTTAACAATATTTGACTGTTTTGTTTACTAAATAGTTTACTTTCTTTTGACATAAGGGGCCTAATCCAGCTGCAAAGCAGATTTCAGTCATCTCATTAGTGCTGGTTTGAAATAAAAGTTGTGCTTTTGGTGTAACTGAGAGGTTACTGGTAGGATATTTTATTAAAATTACTGTACAATATATTGCAAAAGAAAATACATTGAAAATGGAAGAAATATGCAAAATTATAGGTGAAAAAAATGGTGAAATGTGTTTCTAAATATCCCTCCCCCTTGTCAGATCCCATCTTGATATGCTGTAGAAAAGGGGGGGGGGTATATTTGTGCTCTAATGATACAAAAAAATGAAGGAAAAGAATTTTAATGTAGTAAATTTGAATAACAAGACTAATTCTTATCTGCAGTAATTTTTTTAAATTTCTTGAGCATTTTTTTTTATTATTATTATCTGAGTAAATTCTATTAAAACATTATTATTTTTAAGCTATTACATAACAAATGCTTATAAAAAAAATTCAAAAGATGGTGTAAATAATAATTAATTATAATATAAATTACTACATGCATGTATCAGTATGTTTTAATAAAATAAAATGTATTTCAGCTATGCATCATCAAGAAGGAGAAGTTTAATGAACCCTCCCCTCTTACAATGAACAACATATGGACACTCCCAGGATGAACACTTTGCATTCATTAAGATTCCAAGGTATGGTTTTCTTAGCAAATCTAGTTTATCTCTTAATATTTAAGTTATTTAGAACTTTTCAAAGATTGTTAGAATATAAACTTCCTCAGAACTGCAGTTATTTAAGTATTTTGCTTACAATTGAATCCTGTATTCAGACAGACAACATGATTTATCTGCCCTTGGCATTTAATCAATTTAATAATTATGTAAATAATTAGAAATGATATGCAAATAAATATATTTGCCTTCCATGAGAATATACATATTTAATATTTATTACATGAAATTTCCTATAACAATGGCTAAAATGTAGGTCACCCCCTTCAGAATTACAAAATTTTTCAGTGAGGGTGTATTTGATTCTTTGATGCCAGCAACCCATTCCTGATATAATTTTTTTAAAATCTAATGTTCTTTTAAATCAAACATAATTCTCTTTCTTTTCATTGATTATTTAACCTACATTAGCTTTTCCTCTTTCCATAACTGAGCATTTTCTTACAAAAACCTGCTGATTTTTTTCATTTATACCGGGTACCTGATACCCTTAATGATTAACATGATCTATCTTAAGAGACTATGAGAGATAATAAGAAAAACAAGCAAAACATATGCTAGATTAATCATTTTATTTCAAAATTTTGGAAGAAAAGTGGAAAAATGCTTCAATTTATAGACGTTTTTTCTATTTCACAGGTATAGGTCTGATTGACTGGGGTGTGAAATGTAACAGCCAGTGGTGTACCTCAGCTAGGACTGTCAGTCCCAATATTCATGAGGTGAGATAACCAATGGATATGTGTTCTAAATGTACTAAATTGACCACTTTTTACAAGTGTTTTGTATATCTCTATAGGGAAAACACCTACATAACCTTATACATGGGTGCAGACATTTTGGACACCCAAAGTTGTGCGGAGAAGAAAATGCTACACGGCACATGATTGGTCATGAAGAGAAAAGACTTGTTATGTATTTGACAAGTGAAATAAAGGTGATAAAAATCTCATATCAAGACTTAGGCTTCTTTGAGATATATAGGAGTTACAGGTAAAAGTTTGAAGGGAGGGGTGCACTTTGGTTAGAGATTTTCATTTGGTGCTGAACGCACCTAGTTGTAAAAAAATGGAATTTGAAAGTAAAAGTGCAAAGGCACGGTATATTTTTTCTGGCATGTTTTGTTTTGCAAGATCTCGAACTTTCACGGCAAGAAAGTCATATACCCAAAATTGAATATATGAATCAGTGACAGGGGCTCAACTTTGTATGGAAGTCTATGGGAAAACATTTGGTGGTGTTTGTCCTATAGAGTAGGTATGTATTGCATAGGTAAACATTGATTACAGCCAGAAAATCAATCAATTCCTATATTTTAAGCATTGGGATTACACTTTGGTTAATATTTACTATCTGTATAGAAATCAGAGGGTTTGGGTAAACTGAGGCCCCAAATGGGGACACCACATGGTGCAAAAATGCCAAAATTTTGCCCCTAGCTCTCACATTTGCAATGAATGTACATGTAAATATTTTTAATGAATATTTATGCTGAAATTTACTGGGAATGTTGTAAATAATACAATATTGATATTTATTGGCATCATTAATACACAAAATAGATGAATATCCCCCTCGCAGCTTGAGAAATACATTTAAATCCATGTGTTTTATGAGTGTAGACATTGGTATAGATTGACTAAACATCTTTCAAATTTGTATTAATCAGAGTTAATGGAATAATTCTTAACAATATTTGACTGTTTTGTTTACTAAATAGTTTACTTTCTTTTGACATAAGGGGCCTAATCCAGCTGCAAAGCAGATTTCAGTCATCTCATTAGTGCTGGTTTGAAATAAAAGTTGTGCTTTTGGTGTAACTGAGAGGTTACTGGTAGGATATTTTATTAAAATTACTGTACAATATATTGCAAAAGAAAATACATTGAAAATGGAAGAAATATGCAAAATTATAGGTGAAAAAAATGGTGAAATGTGTTTCTAAATATCCCTCCCCCTTGTCAGATCCCATCTTGATATGCTGTAGAAAAGGGGGGGGGGTATATTTGTGCTCTAATGATACTAAAAAATGAAGGAAAAGAATTTTAATGTAGTAAATTTGAATAACAAGACTAATTCTTATCTGCAGTAATTTTTTTAAATTTCTTGAGCATTTTTTTTTTATTATTATCTGAGTAAATTCTATTAAAACATTATTATTTTTAAGCTATTACATAACAAATGCTTATAAAAAAAATTCAAAAGATGGTGTAAATAATAATTAATTATAATATAAATTACTACATGCATGTATCAGTATGTTTTAATAAAATAAAATGTATTTCAGCTATGCATCATCAAGAAGGAGAAGTTTAATGAACCCTCCCCTCTTACAATGAACAACATATGGACACTCCCAGGATGAACACTTTGCATTCATTAAGATTCCCAGGTATGGTTTTCTTAGCAGATCTAGTTAATCTCTTAATATTTAAGTTATTTAGAACTTTTCAAAGATTGTTAGAATATAAACTTCCTCAGAACTGCAGTTATTTAAGTATTTTGCTTACAATTGAATCCTGTATTCAGACAGACAACATGATTTATCTGCCCTTGGCATTTAATCAATTTAATAATTATGTAAATAATTAGAAATGATATGCAAATAAATATATTTGCCTTCCATGAGAATATACATATTTAATATTTATTACATGAAATTTCCTATAACAATGGCTAAAATGTAGGTCACCCCCTTCAGAATTACAAAATTTTTCAGTGAGGGTGTATTTGATTCTTTGATGCCAGCAACCCATTCCTGATATAATTTTTTTAAAATCTAATGTTCTTTTAAATCAAACATAATTCTCTTTCTTTTCATTGATTATTTAACCTACATTAGCTTTTCCTCTTTCCATAACTGAGCATTTTCTTACAAAAACCTGCTGATTTTTTTCATTTATACCGGGTACCTGATACCCTTAATGATTAACATGATCTATCTTAAGAGACTATGAGAGATAATAAGAAAAACAAGCAAAACATATGCTAGATTAATCATTTTATTTCAAAATTTTGGAAGAAAAGTGGAAAAATGCTTCAATTTATAGACGTTTTTTCTATTTCACAGGTATAGGTCTGATTGACTGGGGTGTGAAATGTAACAGCCAGTGGTGTACCTCAGCTAGGACTGTCAGTCCCAATATTCATGAGGTGAGATAACCAATGGATATGTGTTCTAAATGTACTAAATTGACCACTTTTTACAAGTGTTTTGTATATCTCTATAGGGAAAACACCTACATAACCTTATACATGGGTGCAGACATTTTGGACACCCAAAGTTGTGCGGGGAGAAGAAAATGCTACACGGCACATGATTGGTCATGAAGAGAAAAGACTTGTTATGTATTTGACAAGTGAAATAAAGGTGATAAAAATCTCATATCAAGACTTAGGCTTCTTTGAGATATATAGGAGTTACAGGTAAAAATTTGAAGGGAGGGGTGCACTTTGGTTAGAGATTTTCATTTGGTGCTGAACGCACCTAGTTGTAAAAAAATGGAATTTGAAAGTAAAAGTGCAACGGCACGGTATATTTTTTCTGGCATGTTTTGTTTTGCAAGATCTCGAATTTTCACGGCAAGAAAGTCATATACCCAAAATTGAATATATGAATCAGTGACAGGGGCTCAACTTTGTATGGAAGTCTATGGGAAAACATTTGGTGGTGTTTGTCCTATAGAGTAGGTATGTATTGCATAGGTAAACATTGATTACAGCCAGAAAATCAATCAATTCCTATATTTTAAGCATTGGGATTACACTTTGGTTAATATTTACTATCTGTATAGAAATCAGAGGGTTTGGGTAAACTGAGGCCCCAAATGGGGACTCCACATGGTGCAAAAATGCCAAAATTTTGCCCCTAGCTCTCACATTTGCAATGAATGTACATGTAAATATTTTTAATGAATATTTATGCTGAAATTTACTGGGAATGTTGTAAATAATACAATATTGATATTTATTGGCATCATTAATACACAAAATAGATGAATATCCCCCTCGCAGCTTGAGAAATACATTTAAATCCATGTGTTTTATGAGTGTAGACATTGGTATAGATTGACTAAACATCTTTCAAATTTGTATTAATCAGAGTTAATGGAATAATTCTTAACAATATTTGACTGTTTTGTTTACTAAATAGTTTACTTTCTTTTGACATAAGGGGCCTAATCCAGCTGCAAAGCAGATTTCAGTCATCTCATTAGTGCTGGTTTGAAATAAAAGTTGTGCTTTTGGTGTAACTGAGAGGTTACTGGTAGGATATTTTATTAAAATTACTGTACAATATATTGCAAAAGAAAATACATTGAAAATGGAAGAAATATGCAAAATTATAGGTGAAAAAAATGGTGAAATGTGTTTCTAAATATCCCTCCCCCTTGTCAGATCCCATCTTGATATGCTGTAGAAAAGGGGGGGGGGGTATATTTGTGCTCTAATGATACAAAAAAATGAAGGAAAAGAATTTTAATGTAGTAAATTTGAATAACAAGACTAATTCTTATCTGCAGTAATTTTTTTAAATTTCTTGAGCATTTTTTTTTTTATTATTATTATCTGAGTAAATTCTATTAAAACATTATTATTTTTAAGCTATTACATAACAAATGCTTATTAAAAAAATTCAAAAGATGGCGTAAATAATAATTAATTATAATATAAATTACTACATGCATGTATCAGTATGTTTTAATAAAATAAAATGTATTTCAGCTATGCATCATCAAGAAGGAGAAGTTTAATGAACCCTCCCCTCTTACAATGAACAACATATGGACACTCCCAGGATGAACACTTTGCATTCATTAAGATTCCCAGGTATGGTTTTCTTAGCAAATCTAGTTTATCTCTTAATATTTAAGTTATTTAGAACTTTTCAAAGATTGTTAGAATATAAACTTCCTCAGAACTGCAGTTATTTAAGTATTTTGCTTACAATTGAATCCTGTATTCAGACAGACAACATGATTTATCTGCCCTTGGCATTTAATCAATTTAATAATTATGTAAATAATTAGAAATGATATGCAAATAAATATATTTGCCTTCCATGAGAATATACATATTTAATATTTATTACATGAAATTTCCTATAACAATGGCTAAAATGTAGGTCACCCCCTTCAGAATTACAAAATTTTTCAGTGAGGGTGTATTTGATTCTTTGATGCCAGCAACCCATTCCTGATATAATTTTTTTAAAATCTAATGTTCTTTTAAATCAAACATAATTCTCTTTCTTTTCATTGATTATTTAACCTACATTAGCTTTTCCTCTTTCCATAACTGAGCATTTTCTTACAAAAACCTGCTGATTTTTTTCATTTATACCGGGTACCTGATACCCTTAATGATTAACATGATCTATCTTAAGAGACTATGAGAGATAATAAGAAAAACAAGCAAAACATATGCTAGATTAATCATTTTATTTCAAAATTTTGGAAGAAAAGTGGAAAAATGCTTCAATTTATAGACGTTTTTTCTATTTCACAGGTAAAGGTCTGATTGACTGGGGTGTGAAATGTAACAGCCAGTGGTGTACCTCAGCTAGGACTGTCAGTCCCAATATTCATGAGGTGAGATAACCAATGGATATGTGTTCTAAATGTACTAAATTGACCACTTTTTACAAGTGTTTTGTATATCTCTATAGGGAAAACACCTACATAACCTTATACATGGGTGCAGACATTTTGGACACCCAAAGTTGTGCGGAGAAGAAAATGCTACACGGCACATGATTGGTCATGAAGAGAAAAGACTTGTTATGTATTTGACAAGTGAAATAAAGGTGATAAAAATCTCATATCAAGACTTAGGCTTCTTTGAGATATATAGGAGTTACAGGTAAAAATTTGAAGGGAGGGGTGCACTTTGGTTAGAGATTTTCATTTGGTGCTGAACGCACCTAGTTGTAAAAAAATGGAATTTGAAAGTAAAAGTGCAACGGCACGGTATATTTTTTCTGGCATGTTTTGTTTTGCAAGATCTCGAACTTTCACGGCAAGAAAGTCATATACCCAAAATTGAATATATGAATCAGTGACAGGGGCTCAACTTTGTATGGAAGTCTATGGGAAAACATTTGGTGGTGTTTGTTCTATAGAGTAGGTATGTATTGCATAGGTAAACATTGATTACAGCCAGAAAATTAATCAATTCCTATATTTTAGGCATTGGGATTACACTTTGGTTAATATTTACTATCTGTATAGAAATCAGAGGGTTTGGGTAAACTGAGGCCCCAAATGGGGACTCCACATGGTGCAAAAATGCCAAAATTTTGCCCCTAGCTCTCAAATTTGCAATGAATGTACATGTAAATATTTTTAATGAATATTTATGCTGAAATTTACTGGGAATGTTGTAAATAATACAATATTGATATTTATTGGCATCATTAATACACAAAATAGATGAATATCCCCCTCGCAGCTTGAGAAATACATTTAAATCCATGTGTTTTATGAGTGTAGACATTGGTATAGATTGACTAAACATCTTTCAAATTTGTATTAATCAGAGTTAATGGTATAATTCTTAACAATATTTGACTGTTTTGTTTACTAAATAGTTTACTTTCTTTTGACATAAGGGGCCTAATCCAGCTGCAAAGCAGATTTCAGTCATCTCATTAGTGCTGGTTTGAAATAAAAGTTGTGCTTTTGGTGTAACTGAGAGGTTACTGGTAGGATATTTTATTAGAATTACTGTACAATATATTGCAAAAGAAAATACATTGAAAATGGAAGAAATATGCAAAATTATAGGTGAAAAAAATGGTGAAATGTGTTTCTAAATATCCCTCCCCCTTGTCAGATCCCATCTTGATATGCTGTAGAAAAGGGGGGGGGGTATATTTGTGCTCTAATGATACAAAAAAATGAAGGAAAAGAATTTTAATGTAGTAAATTTGAATAACAAGACTAATTCTTATCTGCAGTAATTTTTTTAAATTTCTTGAGCATTTTTTTTTATTATTATCTGAGTAAATTCTATTAAAACATTATTATTTTTAAGCTATTACATAACAAATGCTTATTAAAAAAATTCAAAAGATGGTGTAAATAATAATTAATTATAATATAAATTACTACATGCATGTATCAGTATGTTTTAATAAAATAAAATGTATTTCAGCTATGCATCATCAAGAAGGAGAAGTTTAATGAACCCTCCCCTCTTACAATGAACAACATATGGACACTCCCAGGATGAACACTTTGCATTCATTAAGAGTTAATCTCTTAATATTTAAGTTATTTAGAACTTTTCAAAGATTGTTAGAATATAAACTTCCTCAGAACAGCAGTTATTTAAGTATTTTGCTTACAATTGAATCCTGTATTCAGACAGACAACATGATTTATCTGCCCTTGGCATTTAATCAATTTAATAATTATGTAAATAATTAGAAATGATATGCAAATAAATATATTTGCCTTCCATGAGAATATACATATTTAATATTTATTACATGAAATTTCCTATAACAATGGCTAAAATGTAGGTCACCCCCTTCAGAATTACAAAATTTTTCAGTGAGGGTGTATTTGATTCTTTGATGCCAGCAACCCATTCCTGATATAATTTTTTTAAAATCTAATGTTCTTTTAAATCAAACATAATTCTCTTTCTTTTCATTGATTATTTAACCTACATTAGCTTTTCCTCTTTCCATAACTGAGCATTTTCTTACAAAAACCTGCTGATTTTTTTCATTTTTCATTTATACCGGGTACCTGATACCCTTAATGATTAACATGATCTATCTTAAGAGACTATGAGAGATAATAAGAAAAACAAGCAAAACATATGCTAGATTAATCATTTTATTTCAAAATTTTGGAAGAAAAGTGGAAAAATGCTTCAATTTATAGACGTTTTTTCTATTTCACAGGTATAGGTCTGATTGACTGGGGTGTGAAATGTAACAGCCAGTGGTGTACCTCAGCTAGGACTGTCAGTCCCAATATTCATGAGGTGAGATAACCAATGGATATGTGTTCTAAATGTACTAAATTGACCACTTTTTACAAGTGTTTTGTATATCTCTATAGGGAAAACACCTACATAACCTTATACATGGGTGCAGACATTTTGGACACCCAAAGTTGTGCGGAGAAGAAAATGCTACACGGCACATGATTGGTCATGAAGAGAAAAGACTTGTTATGTATTTGACAAGTGAAATAAAGGTGATAAAAATCTCATATCAAGACTTAGGCTTCTTTGAGATATATAGGAGTTACAGGTAAAAATTTGAAGGGAGGGGTGCACTTTGGTTAGAGATTTTCATTTGGTGCTGAACGCACCTAGTTGTAAAAAAATGGAATTTGAAAGTAAAAGTGCAACGGCACGGTATATTTTTTCTGGCATGTTTTGTTTTGCAAGATCTCGAACTTTCACGGCAAGAAAGTCATATACCCAAAATTGAATATATGAATCAGTGACAGGGGCTCAACTTTGTATGGAAGTCTATGGGAAAACATTTGGTGCTGTTTGTCCTAAGTTATCGAAACTGCTTAGTGCTACCTAGTGCTGAGTCTTGCAGTATGTAGGTGATATGCACTTGTCATTTTATGAAAGAGGTAATGAAAAAAAAGGTTTCCATGCCTTATTACAATATTTGTAAATGAAAACTTTTATTTTCATGGAATAGAATTACATGAATGAGGACATAGTATACATGTGCATTCTTTCAAAGAAGTTGGTCAGATTACAGTTCTGTGGAAGTTAAGCAGTGTGTGCGTGAACATGCACACTAACATTTTTTATATTTAACATGTATTAACAGCATTACATGTATTTGTCTAATGTATAATTATTGTCAGTAAACATGCTTTTTACCTGTATTATTAATTTACATGTAATTTAACAATGTTGAGACTAATCAGTGCAAATTCATAATTTTCAATTGATATCAAATTATGGGCATAAAAGGAATGTGGTAGGATTGTGTGTGTTTGATGTCTGTCTGTGAATGTTTTAGGTGCTTTTGATGCTGATAAATTATTGCACCATTTTTTAAATTGATTTTTTTTAGGTTGATGGTGATACAGGACAACTTCCAGGTTCATGCAGGTGGTGTTTAAAGCTATCAGTCAGTAAAAACAAACTCATTTGAACACAACTTGAGTCTTCACATGTAAAATGATGGCAGTACTTTCAATATGTAAGTTGAATTTTCTAAAGCTTCTTTGTGTGTGTGTGTGTGTGTGTGGGGGGGGGGGGGGGTTGGAGGGGAGGGAGGTGGTGTTAAAGCTTAGAAAATGTAGATTTTAAATGAATATTTGAGCTATGAAAGTGAACCATCAAACTAATCTGTACATGTATGCTATATATTTTACAGCTAATATAATTTGAAAAGAATTTCAAAACAATATTTTACATTCATAGTGTTGTGTATGATAAAATATTAAGATTAAAAAATACTAGAGTTAAAATTTCTTTAATATTTGTCAGTCAAAACGAGCGACTTGTAAGGAAATTCAAAATTTTCAAAGTTCTCTTTCATTTTTCTACAAATTACAAAATGGTTACCATGGAAACAAAACATTTTCTGTAGACTATTTATTTGATCTGCTCATGCAAGTATTTTTATTATTTTATAGTTATAATGAATATTTTAGTTCTAATTTCATCTTTGATTAAAAGTACGGGAAAAGTAACACTACATGTGTAATAAGCAATCCATTATTATGATGTCATTATGACGTCATAGATGACTGAACTTGCATTGGCGTAAAAATTCCTTTGAAACAGATGAATGTACACAAGAATATATAGGCTTATAACGTTTTTATTCCTACACCAATTTTCTTGAATGATACATCAATGGACAGGAAATAATCAGTACTTTCTATTTTTACTACTTTCGGGGTATTTGTAAACTTAATTTTTTTGTCTATCATGGAGAAACAATGAATTCAAGGGTGAGGGATGATCAAATTTGTGCAAAAATGCATTGATTTTTTGAAATAAGAGAAATGGACCCATATGAGTGCTTGATTGTAATTTTGCTTGATGTATTTAAAGTCATGAAAGAGAATAAAAATGGTATAAGTACATTAATAGGCTAACCGATGACTTAAATGTGGGTGCAGTTGTGGCTAGATGAAAGCATTTTTAAAGGATTTTGCATATAGAACTGTGCATGCTGTAAAATCTTTATTAATGATTGAATTTTCCTGAAATTTGGCATAGTGTCACTACATAGACTGTAGTATGACTTATGATGTAAAATATTGTAAAATCCAGAAAATACTCTTTCATATTGGGTACATACCTCTAATTATTTTTAGAATCGGTAGGGGAAGAAAGTAGTGCAGAAAAAATTACAAGTTCCTTAATTTGCAGAACTGAATAAAAAAAAATGTGATAATGTATTAAACTGAGCCTCATACTTAATGATAAGGAGTATGTTCCCTTGCAAAAAAGCTTGGCAGATGTAATTTATCAATAAGATCAGCAGAATTATTTTATGTATTATAACACCAGTGAGAAGTCTGGAATTCCCCTACTTTCACTTTCATTTTCAGAGGTTAACGCAGACAGACGCAATTTGCCGGAAAACGAATCTGACATGCCACCTCGAGATTTTAACCAAGGAAAGACAACTTGATTTGCTTTCATTTTCATTATATAATATCACGCCATTTTGTTCTTTTTCCTGATTTTTTTTTTCTTGGTGGGTGACCACCCCCCTTAAGATAACCCTTCTCGTTCTGGCACTTTGCGCCTGGTGAAGTTTTTCGGCTCCACATTAGCCTACACATGAACAGAAAGGAATATAAGCCACTGTAGAGTATGGGAATTTTTGTAGCTTATATTTACAAGATTTGTTCTTAAAGAAATGTGGAAAAATTACCTTAGGCTGATATTTCATTTATACTTTTTTGTCCCATACTTTCACTAAAAATGGGGGATATTAATTTCGGTCTGTCTGTCCATCCGTCTGTCCCATCCGTCTTTCTGTAACACTTTTGTTTCTGCGCGATATATCTCGCGAAGCTTTTGAGCCCTTTTATGAAATTGTACACAACTCCCTATGGCCGAAGGAAGACCCCTATTGATTTTGAGGTCAAAAGGTCAAGGTCATAAATTCATAAATTCTGTCTGTTTTTTTTTTTTACACTTTCATGTTAACGCGATTTCTAGAGAAACCTTTGAGCTTTTGAAATTTTATACCAAAATTTCCTATGGCCTAAAGAAGACCCCTATTTATTTTGAGGTCAAAAGGTCAAAGGTCAAGGTCGTTAATTCATACATTCTGTGAGTGTGTGTAAGACTTTCATTTCCGTGCAATATCTCAAGAAGCTTTTGAGTTTATGCAATAAAATTTTATACCATATCTCCCTATGACTCCGCCCGCCCTTCTTGGAGTGTCTGCCCCCCCCCCCCCCCCCCCCCCGGATCTGCGCATGCTCTTCTTTTTTCCTTAAGCCGGGGACACAGATTCTCTGAATTGGCTAGTTTTAATGAATTTGGATAGTGTTTCTAACAAATATTTTGTGAAGACAAAGCTTCATGTTATAAAGCATGTTTGAATGCTGGGATGTCGTTGTCCTACTTTTAAACATTTTTTTTTATTTTAGTAATTGTTTTCAAAAACTTTAACAAGAAAATTAATTATTTCCGAAATTGATATTTACATACTAAATACTGGTATTTTAATTTCTGTATCACGATACGTATTTCATAATCACATTCCGGTTTACGGAAATAATCGCTCATCCATAACACCCCCCCCCCCCCCTTTTAGGAGAAAAAATGGATCCCCGCGTTGTAGCAACCGTTAATGATAAAACGCCGCTTAATGATAGATATATCATTAAGCTTTGCAACTGCAACGCTTAAAATTGCAACGCTTAATGCCATAAATTATTGCATTAATAGTTGGCATTCTCAACCGCTAACGCTTTATCGGCGCTTAATGATAGAATTGAGAATGACAACTATTAATGCAATAATTTATGACATTAAGCGTTGCATTGCAATGCTTAATGATATTTCTAACATTATAAGCGGCGTTTTATTATTAGCGGCTGCTACACCGCATGTAATTGCAATCAACCGTCCCAAATTTTATCTGGTAAGTTATATTAAGTGCATGTGCACTTAAACATAAAAGCATTGCAACTATAGACAGGAACTCATTATCTATTTTAAAGTAGAACTACAGGCCGGTAGTATCAGGGGGGCAAGGGGAGGCCTGCCCCCCCCCCCACTTTTTTCCACACATAACTTTTTCTAAGGAAAATGTACTTTGAAAGGCTGGTCCCCCCACTTTTTTCAATATAGACAAATAAAGATAATGTAGCAATATATGAAAAAGATTGGGACTGAAAGAAGTTCACCTACCCCCCCCCCTCCCCTCATTATCCCCCCCCCCCCAGAATTAAGGATTTTCGAGTTTGGACAGGGTTTCAGATTGGACAAATTCTTTCCCTCCCCCCTTTTTTTCAGGTTAGTTGATTTTTTTTCTCTGGCTGCCCATCCCCCACTTACAAAAATGATGCTACGTCACAGCTGGGGGAGTAAAATGTTAAGGAGGAATTCCATATTCATGAAAAACTTACTTAGAATGGTGGATATTTTGGGGAGGGGGGGGGGCTCAGTGACCATATTTAAGCTTTTAGAGCTGTTCATTCTCATGAAACGTTATTGTGACCAAGGTAGCATGATCGATACATCTAGGGATATAGTCTACACTGAGCAAAATAACGTAAGGTTCCCTGTTTAGTGTACACTTTGTTTAATTATCGATGTCAGACACCTTAAATAAAGTTGGTCAGTATTTTGCAGAATAAGGTTTAGTTTCATGTTTAGAGTGCACTTTTTTGTTTTTATTTATCGAAGTCGTACGGCTAAAACTTATGTGTCTCCACTACTTCCCGTGAATACTGTAAAAAAAAACCTAAAGGAAAATGAATAAAACATTTCAATTATATTAATTTTCTTACTTGGTTTTCTGTAAGCTTTGTTGTCAATGATGTAGATATCATTGTGTGGATGGAGGCCTATACAGGATCTCACGATGTCAGGTCTCGCCCAGTTTCTGTATCTCCAGAGCCATGTCACGTGATCTACACTGTCCTGTGATCTTCCTCTGTAATGTACAGCCTCCCCTACTCTTCTTAGATCCATTAGAAATTCTTCTCTTTTATCTTCACTCTCCTTCAGTATTTGGTTTGAAACATTCACTGTAGAAGAAGACAAAGACTGTCACAGTGTTAAATTTGTTATTTCAACAAAAATAAAATTAAAACGTATAGATATACATGTACATAAATTTATATCTAATCACCGTCCCTGATTTATGCACTGTTTACATATGTTTACATATTTGTATAGTTACTAGATTTCCTAGAGATCGATCACTGTTCATTGTCTTCTCCTTTTATTTTTTAATTAATTCACAATCGTTTAACATGTACATCTATCTACAGTTTGTAGCATGAGTCGCTGTGTACAAGCCTCATGAAGTAAATAAAATAGTCATCAATATCAAAGACATTATATCATGAAATTAGATTAATGCTTACCCTATCTTATTTATAAATATATTAATATTCAGTCAATCAATCATTTTAAGCATTCTCTGGAGTCTGAAAATAACTACATTTCTTTGCACTGACTTACATATCTGGTATATCTCATCATATATATACGTGTCCTCCATGGTGACGTGAGTCAGTATGTTCATCTGTAGACGGAGTATCAGTAAGTAATCACTGTAACCATCACTACAGACACACTTCTCTTTAGGTTTTCTGTTGTACATCTCTGATCTCAGGTACACACTGGCTGTGTCATAACTACTGTAATAGAATGGTATTAAATACTTTATTGATGCTATCCTATACATTGTCTCATCCTTTGTGTCCTCCGTTATCTTGTCCTGATCTTCCCAAAGATAATCACGTGACTTCAGTCTGTCCAGAGTCTGCTGTGCTTCCTCACTTGTTACAGGATTCTCTTTACCGTACACTTCCTGTCGTATCTCATTAAGCAAGTCCAGCCACTCTGTATCAGTGAAGTCAGGAGGACCGGAGTCAGAACACAGAAAACAAAATAACACGGACACCTCTTCATCAGTCAGTGTGGAGAACTGATCTAAAAAAAGAACGAATACATTAGGAGTAACCCTGTCAATGGGAAATGATACATAATATAGTTTAAAGACCCTGATTTTTTTTTTTTTCATTGAAATAACTATCATAATGTGAATACTTCGGGGGTTTTTCATGTTTACTTATAAACCGCCTAGTGTTCTTTACTTAGTATGAAAGCAGTGCTTTTACAATTAACACGGAATCGCCTTAAAAATTTTCAATCTGCTGATCGGAAAGCAGTGATTTTGTTTGTTTTTTAAACAACCACCCCCTCCTTTTGGATTGGAAAAAATTAGCGACATTTCCTCAAATTCGGAAAAATCATTTAATCAAAGTAACAACAACAGTTTTTGTTTAATTTTAACTTTGAATTTGATTTAAATTCATAAAATAATCATTTAAAAAAAAAAATGAACATCAATATTTTATTGAATGTGAACATGGCTTATATTAGTCACACCTTAAAGCTTCTATTTTCTTGGAATTGCTTTGTCTAATTTCATTAAAAAAACAGCATTTAGACTCATTATTTAGTAAACTGTCTTATATTTATAATCAAGTTTACAGTCTTTACTGTTTGTTTGTTTTCCCTGATTTTACTGAAACCTATGTGTTGTTCATTTCCTGATACTAGCCTGACCCTCTATGTAATAATGGCAGTCATACCAAATTCATTATGTCAACATGCAATATAACTTGTACCTGGAAACTATTTACTAATTCATTTAGGATATTATAAACTATTTATCTGCTTATATGGATATCTGCATTGATTTACACATTCATTTAAAAAATCGGCTGCATATGCATGGATTTGGAAAATAAAATTGAAGAATAAAAACGTATTTACTCTGTCAGCAAATTTCAGGCCCGTAGGAAGCAATTTCAGTGGGGGGGGGGGGGGGGGGGGCACAGCTATACATTTTTCAGTTGACAGTTGAGGGGGCCCTACCAAACAAAAATTTCCTGACAAGCAAAAAAAAAAACCTCATCAGACGCGTTTTTATTGAGGGGGCACAAGCATATAGTATCTATGTTTACTATAGTAATCTATATATCGGCAAAATTATTGGGGGGGGCACAGCCCCCCCCCCCGTGCCCCCCCCCCCGGTTCCTACGGCCATGAATTTAGCGACTTTTGTTCAAAATTAAAACATAATTTCCGTATGACTGAAATTGGGGAAAATATACTAATAATTGGGGAAAAAATAGCTAATTTTTGTGAGGGGAAACAGCCGAATATCGATGGCATTTTGACCCAAAAAAATCACTGGAAAGGTGAACTACTATTATACAGAACAGATTAAATCTGAAAGTGTTTTGAAAAAAATATACATATAAATAAAGCTACATGTACGGACAAGCAAAATACTTTGGACTGTTTAGACTTCTATAAATCAGGATTTTATATATATATATATATATATATATATATATATATATATATATATATATATATATATATATATATATATATATATATATTTACTTTTGTGAATGGTTTAAAAGTAAATAATGCGAAATGTGGAAGGAAAACGGGTTGAATTAAAATATAGATATTTTTTTGAATAAGATATTTTAATATTTCAGAGTCAATGCATTTTTATTTATCTTAATTCTTGTTAATTCTTTTTAAAACGATGATACGTGCCTGGATATATTTTCATATAGATAATGGTGTGCATATTCGAAAAGAGTATTTCTGAAATATTTCTTATGCACGCAAAGTGCTTAATCTTGGAATTTATGTCTGATAATGAAGGAAGAAAATACCCGGAAACCATTTTTTACAATATTCTGTATAAATTTAAGACTTTGAATATTACTCTTTATCCTCGAAATAAATAGTGGACTTGTTTATTTATAGACAGTATCTAAGTGAATTTGGAAACCATTTCATACTACATGTATATTTGAATTTTTGACCTTGATCTCTCATCTTCTGGCCTCAAAATCAATGGGGTTTTTCTAAAACTTGTGACCTTGACCTTTCATCATTAGTCTCAAAATCAATAGGTATCTCTCTCAATTTAGAGTGATCAAGTCCTCACTTTAAGTTTCGCTGAAATGTGAAAAAGATCTATAGTAATGATCTGGAAATCACGTTATGCAATACAACGTAGATGGGTTTCTGTCCTTTTTTTTCCTTTGATCTTAAAAAAAAAAAATAAATAAATAAAGGACAAGGTATGGTAATGGCGGAATCTGGCCCCTTTTTTGATGTAAAAATCAGAACAGTTAAAACTGAGATAGTTTGTAGTTAAGAAATTGAAATTATGCTTGTTTTAAAACCAGCACTAATTTTGATTCAAAGCTTACACAGAGGCCACAAGGGGGCAGAAGTTGAGAAGTTGGACATTTTTCCGAATTTCCTCAATTCTGATGGAATTTCGTCAAATTTGAAATACTTTGCACTTCGGTAAACATAGAGCGCACGCTTGCCTATCTGAGATTTTTATACACAAAAAGCATCTGATACTAGTGCATGAAATATTTATACTTCATAGATAGGCAATCTTGTGCTCCATGTTTTATCTGAAACAAAATGTGTTGTAAAATCGATGAAAAATTGCATAAAATTAGAAAATTCGGAAATTGACATATTTTCTGACCTTCCTGTGACCTCTGTGTATCCCATAACTTAGAACCAAAATTCATTTTGTGGCAGGGCTGACAACAGATTTTTATTAATAAACTGTTGCATCATTCTAAAAAGACACTGCAAACCAGGGGCCAAAAAGGGGTCTTAGCCTATCTTGTCCTTTATTTTAGTCAAATGTTGTAACATAATTTTTGATGCAAAAGCCGAAAGATTTTTTTTTGGAAATATAATCCGGAAACTAAACAGTTACAGAAAGACATACAAATGGACGGATAAACGGACAGGTCCAAATCAATATTCCCTGCATTTAGCTTACAGAGGAACAAAAATGTTTTTCCTACGTAAAGCTTAATTAAAAAATAGATAGAGATGTCGTTTATATGACATCATGGAAGGGAGTATTTCCTGGATTCTTAAATCAATAAAAAGACCTTGACCCTATCCGAAAAATATCCTGTGACGTATACATGTGTATATGTTTTTGAATAACGCCATGAATTCGAGATACTGCTAAAGCATTGCATGTACATATATGTAATATGCATTCTTTAAAATAATGTTTGTTTGTCCTCTCCGAAAGCAGATTAAAAAAAAATAATAAACGGGTCGGCGGGTACATGTAGGTTGGAAGAAAAAAAATTCCCAGAAAAATTTCAACATCAATGCAGAATTTTCAAAATCTATTAAAATTGAGGGTACTTATAAAACTTTAAATAGTTCTTGACAGGATAAGAAAATTCCAGAATGAATTTTAAAAAAAGTTTCCTGGAGGTTTAAAAAAAAGTTTCGAGTCGGGCCACTTTTAGCCAGTCGGAGAGGGCTAACAAACAGTTTTTTTAAAGATGGCCTTGATAGTCATTGTTAACCTTCACAAATGTATTTTTTTTTCTTTTTTTAGATAAATGCTCACCTGATATCTTTGTCTTCCATACGTTGTAATTGCCCACGAAGGGTGAATCTACAAGAGAAAAAAAAATCGGAATAAATGAAATAGATATCAAAAAGACATAACATAATATAATATTTATTTAAAGACGAGTAAGACAACAAGAAACATTAGCTCTGAAGAGCTATTTTCCGACTACTACATGTAACAAGTTTATATGTAACATAAATATACGAAAACAATTTTGCATGTCACACGACAGTTCCAATTCGCGACTCATTTTTAATCACTTATTTTCTTGAATAAACATGATTACTTTAACCTTGTATATTCACATAATTATTATTTCAAACATTTAAGTCATAGGTATGTACTTTATAAATATAAAGGCTCTAAATTTTCAAAAAGTTCTAGAGTTTAGTTTCATAATAAATCAAAGTACCTGTACTTACTATAGTTAACTATACTAAACTATAGTTAACTATTGTTAGTAAATTTTTGTTAGGGTACCTATGTAGTAGACCATAATCAAAGACAGGGCTTTAGTGAGTAATGTTACAAATATAACCATATCCTTTCATAAATACCATATTTGTGCACTATCCCCCTAAATAAGTAGACAACATATCCTGAAAAGATTCTGCTTTTTAAAAAACAGACATGTTGGATGGCAGGCGCAGATCAAGGATTTTTTTTCCGAGGGAAAGGGGGGGGGGGTTCCACCCTCGTCCAAAAAAATCCAACAAGAAATTTATTTGACCCCTTTCCTTTTGTAAAAAAAAAAAACTATTGGGGGGGGGGGGATAATGAAAACTTTAATTTCATTCACTTCTTAAGCTTCATATGTATGACTCTTCCTATTTACTTATTTAGACACAGATTTGAAGTTAATATTTACTCAAATTTTCTGCATAATTTCATGACTTATATGTTGCTATAGCATTTCATACGAAAATTTGATAAAAATCTTATTTTATCTGGAAGTTATTGAAACTTCTAATTTCTGAACGCGTTTGATAGACACAACCTTGCACTTTCACAAATTTTAACTTTATCCTTATTACTTTAGAAAAGTAGCAATTTTGTTGTTTATTAATGAAAAATATTAAAACTATAATGCAGAAATTTCAGAGTAGAAATGTAGAAAGCAAAATCCTCTCACCAGTATTGTCAGTCCGTGCTCAGTGGTGTGTGCAGAGTTTAACAATTGAGCACACCCGGTGGAACATAAACATTAACAACAACAGAGCTCGTGCCCTGTTTACAAAAACAGTTTACGTTTCACGAGTGTATTCAATTTGTTAAACTCTGTACACAACTACACAACACTGAGCACGGGCTGACAATACTTAAGTGAGTGGGTTTTGCTTTCGCACATTTTTACTCTGAATTTTCTGGATTATAGATGTAATATTATTCATTAATACACAACAACATTGCTACTTTTCTTAAGTATTAAGGATAAAGTTAAAGATTGTGAAACCGCAAGGATGTGTTAATCAAACGCCTCCCGAAATTCGTAGTTTCAATAATTTCCAGATTAAATAAGTTTTTAAATTTATTTTCGTGTGAAATGCTATAGCAATATATAAGTTGTGATATTATACAGAAAATTTGAGAAAATATAAACTTCAAATCTGTGTCTATGCACCTTTAAAAGGGGTGGGGCTGTTGCTGCAATTCACGGTTACCTGAAGCGTGGATAATGTATTCTCTGCGATAACATCACCTTCACAATTACCAAAATATAATCAAAGTGTATATATCTGCTCAAAAATATGGATTTCCTCATCAATTCTATCTTTATAACATTCTGTGCAACCTCGTTTGAGGCTGTTTTTCACTTTTACAATTTGTTATAGTTACACTATAGATATTAATTGGTTAGCTGTAAATACACTCACAGTTTTTCATTCACGAGGGGCGGAGCCCCGAGTGAATAAAAACTGTGAGTGTATTTACAGCTAACCAATTAATATCTATTGTGTAAGTTACTTGTACCAGAGGACCAATGAGAGAAAAGCGAGTTGATAAATAGCACCGCCTACTACGAGGTGTCAAGACACGGTCCGGAGTCTGTATAAATAGCGGTCTCCATCTGCAAGGATCATACTTTACTGCGGCACTGCTACTACAAGTTGTTGATAAAAAAAAATCGGAATTGCATGGTACGTGTGAAGATATTGTACATGTACCTTTGAAATGTTGAAGACGCAGAAAACATGATTTTTGTCAGGTACAGGTATAGGGGTAGCGATTGTAGGCGTTTATGTTCAAGCCGTCAACTCTGAAAGAAAAGTTATCTTTCTAGATCGGTTTTTTTTTTTGAAAAAAGGGGGGATGGATATAGGAAACATCGGCATTGAACTTTTTCTTTATGGCAATCGGCGTACAGAAAAAAATGAAATGATTTGTGACATTTTAATGAAAGTTTGAAATGGTTTTGGAAGTAAAAAAAAATGCGGGGACTTCTGATGTGAAATTGCTATATGTATTTGGAGACGGGAAAGAAAATGACGAGAATATTCGAGATAGGACGTATCATTTACTGATTAAGGATACGCGGAGAAAACATACAAAACCATTTATGAAGCGGACACCGACAAGCTAAGTTATAGTTACACTATAGATATTAATTGGTTAGCTGTAAATACACTCACAGTTTTTCATTCACGAGGGGCGGAGCCCCGAGTGAATAAAAACTGTGAGTGTATTTACAGCTAACCAATTAATATCTATTGTGTAAGTTACTTGTACCAGAGGACCAATGAGAGAAAAGCGAGTTGATAAATAGCACCGCCTACTACGAGGTGTCAAGACACGGTCCGGAGTCTGTATAAATAGCTGTCTCCATCTGCAAGGATCATACTTTACTGCGGCACTGCTACTACATGTACAAGTTGTTGATAAAAAAATCGGAATTGGTACGTGTGAAGATATTGTACCTTTGAAATGTTGAAGACGCAGAAAACATGATTTTTGTCAGGTACAGGTATAGGGGTAGCGATTGCAGGCTTTTATGTTCAAGCCGTCAACTCTGAAAGAAAAGTTATCTTTCTAGATCGTTTTTTTTAAGGGGGGATGGATATGGGAAACATCGGCATTGAACTTTTTCTTTATGGCAATCGGCGAACAGAAAAAAAATGAAATGATTTGTGACATTTTAATGAAAGCTTGAAATGGTATTGGAAGTAAAAAAAAATGCGGGGACTTCTGATGTGAAATTGCTATATGTATTTGGAGACGGGAAAGAAAATGACGAGAATTCGAGATGGGACGTATCATTTACTGATTAAGGATACGCGGAGAAAACATACAGAAATTTATGAAGCGGACACCGACAAGCTAAATAATGTTAGTATTTTTGAAATTTAAAATGTTGACTTAATTCATTCATCAGCCATTGCCTTGGTCTTGAAATTGACATCATTCATTCATTAGTCAAGGTCTTGACACAGTATGGCTAGATGCCAAAAGGTGGGCGTGACTTAAAAAAAACTGTGATTCTTCTGGCAAATACACCACAGCAACATGAAAGCAAAATCTAAATTTACCGCCAGTCCTATGGTACAAGGTCATATACATTATAATAAAAATATCAATAAAGTAATAATAATTTGGCCTAAATATTATAATAAAAATACCGTATCGTATATAGCCAAATTGAAAAACATCATAAGCTGATTGCACAGAACGATATAAAAAATGAAATTGAAGGGGAGATCACAAATTCTTGAGAAAAGATAGCGTTACTTACTATAAATATCGAATCTGGTCATTCATATCAATCAGAGTGGTCTTGAATAAAGTTATTTCACTCAGGCGTATTTGACAAACACGACACGTTATATGTACGGCATTATATTTTCTGTTCCGTGTTCCATACCCTATATGCTTTGTCTTTCTTCAGCGATCTTTATAAGAGAATAAT
Organism: Saccostrea echinata; assembly: GCF_033153115.1. Lineage (NCBI taxonomy): Eukaryota > Metazoa > Mollusca > Bivalvia > Ostreida > Ostreidae > Saccostrea > Saccostrea echinata. The sequence continues at coordinate 2,675,679 of NW_026889798.1, read as the reverse complement.
CATGACTACCGGTAAATCAACCTGCATTTTATAATCAAGGATGAAATATGAACAATTTAGATGAAATATATCTTTTCGTAGACTAGAATTATTTATATATTTGTCACGTGATTAAACCTGGTATCATATTTTTCCGTTTAGCATTCCGTTCTGTTTTCCGTTCTGCGTTTTAACAACACTCGAATTAGTCAAAGTTCAGTGCCTTATGGCTGTAAGAAATATCTCAGTTGAATTGAATTGTTTCAAACACTTTTTATAAAACGGAAAAATAACGAGCTGAATACTCCTATAATTGGGTGCATCTAAAATATCACAACCATTAAGGAGGGGGCGAAGTGCTTTAGAGAGGAGGAATTTTGCAATACAGTAATCCTTCTTCGGGGATACGTTTGCAACATGTGTATGGCAAATTATCCGGGGCAGTTTTGTTATAGAGAGAGAGAGAAAGGAGAGAGAGAGAGAGCCAATCTTCCAAGAGGAATTTCTGCAAAAAAAAAGGGGGGGGGGCATTCCTATAGATGACTGGAAGAATATAAGGCAGTAAATTGCGTTCATAAATTTGCATCAATATACAGATTGATATTAAACTTTATACTTCTTTTTATCCTATCCGGTTGGTAGCAGTATATTTTTACATTCAGGATCAATAACTTTATTGTTTACAAGAGGACTTCTTTTGTATCGTCCTTGTATATTGACGTCATTTTTCAGGCTTATATGCTGCCAGGGGAAAACTATTTTACTTTGTCAATAATTGCGGTGACTGCTTAATCATTTAAAAAATATGTGCCACTATTTTCTTGAATATATTTACCTTGTCTTACTTCCTCTGCTTTCAACATCATTTCAAGTTCGTCATCTAAAAAGGAAATTCATAATATAATAATTATTCATTAAAAGATGAATTGAGTAAGAATGGAAAAATACAAAACTATATTTATTAGTGATGTAATGTATTAAAGTTATTTTTGATAAAAAGTTATTTTTTTAATTTTTATTTTACTTTATTTCTTCCCTATCTTTATTTATAAACATAAATCTTTTGATTACATTAACAGCAGAAAATCTGAAAAGGAAATGAGACGCACACCTGAAACATCATCTTCTCCCCACTTTTTCTGCTTCTGTTTTCTTCTTCGTAAAACTCTACCTATAGTCAGAATTAGAAGAAGAGTGACCAACACAGCAACAAGACTTCCCACGATTGTCCCAATTACTGCAGAGTTATCCCCTGGTAAAGTGGTTGTTTGAATATTAGTTGCCGTAACATTATACATCTCATGGTCTGTAGACAATCCCTGGGTCACCAATGTCTCTGCTGTGTCTTTGGTAGTTGTATTCCATGTGCTATACATTAAAGGAAAATATATCTGTAAATATAGATACAAGACTAAGACTACTTGCTCATTTAACTATAAATATTTATCACTTACGTATTTCCACAGGATGGATCAGCAAGATAGCAATGATGGTCTGTACTTATTCTTAGACAGGCTGGATCTAAATTAAAGGATAATAATACTTAATATTTAATTTTATTTAGGAAAATATTTTTTTAAGTTTAAGGATGTCAATGAAATTAAACACCAAATATGAAGTTGTGCTTACGTTTGTACATTTCGTTGATGTGGATTTCTGTTTCTGGACAGCCCATTAGAAAATCTGAGCAGTTACTTCTAGACAGCTGATCGCCAGTGGTTTCCAAACAATAACCTAAAACATAATGTTGATAACTTAATTATGTCATGGTATGCATTTATTAATTAAACTAATATAAATTTGCGATGTGTAATTTTGAGAAATATATATTATATATATTATGGTCGATGTGGTTACATTTACATATTTTTTGTGTACGTGTACGATTCAATTCAATTCAATTCAGTTCGTTTATTGACCAATTAAGGGCCCTCATGGGGCAAAAAGAAAGTACATTGTTAAAATGTATATAATGATTATGATCATACACACGAAATACAATATACATATACATAAGAGGGAAAGAATTGCTTGATTGATAGAAAAAGACATACAAGTAGGGGAATACCCAAAATATTTTATATGAACATAAGACTTGTTTTATAGGTATATATACAGTACATCATATATATATGCATACATTACTAAACCATATACTTGAAAGTATCATACTTTTACATAATTAATAATAAAAAAAGTTACATTCCTAAAATTTATGGTAATGTTTTTTGTAAAAAATCTTCCAAGAGAGTTTAGTATATCTAGTTCTTCGCAATTTAGAATCCAGAATAATTTTTGTTTATCAGGCAAATCTGTAAAATGTTTTACTTTAGATGAGATCAGGTTAAATAGGTCTTCTCTTTCCTTTGTAAATTTGCTACAGTGAACAAGGAAATGTTCTTCATCTTCAATTTGATTTAGCGTACAATTTTTACATATTCTTTCTGATCTGGGTGTGTTATTATATCTGCCTAATTCTATGAAAAGTCTGTGCGCTGATACACGTAATCTACATATTGGTTTTCTGTATTCAGGTTTTAATAAAATTAGATATTTTTCCAATCTAAAATTGTTCTTCAGAAATAAATAAGTGACAAGTTTGCCCTCTTTTAGTGTTTCATTTGAGTGTTGCCAATCAAGTGAGTATTTTTTATTCATGGATTGTTTTAATGAATTCATAAAATTACTCTTAGTATAGGACATTATGTTTGGAATATCAAGAATTTTTAGTAATTTTTCTATTGAGGAGTACCAAGTTGTTTTTTGGGCGAAATGAAGTTCCTTACTACATATAAATGCATCTTTTAGTAAAGGGAAATCTGAATTTAAATTTTCTAATCTGTAGCAATATTTAAGTAACATGTTGATAATATCATAATGTAAAGGATATCTACCTAATTCTGAAAGAGAGGCATGGTTCGTACTTTTCCTATTCAGACCTAGTATAGTTTTACAGAACTTGATGTGTAAATTTTCTCCTGTAAAGTTTTTATAGCATAGTTGCATCAATATTTGATTAGATTGCTTTATTTTTGAATTATTAACATTAAATATTCCCCATATTTCTGAGCCGTAAAGTAATATAGGCTTAATTGTGTGGTCAAAGACATTGAGGCTAGTGGATATCCCAGGATTTAAGCTAAGAAAGTCTTTTCGTAACTTGAAAAAAGCTTTAAGTCCCTTTTTGTATAACTCATTTTTTGTCATAGAGAAAGTCCCCGAGGCTGTGAAATAGATGCTTAGGTATTTATAACTAGATACACATTCAGTATTGAAATTTTTGTAGTGAAATTTATGTTTGATTGTTCTCCCAGCTTTGTTAAATATAATAATTTTCGTTTTATTAGAATTTACTTTCATACCCCAATCATCACAATATTTTTCTAAAGAATTTAGCTTTTGCTGTAGTACGTGTACGTAAAAATAATTTATATGCAGAAAAGGGCTCCTTTCATTGCCCTCTTGATAACTCGTTAAAAACTCAAGCTCATAACATGGAAATTTTCGAAAAATTCCTTTCTATGTAACATTAAAAAATGTTAAGATATACGAGGGTTGTCCAAACAATCATGGACAACAGCATTTTGTCAGTTTTAATGGTCCTTGATGTACATATTGCACAGTCACTTGACCTTAAATATTTTTCTTATAAAAAATATATAACCATATACCTATTAGGTATGGTATACGTCAACAAAAAGAAATCTGTGGCATGTTTCCACGAAATTTTTTGAAAACCTTTGTACTTCATTTTTTGTACATGTATTAATAATCAAAAAAATGATCACTTACCTCTTTCCAATATCCCCATAATTCCATTGTGACATAATTCTACCAGACCCGTCTTCTCTGAGTTAGGGATACATAAATACTGATCATTACCATACTTGTCTTTCCCACAGCGCAGCCTTGCAGATGCTAGCAGTGTATCTGTCAGGTTCTGGGGACAAGAGTCGACTATACCAGCCATTGCTGTACAGAAAATATGTATCACATACAGGAAATGAAAAGTGCATTCATCAAATGAAAGGAAGAACAAAGAACTTTGGTTATCATATAATATTTAACTCGAAATAAAACTAATTTATAAGATAGAATTGTAGTTTATACTATAATAGAACAATAAAAAAATACATTGGGGGAGGATGGGTTGTTAATAATTATGTAATTAAAATTTCCATCATTTATGACCCAGCTGAAATGGGTTTTTTATGCCCCCGTATCGAAGATTCGGGGGTATATAATTTTGCCGTGTCCGCTCGTCTTTCTGTTTGTCCGCAAAAACTTTAACATTGTCCATAACTTTTGATTGGTTGGAGCTATGGCTTTCATATTTCACATGTGTATTCCTTGTGACAAGACCTTTCTTTGGGTACCACCATATTTGACCTTTTGACCTTGACCTTGGAGTTTGACCCAGTTTTGCTAAATTTTCCCCAACTTTAACCTTGGCCATAACTTTTGAACAATTGGTGCTAGGGTTTTCATACTTCACATATTTTATCCTTGTGACAAGACCTTTCTTTGGATACCAACAACTTTGACCCTTTGACCTTGACCTTGGAGATTGTCCTACTTTTGAAAAACTTTGACCTTGGCCATAACTTTTGAACCGTTGCAGCTAGGGCTTTCATACTTCACATATTTTATTCTTGTGACAAGACCTTTCTTTGGGTACCAACAACTTTGACCCTTTGACCTTGACCTTGGAGAGTGACCAACTTTTGAAAAACTTTGACCTTGGCCATAATTTTGAACCGTTGCAGCTAGGGCTTTCATACTTCACATCCTTGTGACAAGACCTTTCTTTGGATACCAACAACTTTGACCCCTTGACCTTGACCTTGGAGTTTGACCTACTTTTGAAAAACTTTAACCTTTGCCATAACTTGTGAACGGTTGATGGTAGTGCTTTCTTGTGAGAAGGCCTTTCCTTAACCATTAATTTTGACCATTTGACATTGTCCTGGATGTTTGACTTACTTTGAAAAAACTTTAACCTTTTCCATATCTATTCAATGATTGCTGCTAGAGTTCTCATATTTCCTCGACACAAGACCTTACTTTGGGTACCAACTATTTGATTTGCATTTGAGAAAGTTTAACCTTTGCTATAAGTTGCCATACGGGGGCATCAGTGTTTCACAAACACATCTTGTTTTTGTTTGTTTTAATTACCACCTTAATGTCTTTATAAAACAAATGAACAGGATTAAAAAAACTCCAATATCAAACATGTCATAATGATAACAATTATTTCTCTAAAGGTTGGTTGCACCGTTTAAATAAACTCTCTTTTCTAAGTTTATGTTTTTCGCCTTTTATAATGTCAATAATTCCATGATTGTAATCATAAAACAGTCCAGGAACAAGAATGGATAGAAAAATGCTTTTAAAAACGATATAAAATTCGTCACTTTTCTAAGATTATAATGTAATTCAAGGCACATTACCAAGATTCTGTATTTAGCAATTTGAATAATTTTGTATTATTACACATGTTACACTTCTACTGATTTTTTTCCCTGTATAACATTAGATCGTTAGATGTGACTTATTCCCTAGAAATCGTTATGAAAGGACTAATCCCCGTACATTAGTCAAGTGAGCTACATGTAATCCCTGCTTCGAAAGCTAATTCCTGGTTATCCGTAATCCTCTAGATTTTACTTTTACATTGGTATGATACGTGAATGGACTAATCCCCATGTGTTAGTTCAGTGAGCTAATCCCTGCTTTGGAATCACGCTATCTGAATCCTCTAAATTTTACGTTTGTATCGTATAATAAAACAGTTAAAAGTATATCATTGCGGGGGTTAGCAAGATTCCAGTTCGCCTCGGGAAATAGTCCTGGTCTTAGGGAACTTGAATCTTGCTAACTCCCTCAATGATATACTTTAACTGTATACTATATACATCGATGCCGATGGAACACGAACTTTGTGAACAGATACTTCTTTGAAACCTTTTATGAAAGCAACGAACTATTTAAAAATATTTGAAGAATGGAAATACCATTATGAAAAGAATATTAATTTTATTTCGAGTATACATGTATCCGTATTATTCATCATTTTTTCCTTGAAGTCAATAATCCACGATCTGTACATTCAAACTTAAAAACGAAACTAGGTTTTTTTTCAGATTATCTCATAAAATATTTTTTTTTCAAATAAAACATCAAATCTATCTAGCTATTGTATATTTTACCTCATGTAATTATCTCTCTACATATCTGAAATCAGGTACTCTCGTTATCCATAATCTGACGGACAGCTAAGGTTCGTATACCTTATATGGCGTCCCTTTGGTAACCTTCACCTTGTTTTTTTTAAATATCCCCTTTACCTGTATGTGTTGAAAATTGATTAGTGTGACCTTATTTCTGACTTCTGTTATAATTATTTTTGAGGAGGGGATCTTCCTTCATAATAAATCTGCTTCAAGTAAACACAAGCTTTAAAAGGATTTAAATTACAACGTGTTATTTCTTAATTAATCAATTAATGAAGGGAAATCTTAGCATGATTGTGCAGTATAGGATCTATTGAATGAAGATTTAAGTGTGGGTTTGTTGAATTGGTACCCTTATTGTTTGGTATTACTATCATCATTTTATTTTATACATCCCCTTCGGATTCAGAAATTTAACTGACATTTGAACCACTGAACGTTACAACAACTACACTGTGTGTTTGTAATGGTATACGTACAAATAGTTTTCCATATTGCCTAGAATTTAATGTGAAACAATGCAAGTATATGTATATACGCCGCATCCATTAAATTCTCTCAATCTGATCGACGACAGAGGATGATGTTGATTCCAAGTGGGCTATTTAAAGATTCTAAAATGCATATCAACTTGGATGATTCTACTTGTACATGTAAAAAAGAAAATAATTTTCTGTAAAACAACAATGGTTTTATTTCACAATAGCTAATACAGTGTATGACTTGATGTTTCTGAAAAAAAATACTTCAACCCTATTCATAATTGTGATGTTCTGTAATAATTGGTAAGACGTAACAATGCCTTGAATGGGGATCCTCCTTTATATCAAAACATATTAGAAATGTTTTTCAAAAATTGATACAAAACATAATAAAACAGATGTAGCCTTTTACATTAGTAAGTATTGATTGTGGTATAGTTTGTACATTTTTATTCAACTTTATTTTGGGCAGAAAATGTTCTTTTTTCAATTATTAGTTCGTATTTTAATTAATGTAAAGTTTGAATTACTATACCACAATCAATACTTACGATAGCTACATTACCTACGATTGCTACACGGAAATGATTATACATATATCCATGCTACTGTTGTAATGAATTGATTAAATCAATAAGTAATTATGATCTTGTACATCTTTTTTTGAAGTTACAGAGAGTGTATATTGTTTTCGTAGATACAGTCTTCTAACTGCTTGTTTCGGATTTGATTTTAATGTATAAAGCTTTGTATTCAAGGGTTGACCAAGATAAAAAGAGTCACACAACATTCTCCAAGGCCAAAAAAAATCTCTTTATTGGTTTTTTTTTTTTCAATATTAAAAGCGACAGGATTGTTATCTCTTTTTCTTGTCAACAATAAAATATGAAGATAGCGAACAGTATTTAAGCTCATAGTCCATTTAAACAATACAAATCGGGGGCAGAACAGACACGGATCTCCAAAAAAAACAGAGGTGGAATCAGGTGCCATGGAGGAGTAAGCATTCCCCGTCGACCGGTCACACCAGCCGTGTGCTCCTTGTCATGATCGGGCAAACGTAGAAATTTCAGTGTGTAAATAATGGCTTAACAACTAGTATGAAAAACCTCAGTCAGCAGTTGCCCCAAAGATAAACTGTATTTGCTGATCCGGTCTTTGTATCGACCATAGAACTTGCGAAATGATGACTTCAAACGAGACTGTTGATATCCTTGTTTCATCAACTTGTTGGTTAATAGCTTGCCTCGTCTTAAAAATTGATCGAACGTAGAGCATGCTCTTGCGTATCGAATCAACTGGGAGACATAAACCCCATATGCAGGTAATAAGGGTATATTGCTACATAAGTAAGGGAAGCTGACTATAAAAAAGTTGAAGTCATCACGTTTTTCATAAAGTTTTGTTCTTAGGTTATCATTAACGTCTTTTTCAGTGGATTTAACTTTTTTGTACTCTTGTATGATTTTATATCTAATTATAACCTTCAAATAACGTTATCCAAGACTTTTTAAATAGCTTACTGAGAATATTGTTACTTGTAACAAGAAACTTGGCTTTTTCTTCGTATGGATGTAAAGGGGAAAAGCTCGATTTTCTTTTCCCTCTTGAACAAGAAGCCAAAAGACCTTAAGGGTCACCTGAGTATAATACAACACTGTAAAGGACCCACTGAAGAATGAAAAACAAAATAAACTGAGAGATGAAGACATGTTGCCCCAAGGCAGGAGAAATAGTATTATCAGGAATCAAAGAAATAGTTTAGTACTCAGTTACAAATCGTGAAGTAGATATATACACTTGCCAGTACCAATATACCCCCATTTGCCACTATCATTGTGCAGACTAAATAATACAAAAGAGCTTAAGAATCATTAAAATTCCCTCACACGTTGGCTTCTCTGGTCTTTAAAGAATATATGATGTACAGATAAGCCATGTTTGTCTAATTTTTATTTAACTAAATTTACAAGTTTACATACATGTATTTCTCTACAATATAAATAGAGCCTTGCCCAGTACCAGAACACTTGACCCAGTGGTCCAGAATTTCACAAACCTAATAAAAACACCCTTGTTCATTACAACTTTGTACTCTTTTATTTGCCTTCTAGATAACCAGAAAAAATGAGAATAATTTTAAAGAATTAATGTATTTCCACCATATTCTGGCAATCAATAGAGCCCCTTCTTGACATAATGAAAACCCGTGACCCAAAGCCTTTAAATTTTACAGTTTTTGAAGAGGCATCCTTGCTCATCATAACCATACACTTAGTTTGTTTGCTCACTACCTAGGAACAGACAAGTAAAAATTTTAAAGAATTTCTGAATATCAACAGAGCACTCCCCGAACACCAGAACCCCTGGCCAAAGGAGCCATGAATATTACAATTTTGGAAGAGACACCCTTGCTTATCATGACAACGCAATTAGCTTGATTCATAACCAAGAGCTGAGAAGACTTTCAAAGAAATAATGCATTTTTACTGTGACTCAAAGAGCACCATCCTAACTCCAGAATCCCTGTCCAAGAGGCAATGAATTTCACAATTTTGGTAGAGGGCTCAATGCTTTAAAGTTAGTGCAGTCATGTAGACAGTTAAACTGCTTGATAAGCAATAGTAAAAGAGAATATTTTTTAAATAGTGCATGAATTTTGATGGTTTTCGCTCAACCCATGTCATATGGGACGGGGACCATGAAATTTACAAAATATTAATGTTGTTTTTCTTCACCCATAGATGCCATATGCCAAAACTGGATAGAATAGGTTCAGTGATTCCAGAAAAGAAGCTGAAATTGTTCATAAAATGTTCAAATTAAAGCAACACAGACAATGCACAATCATGAGACAAAAACAGGTAACAATGTTACCTGAGCGTTTAAGGTAACCTAAAAGTCGAAAATTGAGTTATTCCTCTTGTCAATATGTGATTGTAATTACATGTACAGACAAAAAAAAATGCATATAACATTCATGTTTATTTTGTATTTGAAACTCAAATAAATATGAGACCCAGCTATACAAAAATAATAAAGATGCTGAAAGGACGGCAGATGATTTAGATCTACAACATAGCATTCTGAAAAGACAGACTTTGCACAATGATAAATGTAACTATATATATATATACAAGTATAAAGTTTATATGCCTAGTTCTTTATCACAGATGCAGCTACATATTTTTTTTTAAAGTCAAATGAAGTCACATTGAGAGATAAGGTTACTAAAATCATTACAGTGGAAATGCACTTATTCAAGTACAAATGCATGGGACGGATGAGGAGTCCGAATGCCCTCCAATTTTTTCAGAGGTATACAATTCATTTATTTTTACTTTCATCATTATTACTAACTATATTTCTATGCAGTTTCACTTGTAATACATGCACATGTATTATCATGTAAACTACTTCTAGCCACATTTGCCTCTGTCACTTTCATTTCATATTTTTTAAGATAGAACATTCATTATAATAAACAAAGCTATCTCAACTTTTACAATTATATTTTCTGAAGAAGGACATATAATATGACAGAACATTCTCCAAGACAATAATTCCAATTCCTTCCTTGTAGAGACACTATCTCACACCAAGTTGTTGAAGTCGCTCCTCATATAAAATGTTCTTTTCAAGAGCCTGCTTGTAGTTGTATTTTAAATCTTCTATTTCCTCAAAGAAATCTGGACCAAAGTTAGATAACTCTTTCTTTAACTGAAAAATTAAAAGAACACAGATGTACTACATGTACTTAAAATTGTGAATGAAAACTAAAACCTTAAAGAGGGACAACGTTCTACTTGACTTTTACATGTAGAGACATTTAGCCTTAGCCGATTTCTGGATGGTATCTTGTCAGTGTTTCCAAAAAATTAGGATAAACATTCTTATTTTGCATACTTGAAGTGTCACCCATTATAAATTATACAAAACCATACAACATTCATCATCTCCATTTCCAGTAAAAAAAAACCCAAAACCACACCAACATGGGGCGCCAAAATGTCACAGTTGGTGAAAAACCAAGTCTCAACTGGTACTCAAACCCAGGGCCTTTGGCATACTGTGCCAGCGCTCTAACCAACTGAGCTATTGAGACCCCATATATTGACCGACTTTCACACACCTGTAAACCCATTGACATCAGTTTATATTTGGCCTTCTCTACCATACACTACTCATCCTTTCCATTTCTCTACCATACACTACTCATTCTCTTCATTTCCAGTCAGTATTAGTCTTTTTCCCTCTCTACTGTGTGTACACTAATCATCCTCTTTATTTCCAGTCTATATCTGTCCTTCTCTACCATACACCACTCATCCTCTCCATTTCTCTACCAAACACTACTCACCCTCTCCATTTCCAGTCTATATTTGTCCTTCTCTGTCTCCACTGTTCGTAGCTGCATTTTGATTTCCACATTTTCATCCATTAATCTGTCGTAGGCTGTAACCTTGGTTATTACGTCACCTGATAACTGTTAGAATGAAAAGAAACTCATTTTAGGGCTAGAAAAGGCAAGGCTGTCCAAGCTGGTGACAATTAACATTTAAAAATTGGTGACTTTGTAGTTTTAAATAAAATAAGGTAAAGATAATTGAATTCACATGGAATGGTACAAAATTTAAATAATTCAAACAGTATTACTTATTTGAGCAATTATCTGCATTAAATCTCTACAGAGACACTGTTCCTTGCTGTATCTCTAATTCATTCTAGCAAAATTCATATACACTAACATTCCAAGCCTCAATGCTGAATAGAAGTATAGCTTAGGGAATTTAATTTTTACCTACAGTCCCTGAAACGTTCTACTTTCCCATTTTTCCGTTCGCTCACCGTTCGTTCAGCGTGCGTTCACCATTCGTTCAGCGTGCGTTCACCGTTCGCTCTCCGTTCAAAGTTTTGCGTTCACCGTTCACCGTGCGCTCGCGTTCACCGTTCACAAAGCGTTCAGCGTTCGCTCTTCGTTCCGTTCACTTTGCGTTCATCTTGCGTTCAGCGTTCACCTATCGTTCAGTTTCCATTGTCATTCGGAACTCCGTAGTGAAAGGACTTATCTTTTTGTAGGGAAGGAGTTACAGGTTTTTTAATTAATAACTAACATATCGTGTTTGAAGAATCATTATTTCATGTTGAAAAATATTTACGATATATATTTTAATTATTCTAACTTAGCTGTTAGGTTATTTATTAAATTACTCTGGAAAATAAATGTTGTTATAAGCACATTCTGTACCTATGTAGAACGATGCTGAAATATTAAATTTAACTAAGGGCAATGTGCAAATACTTCAAGCACTGCAACATTTTGTTGTTTTGTTAAAGACGACAAATCGTTAATGGTGATATAATTATCCAAGTCAAATAATTACGCAGCAAAATTACGAAAATATTTATTTCTTATATGTTTTTTTTTTTTCAAATACTACAGAAAATATGATAGAACTAGTTCTGAGAGTTATACATAGTACTGCGGATATCCTGTTATTTTATTATCTTTGGAGCGAATTAAATTGATAGTGTGGTTAAAGGAAATATTTATTTGAAATGTACTGCAATACAGAATTTTCTCTACTATAATATGGAAAGTCTATAGTTATAGAGAGAAAAAAATTCTTTCTTCACCGTAACTTTATATATTTGCCATTCAATATGATTAATACCCCCCCTTTTCCCCCTAGATTGGATACTTAGTCAGTACTGTATTTCCAGAATATTTTAATTAACATTTTTTTTAAAGTTAAGGTCTTTTTTAGAACAAAAATTTCAGTCTCAAAACAAACATGCATCTAAAAAAGTCACAAAACAATAGTAGTTCAAAATGTACACGTGTCGGCGTTGGTATTTGAAATTGGCAGAGAGTATGTTTCAAATTCAAGTGTTAATGCCCAATGTATTTTATTCATTTATTATTCAAATGTTTGGATCAAATCTAGAAATGATAAAAATAGATGTTATAACTTGTTGGAAATACTCGCACTTCGTCTTCGATGTGACGAAACTTTCACACCTGCATAGTGTCGAATGACTTTGATTGACAGGTCAAGCACGTGGACTTCGTGTGAACTTGAAGAAGGAAAATAAAAAAGAATATGACTGTCAAACAAATGGATATTATGATTTGTTGATAAAAAAAAAGTTACTTTCACTGTCTGATATATTTAGAAAAAAAAGAGTTTTTGTTTGATATAGGTACAAACATTTAGTGAAGCCCGAAAGGAGGGGGGGGGGTCTAAAACGGAATATTTCTCTCTCTCTCTCATTTGTCTGTTTAATAAAAACTATAACAGCATATTACTTAAATATCAAGTTCTGAAAATTGAATTTATAACAAATGATATGAATGTGTATCTTTGTATTATCTTGAATGTGTATCTTTGTATTATCTTGTCCAAGTATAACCACGGCCATCTACATATACATGTAGAAGTCAGCTCAATAAATCATCATGAAAAATAGAAATGACACATAATATATAATTGTATTAAAAATTTAAAATACGAGCGTATAAATGCAAAACATCCACTTACCTTTGTAATTAATTTTTTTCATTACTTTACACGAAATCGCCCTGACACGGAGATGTATGAATGGATGTTACAACCACTTTAATTCATTCTATAAATCAGAAGTTTTCTCTGATTTATTTATACTTCAGCGTTCGGCAACAATTGCAATGTTTTAATGCGATAAAAATCGTGTGATTAAAAACTTAATGTGCATGCATCGTCTTTCTTAGGACAATTTTGGAGAATTTATTTTATTGACTTATTTATTCATTCATTTATTGGTTTACCTATTTATTATTTATTTTATTTTATTTTTTGGCACCTGACATTATAATACAATAAAATAGTTTCAATGCAAGGAAAAGATTAGAGGCATTCCGAATAAATCGTTCATCTTGCGTTCACCGTTCACTTTGCGCTCGCGTTCCGTTCGCGTTCTGCGTTCGCTCACCGTTCAGCGTTCACACATCGTTCACCAAGTTGCGTTCAGCGTTCACACATCGTTCACTCACCGTTCGCTCTGCGTTCGTTCAGCGTTCGTTCACCGTTCGTTCAGCGTTCGTTCAGCGTTCGCTCACCGTTCAAGTGGGAAAGTAGAACGTTTCAGGGACTGTATATCTTTACATCCTACTATTTGTACATGTGTACATGAATTATTTACAGGATAAACATTGTTGTCTTATTTTACCTGAGTCCCTCTATACATGTACATGTATTATTTACAGGACAAACATTGTTGTCTTATTTTACCTGTGTCCCTCCACCTTGCTGCTTGTATATCTGAAGTTCATGCTGTATCTCTTTCTTCTCATTCTCCAATCGTCCTATAGTCAGTCTGGCAACAGTGTGAAGAAAACAAAAGTAAATTTCAATTTTATCATCAGGATATAAAATACAATTTTTATTAAGAAGACATAATAAATTTTAGCACAAAATTTACACGAGTTAACCTACTTTAAATACTATAAACAATAGTGTTATTAACTAATTCAATTTCATTTGTGGAAAAACAACTCTATTGACTCAGTACCTGGCTTGTTGGAAATCTTTTGTTAAACCCATATCTGAAGTTTTAGCACCATGAGGATATTTTTCCAAGATAGCATTCTGAAAAGGGAGGTAAACTGACTTTAAACATTAAATGTGGTCTAAATTTTCTGAGTGTTTAAAAATCTGGTCTTAAATATAATAAACAGGAACATAGTTTCTAGAACTGCCATATCTACCATGAGTAATTAACATTGATACTTAATTACATTATATACCTGGAATTCTCTATGGAAGAAGTATACCTTACCTTCTGTTTGAGAGCCTGGTTCTCTGTCAGTAACCTCTGTTCCCTCTCTGCTGCCTCCTTCAGTAAAGTTTTAGTATCACTCAGTAACTTGTTCTACAAAACAAAAATACAGAACATTCTTGTTTTAAATCAGATTATATCTATTTTTGCAAAAGATCTAAAATGTTAAAAATCTTGACCAACAAAAAATATTTTATTGTGATGCATATTTACAGTATCTTGTAATTGCTTTGGACTCAGGATTTCTATGATAAAATATGAAGTTTAAGATTTCAGAAACAGAAAAAAATCACCTCCTAGTCAACAATATTGATAAAATTTGAAGGCATTGAAATGAGTATAGCATATACTCCTTGACTGTATCCTATATGTACATTTATACCTTGAGCCTTCTTACATGTAAAAAGCTCATAAGAGTTATCTACCTTTTTCTCCATTTCTTTCTCTAGATCTTTCAGTTTCCCCTCATACATCCTGGTGACCACAGCAGACTTCCAGCCCTTGGAGTCCATGGTTCCAGATCCACCTGGACGTTCTCGCTCCAGTCCAGTCATAGACTTGGAATCCTGGAGCTGGCTGTTCAATTGTTCCTTCTGTAGCTCCAGATTCCGGATCTCCATTCTTAACTTCTCATTGGACTCAATTTCCTGCAATATTAGCAGTTAAGTAACAAACAAGTCACATTAAACACTCACCAAGTCATATATATAAATACATTACATAGCACAGCCCCTTGTCAATCGAGACAAAGACACATTTTTCTTTATTTCAAATTTTTGTCAAAGTTTCTGGAACAATTACAATTTTAGTCTTGCAAATTAATCATATTACATAAATATTTCATCTCTGTTTTGATAGCCCTTGACTTGGAGATAAAGTTTATATATGTAATTTGTATTTTCTTATTTCCATACCTTCATGAGATCTTTCCTCATTTTCTCGTAGTCTGTCATCATTTTGGCGGTACCCTTCTGTGTGGTGGTGTACCTCTCACTAAGTGTGGCACCCATTTTCATTCGCAACTCCTCCAATTGATCCTGAAAATGTAACATCATTTACTGTAAATATAACACTGTATAACATTTTTTTTCTGTGTATCATATTTCTTGCATAAATATTCCAAAACACCACTAATTTAATTCTTCATGGTCCTATGTTTGCAATTCTCCAAGTGGTTTATTTGATTTTTCTATATGGTAAATAACTAATTTTTTGCGATCTTAAAAAAACTCCAGACATAGCAAAAATTGGATTATCATGAAAAATACCCATTATACGGTAGTGAGGGACTCTCTGACGAAAATTTAGTCAAGGAAAGAGAAAGGGTGAAAATATTGGCTCAAACACTCTTCTATACTTTACAAAGCTTAATTCTTACAAAAACATCCACTTTCAACACTGTATAAACATAATTTTGTTGCTTTTACTTTTCATATTCATATCATTTGATGTCCATATAAAAACAAACCTTGAGTCCAGCATTTTCCAGCCTCAGTTTTTGCAGTTCCTCATTCCCTGCGATGTGGGCAGCTTTCTTTAATTCTTCATTCTCCAACTGTACACGCTCTACAACCTTCTTCAGGAGGGCTATTGTCTTCTCTAATTCTCTCACACTTTTCCCACTATCCCCAATCTGTTCATCAGAAAGTAAAGTTCTCAATGTGATAAAACATTTTACACTAACTGTTTTCCCCTACTGGTATTTGCATGCAATATTCATATCTACAACTTATGTGTTATTTTTTGTTAATTGGAGAGTCTAATTACCCTTCTGATCCCACTGGAGCCTGACGAGTCAAAAGATCTGGCTGTGTTCCCTCCAAGTTGCGAGTTTTCCTGTTTAAGGGCCTCCACATAACTCTGAAGATCTGCTATCCTTTCCTACAAACCAAAGCAGAGGCTACATAACAGTGATAGAGACTAGAGAGAAGAAATTCTTTAAACATTTTGCTTTTTTGCAAAGAGAATGTAAAGAAAATAACTGTTAGTATATGTAATTGTAAATGTTACCTTAAGCCTTGGAGCATCTTTCCTGTACTGCTCATTCTCAAACTTGAGTTCAATATTTTCCTCAGACAGTGCTAGCATTTGTCTCTGTAGATTCTGATTCTTTTCAAAAATGACCTGGAATTCCTTGGTAGACACTCCTGTTTGATCCGCTCCTGGTTGTGTAGAGGTGACGGACACTTTCTGTGCCACTACTTGTTCCATGGACTCCAGCTGTTCTGTCAGGTATTTATTCCTGACCTCCACCTCGCGTACCGCCACATCTTTAGCCAGAGTTAACTCCCTTTGTAACTTGGTTACCTGAAAATAATAGCAAGGAATTCACTCAGAAAATCACACAAGTATTCTAGATTAGGGTAAAACATGTTGTGTTTTGGGAAGAAAAATAATTTCATCTTCAGTAATTAAGGAGAGTTTCAATGTAGTAAACTGGTGTTTACAAATTGTTCAACAGATACATAGTACCCCATTTAACAATGTTTCTTGGTTTAACTGTCATCTGTAACCAAAGTTTTATATCTATTTGTCCATTTGACTGATTACCTTATCCTGAAGCTGATAGTTCCTCGTCTTGAGTTCCTCCACTACATGGTCAGGTTTGTCTGAGGGTCCCCGGGGGGCTGGTACTGGGCCTCTCTGGGCATTACTTAACTTCTTCTCAGTCAGGTCTTTTTCTCTAATAGCTCTGTACAAACATGTAAGATTTAACACAATGAATTAATGAAGCATAGTTTAACTCCTGCACATTGGCTATTTATGCTTTTTCCAGCCCCCCTCAATTTTGAGATAATTAAGTTTGACTGTATTTCTTAAGATTTTGTGTGGATGTACATGCTCTCTCTCTCTCTCTCTCTCTCTCTCTCTCTCTCTCTCCTCTGACCTGTCTAGCTGATCCTTCAGAATCCTATTTGACTTTTCCAGCCTCTCCACTTCAGCCTCTTTCTCTCTCACAGCCATCCTCATTTTCTCCACAGTTTTCTGCCATTTCTTTTTCTCCTCCCATTTTACTAATTCTTCCGACTGGAAATACATGTTAAAGAATTTTGTGACTCCAAAAATTGAGATTCTGTTAGCACAATGACTTTTATAAGTTCCTATAATAAATGTTGGATCTGCAAGCATTATCTTCCTTTGAGGTAACTCTTTATCGTTAGAAGTTTCATCCTTTTTCACTTAAAAATTTTCATGAAGTCTTGTCCATATACCTATTTGATTTATTATGTAAGAGTTACCTTTTCCTTGGTGAGCTCTTTAATGGGAGGTGTTTCCTTGGAGATCTCGTACGGTTTTTCTGGCTGCTGTTGTTTACGTTTGAGTTCCTCCTCCAGCATCCTCACCCTCCTCCTCATCTCCTCATACTCCTTCTGTTTGGTCTCCTCACCTATCCTCTGTAAGTAAATACATTATACACTGTACATAATACAACAGAAATATCCTCATTTCATATTCCTTCTGTTTGGTCTCCTCACCTATCCTCTGTACAATAAGTAAATACATTATACACTGTACATAATATAACAGAAATATCCTCATCTCATACTCCTTCTGTTTGGTCTCCTCCCCTATCCTCTGTAAGTAAATACATTATACACTGTATATAATACAACAGAAATATCCTCATCTCATATTCCTTCTGTTTGGTCTCCTCACCTATCCTCTGTAAGTAAATACATTATACACTGTACATAACATGATAGAAATATCCTCATTTCATACTGCTTCTGTTTGGTCTCCTCCCCTATCCTCTGTACAATAAGTAAATACATTATACACTGTACATAATATAACAGAAATATCCTCATCTCATACTCCTTCTGTTTGGTCTCCTCCCCTATCCTCTGTAAGTAAATACAGTCCCTGAAACGTTCTACTTTCCCACTTGAACGGTGAGCGAACGGTGAACGAACGCTGAACGAACGCAGAGCGAACGGTGAGTGAACGATGTGTGAACGCTGAACGCAACTTGGTGAACGAAGTGTGAACGGTGAACGGTGAGCGAACGCAGAACGCGAACGGAGCGCGAACGCGAGCGCAAAGTGAACGGTGAACGAACGGTGAACGCAAGATGAACGATTTATTCGGAATGCCTCTGATCTTTTCCTTGCATTGAAACTATTCTATTGTATTCTTATGCCTGGTGCTAAAAAAATAAATAAATAATACATAAATAAACAAATCAATGAAAATTGTCCTAAGAAAGATGATACATGCACATTAAGTTTTGATAACACGATTTTTATCGCTTAAAACATTGTAATTGTTACCGAACGCTGTAGTATAAAAGATAAAATTAATCTAGTTGTAAAATAAATATGTTTATTCTTAATTGATAAATAATGATCAAATAATGTGGATTTTAGAAGAGAAAACTACGGACTTATAGAATGAATTGCAGCGGTTGTAATAACCATACATATATTTCCGTCCAAGGCGATTCCGTGTAAAATAATGAGAAAAAAAATTAAAATATCTTACAAAGGTATGTGGGCGTTTATTGCATAATTAAACGAGTATTTTAAAATTTTAATGCAATAATATATTTATCTGTCAGTTTTATTTTTTTATGATGATTTATTGAGTAGACTTCTACATGTATCTGTAGACATTTCCCGGCTGTGATTATACTCGGACAAGATGATACAATACAAAGAGGCATTCATATTTTTTGTTATAGATTAAATTTTTACAACTTAATATTTAAGTAATATGCTGTCATAGTTTTTATTAAACAGACAAATGAGAGAGAGAGAGAGAGAGAAAGAAAGAGAGATTCGGTTTTAGCCCCCCCTTTCCTCAAATGTGTTTGCCTATATCAAGCAAAAATTCTTAATTTTTTTCTAAATATATCAGGCAGTGAAAGTAACCATTTTTTATCAACAGGTCCATTTGTTTTACTGTCATAATCGGTTTTTATTTTCCTGCTTCAAGTTCACACGAAGTCCACGTGCTTGACCTGTCAATCAAAATCATTCGACACTGTGCAGGTGTGAAAGTCTCGTCGCACGGAAGGCAAAGTGTTAGTATTTCCAAGAAGTTTTAACATTTTTTCTTATCATTTCTAGATCTGATTCCAACATTTCTAAAAAAAAAAAGTAATAAATGAATAAAATACATTGGGAATAAACACTTGGAATGATTAAGCCGCTTGAATTTGAAACATGCTCCTTGCTAATTTAAAATATCACCGCCGGCACATGTATATCTTGAATTACTATTGTTTAATGACTTTGTTTAGATGCATGTTTGTTTTGAGACTGAAGTTTTTGTGCTACAAAACACATTAACGTCTTTATAAATGTTAATTAATTAAGATATACTGGAAATACTAACGAAGTAACCGATTTAGGGGAAAAGGGGGGGGGGGCTCTTAATCATGTCGAATGGCAAACATGTAATGTTACGGTGAAAAATATCATTACTGGAGAATCACCTTGGTTATGTTAATGATAATCATGTTATAAAGGCATTTCTCTCTCTCTCTAATTAAAGACTTTATATATGTAAAGTAGAAAAAAATTCTATAATGTATTACATTTTAAACAGATATTTTTTTTTTTAAACCACACTATCAATTTAATTCGCTCTAAAGATATTTAAATAAACTGGATATCCGCAGTACTCTTTATAATTCTCAGAACTAGTTCTAACGTATTTCTGTATTATTTTTAAAAAATGTGTTAGAATTAAATATTGTATTTTTGCTGCAGTTGGTAAATTAAATGACTCGATTATTATCTATCCATTAACGATTTGTCGTCTTTAACATAACGACAAAATGTCGCAGTGCTAGTATCTGTATTTTGCCCTGTATTTAGATTAAATTTTTCAGCATCGTTCTACATAGGTACATGTACATACACTGTACATGTACTTATAACAACATTTATTTTCCATATAAATTTAGTAAATAACCTTAGAGCTAAGTTAGGATAATAAAAATAAATACTATAGATAATTTTTTTCCCCATGAAATAATGATTCTTTAAACACGATATGTTAATTATTTAATTCAAAACCTGTAAATCCTTACTTTAAAAAAAGATAAGTCCTTCACTTCGGAGTTCCGAATGACAATAAAGACTGAACGATAAGTGAACGTTGAACGCAAGGTGAACGCAAAGTGAACGAACGAAGAGCGAACGCTGAACGCTTTGTGAACGGTGAACGCGAGCGCACGGTGAACGCTGAACGCAAAACTGTGAACGGTGAGCGAACGCTGAACGCACGGTGAACGAACGGTGAACGCACGCTGAACGAACGGTGAGCGAACGGAAAAATGGGAAAGTAGAACGTTTCAGGGACTGTACATTATACACTGTATATAATACAACAGAAATATCCTCATCTCATATTCCTTCTGTTTGGTCTCCTCACCTATCCTCTGTAAGTAAATACATTATACACTGTACATAACATGATAGAAATATCCTCATTTCATACTCCTTCTGTTTGGTCTCCTCCCCTATCCTCTGTAAGTAAATACATTATACACTGTATATAATACAACAGAAATATCCTCATCTCATATTCCTTCTGTTTGGTCTCCTCCCCTATCCTCTGTAAGTAAATACATTATACACTGTACATAATACAACAGAAATATCCTCATTTCATATTCCTTCTGTTTGGTCTCCTCACCTATCCTCTGTACAATAAGTAAATACATTATACACTGTACATAACATGATAGAAATATCCTCATCTCATACTCCATCTGTTTGGTCTCCTCACCTATCCTCTGTACAATAAATAAATATATTATACTCAGGGGTGGATCATGGATTTTAATTTAAGAGGCGGCACCAGCTCATTATATTAGGCAGAGGGTCCTGGGGCTGCCCAGCACCCACAGTGTATCCAGGGTGAAGGCCCCGGAAATCCTGGGTTCTTGAGATTTAGTGCATCAAAAATGAAGTTTTCTTTGGAGATTTTTTGTACAATTTCTTGTCCTCATGATTATAAAACTGTGAATATTTCAAAGTCTGTGAAAACAATTATTTGTTTATTATCTGAACATTGGGTATACCTGAGTGCCCATCTTGCCCATTCTCTCCACTTTCTTTTCTAGTTCCTCCACTTCCATCTCTAACCTCTCTTTGTCTGACTTGTATCTCCGCAGGTTTTTGTCTTTCCGACCTGTCAAGCAATTCAAAATAAAAGTAGGCTATATAATGGATTTTCTTGTGTATATAGAACAACTACTGTGACAAATTTTTTTCCTAGCCTAAAGATGTACAGCAAAACTTGTTTAATCAGGATGTTGTTTATTCCAAAGTCTTGCCTATTACAATGTAAACTTCCAGTCTCTTTTAGTAAATTCAATTGTTTACAATGTCATCAAATCAGTAATGTCTAACCGTTATGTTTTCGGGGGGGGGGGGGGGGGGGGGGGGGGGGCATAAGAGAGTTTGCAGTTGATAGTAAGAAACCTATTGTTACTGACCTATTTCCTCTCTGAGATCATCAATATCTGTCTGTAGAGTGGCTTCTGTATCTTTCCGTTTCTTGATCTCCTTTCTCTGTCTCTCCACAGTCAACTGAAGATCATCCACCTTCTCCTATTCAAATCAACAACCACAATTCTTACAAGACAATTCAGATAAAGCATTGAATTGTATCCTTGAATTCTTTGCACTCATCTTGCTAACAGCATTTACATTCAACTTCCTTTCAGAGTGTCTACAATTTCATCTTATATTTCATCTCCATGTAATATAGCACTTACATTTAACTCCCTTGTGTGTGTGTCTACAATTTTCTGGATGTTGATTTCCTGTTCTGATTCAGTAGCTTGGTGTTTCACGGTCTCTTGTGCCTGTTGAACCATGTCTGCCCTTAGTTCCGTTAGAGCTTTACTGAGGGCCTGTCAAGAAAAACATTTCTAGATTAATCTATCATAATTTTTTTTCAATCAAATCTGCAATACCAAATATGCAAGAATTTTGCAATTCTTTACAATTATGACTTTCATGAAACATTTATTTCTCTAAACCTACCAATTACATGCGTCAAAAAAAGAGATTTTCTGCAATATATGTGTAATTTCAATAGCATCTTGTTTACACGTAAAATTTAAATGTTTCTAAGACAAAGTAGCCCCTCCTACCTGGTGTTGTTTCTCCTTTAGAGCCAGCTGATTCTTCAATCTCTCCACCAGGTTTTTCATTGTGGTCGTGGGAGCTCGATTGTTCTGCTCTGTGACCACCTCAATCTCTTCATTAAGTATCTCAATTTCCCGTTTCTGCTGCTCAATGATTTTCTTCAGATCCTGGACTTCAGAGTCTTTCTTCTGTGCTTCAGTCTTCATCTCTGATCCTAATCTATAAATGAGATTTTAAAAAAAAATGTTTTTGAGAAGGGGGACAAAGGGAAGTCTTTAATGCATAAACTGCTCTCTCCATTAAAATATATTTTGATACAAAACAAAACAACTTTTACTTGATCTGCATATAACTGTTTTGAAATAAATACAGTTTTCATAATGTCTGTTCATCTAGTGTCCTTGCACAAAATATGCACTAAATACACCATACAAATACACACATGTACATGTATCTTTGCCCTCAGAGAAATGTCCTGCCCTTGTATTTAAATGTAGTTAATGTGTCTAATATCTAGATATGTCTGTACTGTACATATTCTCTTATCACTTTCCAGACTGCATATGTTCACAAGACTCAGTTTGTTGGCTATGTTGGCTATGCTGTACATATTCTCCTATCACTTTCCAGACTGCATATGTTCACAAGACTCAGTTTGTTGGCTATGTCTAAACATTCAACTGCTTTACATGTCAAGTACTACCTGATGGAAACTGTCTAATTAGTATACATATTATGTCATAGTCCTTTATCAACAGAAAACTGTTTTCACTTTTACCTTGGTCTGTTAATGTCTATACACCTTTTCTCAATATTCTCTGTTTAATTATACCTGTCTTTGTCCATAGAGAACTGCCTGGATTCTTGCTGTAGTTTTGACCTCTGTTTATTTATAAGACATACCTGTCTTTGTCCATAGAGAACTGCCTGGATTCTTGCTGTAGTTTTGACCTCTGTTTAGTTATAAGACATACCTGTCTTTGTCCACAGAGAACTGCCTGGATTCTTGCTGTAGTTTTCCCCTCTGTTTAGTTATATGACATACCTGTCTTTGTCCATAGAGAACTGCCTGGATTCTTGCTGCAGTTTTCCCCTCTGTTTAGTTATAAGACATACCTGTCTTTGTCCACAGAGAACTGTCTGGATTCTTGATGTAGTTTTGACCTCTGTTTAGTTATAAGACATACCTGTCTTTGTCCATAGAGAACTGCCTGGATTCTTGCTGTAGTTTTGACCTCTGTTTAGTTATAAGACATACCTGTCTTTGTCCATAGAGAACTGCCTGGATTCTTGCTGTAGTTTTGACCCCTGTTTAGTTATAAGACATACCTGTCTTTGTCCATAGAGAACTGCCTGGATTCTTGCTGTAGTTTTGACCTCAAACTGATTATTTCTTCCTCTCTTTGTCTGATTTTTTCACTCATAGCTGCCATTGCATTGTCCTGCTCTGCCAAACTGTCCTCTAATTCCTGGATTCTTGCAGCCTGATGAAAAGAAGCCAAGAATAGATCATGAACAAAGACACACATCATGCATTACATTCAATGATGTTAAAATCTTGTGAAACAAGCACAAACCCTCAAAAAGTGATTTACAAAGAAATTATCAACCAGTATTTACCTGTTTTTCTGTAGCGGGTTGTCTGAGTTGTTGTTTAGCCATCAGGTCCCGGGCGGCATCTTTGAACTTGTTAAACGCGGCATCAGTGTTCTGATGAATCTTGAGCTGCATGTTCTTGAGATCTTGTTCATGTCGTTTGTTCATGTCCTGCATATCATCACGAGCCTGTTTCAGAAGCTCCTGGTATTTAGCAATTGTCTCTTCCTTCTGTTGGATCCTGGCCTGGAATAAAACAACAACATTCTACTGTACATACTATTCTCAAAATAGTAAAATGTTAACTCTAAATATATTAAAACTAACAGAAGTTTTACACTAGTCTTGTTTCTTAAACAAACACAGTAAAATCTTGTTATAGAAAATTCATTGTGCCAAAGAATAATTTGAGATATATGATGATTTGAGAGATAAAAGTTAAGATACAAAACATGGCTGGGACTCCCAACTCACTTTAACACATGCAAAGTGTTCAAGATACAGTAGTTCAACTGAATATACTGTTGAGCTAGTATTCCGGTTTACTACATAGTGGATCAATACAATTACACTTGTACCTGTAAACTGGATATGGTTGACTGAGCAATCTTTATGGAGTCTTCGGTTTTGTAGTTTTTCTCCTCTGGTTTCTGAGTCATGGCAGCATTTACTTTTGAGGTGGCTCTCAGAATGATCTCGTCTCTTTCAGCTGTGGCAGGCATTCTTAATCTCAGCTCCGAGATGAGTTTATCTTGAGCTATAACAGTCTTCTCAGCTTCATGGAGTTCTTTTTCCAGCTGCTCATTTCTCTGATAAACAAAGTCAAAAGAACAATGTCTAAAGATATTAACCTTAGAACCAACAGAACTTTTACAATAATTTTGAGATACAATTGTCTGCATTTTTTTTTTCATTTGTGGAAAATCATTTCACAGATTTATTTCTGACAATTTCCTTTTTTATTTCTTGATTTTATTTTCAATGAGATTTTTATTGGCATTTCTAAAATACTAATTTGATTTAATTTAAAAATAGATTCAGCTAGTTATAAAACTCACAGATAAAAAAAAAATTATTTTTTCAAATATACTGCAAGTCTTTGAAAATTTTGGAAAATTTGCTTATTAGCCATTAGATCCTACCTTTTTGAGTACTTTGTTTTCCCCCTGTGTATCCAGAATGACCTTGACATTACTTTTAATGGTGGTAATGGCCTGCTCTAATTGGTTGGCTACAGGAAGTTTGGAATCCGGGAGTGAGCCCAGGGCCTGTTCAAACTGGAAAACAAACAGGCTTGATGAAAATGAAGTCAACATTTAAATAGTCATACATACAACCTGAGATTTTCTTAACTTATAAATGAAAAACATGCAACTTTTCATGCATATACAAGTGAGATGACATTACTCTAAGTCTGCGATGGTAGCCTCATTATTTCTGATCACTCCTTCCAAATACTTTATCTACATGTTAAAAGGATATAAAAGTGTAAATAAGACATTCATTTTTAAAAATTCTATAGACAGACAGACATAAGTTTAATGTCCCTCCCTCTGGTTACAAACCTCCCCCGTCCCTTACCTGACCCTGTAGTTTACTATTAAGCCACCTCTGTTTCAGTTACTCTAGTCTGACTACGTCCATTTTGCTGTGCCATTATACCACCTTGGCAGCCCCTCTGCCGTCTTTCAGCGTGGCGATCAGTTCCTGAAGACTGCAATTCTTTAGATTCAGCTCTGCGAGTTTATCCTCTTCCTGGTCATTGTGTTCTCGTGCCTAGAAAAATACAGATATGTCTTAAAACTTTAGATTCATTTTTGTTAATCAACACGATCAATGCAAGTAAATTTTAATGCCAAGGTTTTGTTTCAAAGTTAGTTTACTTTATCAATATTTGGAACACTGTTAAAAAGAGTAAGCACAGACATTTTTTGTGAATGTGTAATATAAATCATCAAAAAAAAAAAATCTTCAATCGTCAGAGATTTGTGTGTTCTTGAGATCTTAACTAATAGCTTACTTGTAATTAAATAGTACATCTAACTTGTTCCATGACATTTCGATATTTTCCATAATCTCCTTTTTAACATTCTCTGTCTCTCTGTCTTTATGCTGCTTTTTAACCATTTTTCAATTTTTCTCATATCATAAGAAAATGTCAAACTTTTTTCAAGTTGTCTCTTGAGAACGCTGGTAATTTTGCCAGAATCAGGGCAAAACCCTTTCTTATTCCTGAAAGCATCTTTCACTTCTTCCAATAAATTTTTTCAAATGTTCTGGCATATCCTCATACATGTAAATGATATTTAAGTACAAAAGATCTTTATAGGTCAATTCACTTGCTGAAAAGTTTCCTGAATTAGAACTTGCAAGTCGACTCTTTAAGCAGTTTGAATCAACGTCATGCTCACTATAAGCACTATACTCTGATGTTTTTTTCTTCGCTGCATGGAGGCCTTACAGGAGCTTTGTGTTTCATGTTCCATGTCCTTTAAGAAAGAAATATTCCACATCAGAAATTTATATCTGAACAACAGGCATGCGGGCAATGACAACCATCCAAGTAACCCTGTTTTTGGGGGGAAAAAAAGGCTTAACTCTGGATTCCAGAAACAATCAAAGTACTGACACAATACTGAAAGATGGGGTCAATATAATAAACTTCATTATTTTACAAATTTTGTTACTGCATGGTGAAATCTTTTATCAGTCAGGGGTATGATGGAATCAAGTTATTTTTTAAAATAACTTGTTTAGGCTACTTCACTTATTTATAACTAAACAAAGAAATAACTCATTTGAGTTAATTCTTAAAAAGTAGAATGCCTATCAGTTTTGCAAAAAAACATTAATATTTTGAGTTTGCTGCTGATTTAAGATGATGTAAGGCTGAGAAAGTTGTAAATATATGTACTTCTTTTAATAGACTCAACAGACTTCATATCTCCTGAGCAGATAGGATGATATTTATCAAAATATCATGATCATATTTTTCAGGGAAAAATAATTCCATTTCATGAACATTTCGGAGGTCAATTACACAACTTCCGCCAATTTTGCCAACAGTGAGACTAATTTTCTTAAAATTCTTGGATATTACTGCACAATCTCTATGTCTTACATTTTTGTGCAAAGCTGTAGAATTTTGTGCAAGAGTTCTAATGTGATGTGGGTTAAGGATGAAATAACTGAAATTATGAAGTTATGATATGTTGAATTTCAGTGTGTTAAATTTTAAAGATAGATTACTTTTAGTGTCATGAACCTTTTCCATATACTTAATAACCCAAGTACAGAATGAATAAAGCTTTTCAGATGCCAGTAGGTTTACAATAATGAATAGTAAAGTATCAATAACAGGAAAAAGCATAATTAGGGAAAGATAACCCAAAATAATGACATTTAATAACTTAAACAAATTATTTAAAAAATAACTTGTTTCCATGATGCCCTTGACTGTTTATAAGGCTTTAAAACCAACTTAATTTTTTTAATGCATTTGATATTAGTTAAGAATAAAATAAAATTAAAATAAACATTGTGAAAATATATCTTCATGTTTTTCATTTTTGCTGTATTTGATCAATCCATAATCCTTAACAGGATGATGATGGGGAATATCAGAGTAGTCATTATAGGGGGAAATTCCCCTGCCCCCATGTCTTAGGGACAACCCTGTAATATGACTAATAATGGCTTTGCCGTTCTTATGAAGAAAATTTTATTGATACATACTATTAATATAATTCCTTTGTATAAATATGACCTCCTGTTATGACCCTTCTATACTGCTGAGGGGTCATGATTTTAACAAATTTGAATCTACATTACCTGAGAATGCTTACCCCATCTTACCCCAGGGATCATAATTTCAAAAAAAAATTTATTCTACATTACCTGTGGATGCTTCCTTATGAATATGTTCGATCATGGTTTTGCTGTTCTTGAGAAGAAGATTTTTTAAAGATTTATCCTATGTATTCCTTTGTAAAACTTTGATCCTCCTTTATTTCAACCAGACCCCCAGGGGTCATGATTTGAAAAAAATTGAATCTACACTGCCTAGTGATGATTCCAAATACCGGTAAGTCTCATATTTTCTAGTACATTGGTTTTTAAGAAGATTTTTAAATGATGCTATTAATGTTTCACCATTTGTAATTATCTCCCCTTGGCAAAAGAAGTGGCCATTCATTTGAAAAAAAAAATTGAATTGCCTTTACCCAATGATACTTTGTGGCAAGATTTATTAAAATTGGCCTAGTGGTTCTTTAAGAAGATTAAAATGTGAAAAGTTTATAATGACGACAGCAGACAACAGAAAATTTTGATCAGAAAAGCTCACTTCGGCTCAGGTGAGCTAAAAACCCCAGTAGAAATATTCTGTCTAGGCCTCACATCTGCTTTTGTGGTATTACAGTACTTAATGAGAAATACACTCTCAGGTACATAAATGTATTCAATCTACAAGATTTATCTTTTCTGGTTCAGCTGTTCTTGAGAAGATATTTTTTTAATAAATGACAAGGGTTGCTGGACACACTTCATTAAGAAAACCTCTGTGGAGATTTTGGCAGAGATCAGGTACCAATAGTTAGCAGGCAGACACCAGTAAGACTGACTCGAAAAAACCTCAACTTACAGTAAAAACCTTACCTTAACCTTGGTGAGCTAATAATTGTATAGGTTCAGCAGTGAAATATTTTACCCTTCATTGTGTTGCTCTTTATTTGAACAAATCTGAATCCTCTTCACCCCAGGATTGCTTTGTGGCAAGTTGAAATAGGCCCCAGTGGTTAATGTTATGGAGAAGAAGTTTAAAATCTCAAAAAGTTTACACATACTCAGCACAGGATAGATGTAATGATATTGAAACGTTTATCTTTTATTAACTTTGACATCTATAATTGTAGTAAAGTTGTGTCAATTAAATTTGGTTATCAACAAACTCTGAAACACTGAGTCAGCCTTTCCCATTGATATATGTTTCCTGTATTTTGCACGTGTTGTAATTCTATATGCTGAGCTTGCAATTATAATGCTGTTTTATAGTAATCGTTATCATCAATAAAGTTAGTTGAAAGTCAGAGTTTCTTGTGGTAACATTACAATAGACAGACACACAACTACCACTCTTTGAATAGAAAAAAGCTAATGACCTTCACCTGACCTTGTTCCTAAAATAAATCGATCAAATTTAATTTTACCACGTATCACTTTGTAATCACTTAGTAATGTCTTCTTGAATCTGTGAAAATTTGGTTAAATTTTAAATAAAATGAATTTGAAAAAAGAGTCCCTCCATAAGCCTTTGTCTAAAATTACTCACTTAAGTCTTTGTCTAAAGTAATAACTGACAAACCCATTATTATATCTTGTATCTTTATCCTCTTTATGATCACTTGCTGTCCTTTTCCGACTTCTGTCTGCTTCATTTGTCTCAGGTACCTTAAGAGACATTGGTTATCTACAAAATTAAATCACAAATTTAATGCCTAATCATTAATTAATGTCAACCTTATACACAAAGGCATTATATAGTATTTTTTCACTCCAATTTGTTAAGTCATGTATTGACATAAATCATGAAATATATTTCCTTAGACATTGAAGCACATAAGTTTGTTCAAGTATCTGCTTTGCATGACAAGCTTCACCTTTTGTGAAAGTGAAGAAAAGGGAGAAGAGAGATCAGAAAATGCCCAGTGCAGGATTTTCTGACTGATCAATCAGCCTGCAAACTTTTACATGAAAATACACAGTCCAATCCATTAAAAAACAGGCCGTTGGCCACATTCATCTGTTCCGAGCACCTAGGGTAAAATATTCTGGTGTATTGACTGATCAGACATGAAATAACTGCATACTATATGAGTAATAAATAGTGTTGATACTAAGGAGAATCATGCTTAAATTTGCACTATACAAGATTTTTCAGATCAATATCTTTACACTGTAAAAGAATTGTGAATCATCAGAATGGAGTCATCCTTACCTTAGCACACGTGTCTGGATAAAAATGAGACAGCTACTGATCGTTTTTATTGTAGTAAATAGTTCCCTGTCTTTCCCGTGTTTCCCAGAAGACGGTGAACTTCACGGTGAAGACCATGTCAAGCTGCATGTCAATCGGGATCGGAATACCAATATTTGCTTCCTGTGTGTACTTTCGGTTTACCGTTTACAATTTTTATTTTTACTCCATATGATATCTGCGTAAAGTGGACGTTAAGATCATGGCCAGTTTAAGAAAATTTTCTGCTCACCTGCTCAGAACACGAATATGTCATCCAATGTTGCTTGACCGATGTGACAGTTACAAGTTTAGATCGGTTACACCTGTAAAATATCTGACAAATTCAGTACAAGGAAATCAACAGTGTTACACATTAAATATGTCAAAGGTAATTATGATTGATAAAAATATTAACTTGTTCCACTGTAAAATGTTCTAGTTGTAGGTGTACAAACTCCAGATTTATTTGATTTTAGAGTTATTTTCACAGGCACTTGTACGAAACAAGTGCCTGTGGTTATTTTGCAAAATTATATATAGTGTTTGTATCTTTTAATTATAGTTAGTAAATTTGATTTTAAGGGGGCCGACTGGGGTTTTCATTGCGCAATACTTCGCGCAGCATAGTAAAATAAAGCGTATTTACTCTTTTAAAGCAACTAGTTTTACATAATTTATAAAAAATAACAAATTTAGGAAATATGAGGTCAAAAAATCTTATTACGTTTTTAATTAACTGATTTTTTTAACGATTTTTCAAATGATGGGTAGAAAGACGTCGTAATAGTGTGTTTTTGACGTTATGAATAACCGAAGTTCTTAGCGGGGTCATTAATTATGCCATAAAATAAAAAGTATAAAATGTATGCTCTTGGAATTTTAAACATAGGAAATTGAGAATATAGCAATCATTGTTACTATTTTTTATGTAAATCTGTGGCATCTGTCATGTTTTGTTTTACTCCATAAAAACAGGAAAATATCATGAATTTTGACATTTTGAGATGCCCCCTCTGGAAACCAGACGGTAGAATTTTGTGTTTCTTGCACAAAATGTACAATATAGTATTAACCATCAAATAATAAAATTTGAGCAAAAAGTCTATAGTAGTATTTGTATAATTTGCTCCGAAGTGCCAAAAAATGGTATTTTCCTATATAATCCTATAGTAAATGTACCCGTATTTTGAGACGGTCCCTGAAAAATAACCAGATGGTAGATTTTCTCTAAACTTGGCATGTATACTGAAGTCAATGTAAGGTATATAGGGTATAAAATTAAAGAGTTTCTCTATAGTAGTTTTCACACAATAAAACCCCAGTCGGCTCCCTTAACTGATTAGTGGATAACTTGATTTTTTTCTCATGTAAATTAAAGGTACTAAACTTTAATTATGATACATGTATCTTTGAATTGCTACCTCTGTACATTTATGACTGACATTCTAAAAATATTTTATTTTATTTATTCATTTCTTTATTTTTGCCTGCAACACAGTGATAACAACTACATATAATCTCTTCTTTTTGTCAACAGTATTATACAACAAGTAGACCTCTCTTATCTGACGAGGTTAAAAAGGCCCAGGGGGCAAAGAGGAGGGGAGAACCAACCATTTTCTCTAAGATTGTCGATAAGTCAATCCCAGCAGATATCATTTATGAAGATGAACTGGTTTGTTGATTAAGCTTTTTGCCATACATGTATATTGGCTGTTGTAACATGTACCGTAGACTCAACTCAGTCAAGTGAGCTTTTCTAATGAAATTCTGTCAGTCTGTCTGACTGTATAGTTTGTTAAATTTTCTTCTTGACTTTGGGTTACTGCAGAAAAAAATCAATTAGATCCCTGTCCAGCAGTCCAAAATTTATCTTTGCTCAGGCTTTGCTTTAAGAGGTTGCTGCAGTCACTAAAACTAACATCTAAGGTTCATTCGTAGTTATCAATGTTATCAGTAATAGAGATTGTACTACTCCATTTTGAAATTGTATTTTAGGAATAGGTAGTTTAAAAAAAAAGTTACATGAACAAAGTAGAATCTTTGATTGCATGATTGCAGAGATTTGTAACATTAGAAGGAAAAAAAAATAGTTCAAGACAGACGGAAACCAAAGAATCTGTAACCATCATGGTACATGTAACCATGAATGTCCAAGATACAGTTTATCTGAAGCATGTTACTTTGTAGCATAAGTAGATTTATTTTATTGAATTGATAAAGATGATCATCAAACTATAATTTGATTTCTTTGATTGTTTTATGTTCTGCTTATTTCTGTAATTCTATTTTTAGTGCCTGGCTTTCCGAGATGTTTCACCACAAGCCCCTGTGCACTTTTTAGTGATTCCAAAGTCCCCAATACCAGGAATCAGTGATGCAGTCATACAGAATAAAGAGGTCAGATAACTCATAGTTTACACTTGTGAAATTTTACAATATGTTCAGCTGAAGGCTCAAGTGAGCTTTTCTGATCTTGTCCGTTGTCTGTCGTTGTTGTAAACTTTTCACAATTTCATCTTCTTCTCCAGAACCACCGGGCCAATTTCAACCAAACTTGGCACAGAGTATCCTTGGGTGGAAGGGATTCAAGTTTGTTCAAATGAAGGGTCATGCCCTCTTTCAAGGGGAGATAGTTACAAATTAGTCAAAAATTAATGGCATCTTTTAAAAATCTTCTCCTAAGGAACCACTAGGCCAGGAAAGATGAAACTTATGTGGAATCATCCTCAGGTAGTGTAAATTCAATTTTATTCAAATCATGACCCCCGGAGTAAGGGTGGGGCCACAATTGACAAGCAAATTTTTACACAGGAATATACAGGAAAAAATCTTTAAAAGTCTTCTTCTCAAGAACAGCAATGCCATGATTGGTCATATTTATATGGTAGCATCCTCAGGTAGTGTAGATTCAGATTTGTTCAAATCCTGACCCCTGGGGGTAGGGTAGGGCCACAATGGGGGAGCAAAGTTATATATTGTAATACATAGGAATTTTTTAAAATAATGTCAAGAACAACAAAGCTATGATTGGTCATATTTATGTGGTAGCATCCTCAGGTAGTGTAGATTCCAGTTTGTTCAAATCATGACCCCCAGGGGTAGGGTGGGGCCACAATATTAGAACAAAGTTGTACATAGGAATATATAAGAAAAATCTTGAAAAATCATGTTGTCAAGAACAACAAAATTATGATTGGTCATATTTATATGGTAACATTCTCAGGTAGTGTAGATTCCATTTTATTCAAATCATGACCCCCGGGGGTAGTGTGGGGCCACAATGGACGAGCAATGTATTACATAGGATATATAGGAAAAATCTTCTCATGAACAGCAAAGCCTTGATTTGCCATTATCTATTTGGAAGCATCCTCAGGTAGTGTAGATTCCAGTTTGTTCAAATCATGACCCCCGGGGGTGGGGCCACAATGGTCTAGCAAAGCTATTTATAGGAATACATAGGATTTCTTTTTTTTAAATCTTCTTCTCAAGAACAGCAAAGCCATGATTAGTTATATGGAAGCATCCTCAGGTAGTGTAGATTCAGATTTGTTCAAATCATGACCCCCTGGGGTAGAGTGGGACCACAATGAAAGTTCAAACTTATAGGAAAAAAGCCACAGTTTGGCAAAGAAATGTATAAGCATCCTTAGCATTAATTCAAGTTTGTTTAAATCATACCCCCTCCTTTTTAGGGGTAGGTCGGGGCGACTTATGCATTTATACTTTTTAAAACTGAACTTATTTCTGCTTATTTTCTAGCCACAGTGCTCAGGTGAGCGATGCGGCCATGGGCCTCTTGTTTTATTATTATAAAGTGGTAGGAGGTGTACCTTATTCACCTTGTATGTTTGTCTGTCTGTATATCTGTCTTCTCAAGGTTTGGCTCAACATGGATATCAGTTTCTGGATTATCTCAGAAGTTTAATAAGCCACCTTATTGTGCTGATACATGTATGGTACATCTACTGAAATTTTACTTGTAATATAATGCAAGCTCCTTATGCTGCATTTGACCTACATTTAACAAATGCTTCAGTGACTAGTTATGAAGTTAAGAGTTAAGGCCTGTTCCTGGCCTATTACCAGTGGTAATAATATTAAACTAGTACTCATGGCAGATAATTCTTTACATGTTCACCTTAAAAAAAATCAGCTGCTGCAACTGACTTTCTTTTTTTTTTTTTTAGCTCATCTGGGCTAAAACCTCAAGTTAGCTTTCCTGATTACATTTTGTCTGTCTGTCTGCTAAATTTTCATATTTTTGACTTCTTCTCCAGTGGCCTGTTTCACAAAAGAACTTAGACCAAAAACATAAGTTGTTTGTAAAATTTTGCAAAATCAATTATTTTGTTTAAAATTGCTAGCTTAAAAGTATCTTTCTACATTACTTTTAAAAAGATTAAAACCATTTTAATGTAAATTAGAAAGTTATAAGCGGAATTCAATTTTGGTCTCTGTCATAAGTTTTTTTTGTAAAACGAGCCCCAGAACTAACCACTGGGCCAATTTCAATCAAACTTGCTACAAAGCATCTTTGGGTGAAGAGGATTCAAGTTCGTTCAAATGTAGGGAAACGCCCACTTCTAAGGGGAGATAATTAAGAATTAGTGAAAATTAGGTGGAATCTTTTAAAACTCTTCTGTAGAACTGTTGGCCAAAAAAGTTGAAACTTATGTGAAACCTACACATAGTGTAAATTCAAGTGTGTTTAAATGATGACCCAGAGGATAGGGTGGGGCCACAATGGGGGATCAAAGTTTTACAAAAGAATATATAGGCAAAAATCTTTAAAAATCTTCTTCTCAAAAACAACAAAGCCATTATTAGTCACATTGATACAGAATCATTCCCAGGTAGTGTAGATTCCAGTTTGTTCAAATAATGTCTCCCAGGTGTTGGGTGGGGCCACAATGGGGGATCAAATTTTTATATAGAAATATATGGGAAAAAATCTTTAAAAATCTTCTTTTCAAGAATAAATTAGTCATATTGATATGGAATTCCAAACTATGTGAAAGCTTCCTGAGGGGTTGTAGATTCTAAATCAAGACATGGCCCCGGGGTAGGGTGTGGCCACAGAAGGGGATCAAAGGTTTACTTGGGACTTTATAGGTAATAAATTTTGAAAAATTTTCTTAAGAACTACAATTGTGCCACACATATGCAAACATTCCTAAGCTGAGTGGATCTAATTTCTTTTTTTCAATTTATGCCCCATTTGTTTGAGTAAGATAAAACAGGGATAAAATTTAATTACCTTATACAGGAAAAAAAATCATCTTAATAACTGCAAAGCCAAGTTAATTCAAATGATATTGTAGCATCCTCAATGTTGTTTGGATTCAGAGACCCTTAGAGTTAGAGAGGGGTTATACATGTAATATAGGGTCAATGATTATTTTTCATGGGTATATAAAACTCTTTTTTTTTGGCAATCTGAAAAGCAGTAGAGCTAAAATTACTCAGGTGAGTGTATTGGCCCATTGGCCTATTTTTATGCTCACTGGCTTGTTTGAGGGTCAAACTGTACATAAATGTTCATTCTCCACTAATATTATGATAATTATCAAAATAAGCCTTAAACTTGTGGTGCATCCTTATCCATTTGTGTTTTTTATGAAGCATGTATTGTTTACTTCATCTGCTTGACTTTTTATGTGTGATTGACTCTTATTATTAAAGAACAGCATATATATGTAACATACATGTATTGTTAGAATTATCAAACTGTGTCTCAGAACAGGCCCTCATTTAACTGGGTATGTAGGACATTTATCATTTTAACGATAGAACATTCTATATCCAATACATGTAGGCATGTTTTAACATATCTTAGGTGATACAAAAACCAAACAGACATATTGTACTTACATAAATACTCTATTTTCTTGATGCAAAATATAACTGACATGGATTTCATGCTTGATCAACTTGAGTTGAAAATAACAATTAATTTTCATCTGAAACAGTTAAATAATCTACTTAATCCAGTCCTACATTTTTAGCTCACCTCGACGAAGTCTTATGCTATACCCCCTGCGTCGGCGTCAGTGTCAGCGTCGGAGTTAGCGTCGGCATCCCGGTTAAAGTTTTAGGAGCAAGTCCCATTCCTAAGTATCTATTAGCCCTACCTGAACCAAACTTGCATGGATGATGCAACTAGGGATGGACACTACCACACTTGATTCGGATGATAAATCTGACCTAGATTTTCCAGATGAGTGACCAGGTTAAAGTTTTTGGAGCAGGTCCATTCCCAAGTAACTATTAGCCCTCCCTGGACCAAACTTGCATGGATGATGCATCTAGGGATGGACACTACCACACTTGCTTCGGATGCTGGATCTGACCTAGATTTTCCAGATCATTGACCAGCTTAAATTTTTAGGAGCAGGTCCATTCCCAAGTAACTTTTAGCCCTAACTGGACCAAACTTGCTTGGATGATGCATCTAGGGATGGACACTACCACATATGGTTCAGATGCTGGATCTGACCTAGATTTTCCAGAGGAGTGACCAGGTTAAAGTTTTTGGAGCAGGTCCATCCCAAGTAACTATAAACCCTTAACCTTGACCAAACTTGCATGGATGATGCATCTAGAGATGGACACTACCACATTTGCTTCAGATGCTTGATCTGACCTAAATTTTCCAGATGAGTGACCAGGTTAAAGTTTTTGGAGCAGGTCCATTCCCAAGTAACTATTAGCCCTCCCTGGACCAAACTTGCATGGATGATGCATCCAAAGGATGAGCACTACCACACTTGCTTCGGATGCTGGATCTGACCTAAATTTTCCAGATGAGTATCCAGCTTAAAGTTTTTGGAGCAGGTCCGCTCCCAAGTAACTATTAGCCCTCCCTGGACCAAACTTGCATGGATGATGCATCCAAAGGATGGACACTACCACACTTGCTTGGGATGCTGGATCTGACCTAGATTTTCCAGATGAGAGACCAGATTAAAGTTTTAGGAGCAGGTCCATTCCCAAGTAACTATTAGCCCTCCCTGGACCAAACTCGCATGGATGATGCATCTAGAGATGGACGCTACCACATTTGCTTCAGATGCTTAATTTGACCTAAATTTTCCAGATGAGTGACCAGGTTAAAGTTTTTGGAGCAGGTCCATTCCTAAGTGACTATTAGCCCTCCCTGGACCAAACTTGCATGGATGATGCATCCAAAGAATGGACACTACCACACTTGCTTTGGATGCTGGATTTGACCTAGATTTTCCAGATGAGTGACCAGATTAAAGTTTTAGGAGCAGGTCCATTCCCAAGTAACTATTAGCCCTCCATGGACCAAACTTGCATGGATGATGCATCCAAAGGATGAGCACTACCACACTTGCTTCGGATGCTGGATCTGACCTAAATTTTCCAGATGAGTATCCAGCTTAAAGTTTTTGGAGCAGGTCCATTCCCAAGTAACTATTAGCCCTAACTGGACCAAACTTGCATGGATGATGCATCCAAAGGATGGACACTACCACACTTGCTTTGGATGCTGGATCTGACCTAGATTTTCCAGATGAGTGACCAGATTAAAGTTTTAGGAGCAGGTCCATTCCCAAGTAACTAATAGCCCTCCCTGGACCAAACATACATGGATGATGCATCTAGAGATGAACACTACCACACTTGCTTCGGATGCTGGATCTTACCTTGATTTTCCAGATGATTGACCAGGTTAAAGTTTTAGGAGCAGGCCCATTCCCAAGTAACTATAAGCCCTACCTTGACTAAACCTGCATGGATGATGCATCCAAAGGATGGACACTACCACATATGGTTCAGATGCTGGATCTGACCTAGATTTTCCAGAGGAGTGACCAGATTAAAGTTTTAGGAGCAGGTCCATTCCCAAGTAACTATTAGCCCTCCCTGGACCAAACTTGCATGGATGATGCATCCAAAGGATGGACACTGCCACACTTGCTTCGGAT
Source organism: Saccostrea echinata (assembly GCF_033153115.1). NCBI lineage: Eukaryota > Metazoa > Mollusca > Bivalvia > Ostreida > Ostreidae > Saccostrea > Saccostrea echinata. The sequence goes on along the minus strand of NW_026889798.1, from coordinate 2,637,486 downwards.
GCTGGATCTGACCTTAATTTTCCAGATGAGTGACCAGATTAAATTTTTTGGAGCTGGTCCGTTCCCAAGTAACTATTAGCCCTCCCTGGACCAAACTTGCATGGATGATGCATCTAGAGATGGACACTACCACATTTGCTTCAGATGCTTAATCTGACCTAAATTTTCCAGATGAGTGACCAGGTTAAATTTTTAGGAGCAGGTCCATTCCCAAGTAACTATTAGCCCTCCCTGGACCAAACTTGCATGGATGATGCATCCAAAGGATGAGCACTACCACACTTGCTTCGGATGCTGGACCTGACCTAAATTTTCCAGATGAGTATCCAGCTTAAAGTTTTTGGAGCAGGTCCATTCCCAAGGAACTATTAGCCCTCCCTGGACCAAACTTGCATGGATGATGCATCCAAAGGATGGACACTACCACACATGCTTTGGATGCTGGATCTGACCTAGATGTTCAAGATGAGTGACCAGATTAAAGTTTTAGGAGCAGGTCCATTCCCAAGTAACTATTAGCCCTCCCTGGACCAAACTTACATGGATGATGCATCTAGGGATGGACACTACCACACTTGCTTCGGATGCTGGATCTTACCTAGATTTTCCAGATGATTGATCAGGTTAAAGTTTTAGGAGCAGGTCCATTCCCAAGTAACTATAAGCCCTACCTTGACCAAACTTGCATGTATGATGCATCTAGGGATGGACACTACCACATATGGTTCAGATGCTTGATCTGACCTAGATTTTCCAGATGAGTGACCAGATTAAAGTTTTTGGAGCAGGTCCATTCCCAAGTAACTATAAACCCTTAACCTTGATCAAACTTGCATGGATGATGCATCTAGAGATGGACACTACCACACTTGCTTCAGATGCTTGATCTGACCTAAATTTTCCAGATGAGTGACCAGCTTAAAGTTTTTGGAGCAGGTCCATTCCCAAGTAACTATTAGCCCTCCCTGGACCAAACTTGCATGGATGATGCATCCAAAGGATGGACACTGCCACACTTGCTTCGGATGCTGGATCTGACCTAAATTTTCCAGATGAGTGACCAGATTAAAGTTTTAGGAGCTGGTCCGTTCCCAAGTAACTATTAGCCCTCCCTGGACCAAACTTGCATGGATGATGCATCTAGAGATGGACACTACCACATTTGCTTCAGATGCTTAATCTGACCTAAATTTTCCAGATGAGTGACCAGGTTAAATTTTTAGGAGCAGGTCCATTCCCAAGTGACTATTAGCCCTCCCTGGACCAAACTTGCATGGATGATGCATCCAAAGGATGAGCACTACCACACTTGTTTCGGATACGGGACCTGACCTAAATTTTCCAGATGAGTATCCAGCTTAAAGTTTTTGGAGCAGGTCCATTCCCAAGTAACTATTAGCCCTCCGTGGACCAAACTTGCATGGATGATGCATCTAGAGATGGACACTACCACATTTGCTTCAGATGCTTAATTTGACCTTAATTTTCCAGATGAGTGACCAGGTTAAATTTTTAGGAGCAGGTCCATTCCCAAGTAACTATTAGCCCTAACTGGACCAAACTTGCATGGATGATGCATCCAAAGGATGGACACTACCACACTTGCTTTGGATGCTGGATCTGACCTAGATTTTCCAGATGAGTGACCAGATTAAAGTTTTAGGAGCAGGTCCATTCCCAAGTAACTATTAGCCCTCCCTGGACCAAACTTACATGGATGATGCATCTAGAGATGAACACTACCACACTTGCTTCGGATGCTGGACCTGACCTAAATTTTCCAGATGAGTATCCAGCTTAAAGTTTTAGGAGCAGGTCCATTCCCAAGTAACTATTAGCCCTAACTGGACCAAACTTGCATGGATGATGCATCCAAAGGATGGACACTACCACACATGCTTTGGATGCTGGATCTGACCTAGATGTTCCAGATGAGTGAACAGATTAAAGTTTTAGTAGCAGGTCCATTCCCAAGTAACTATTAGCCCTCCCTGGACCAAACTTACATGGATGATGCATCTAGGGATGGACACTACCACACTTGCTTCGGATGCTGGATCTTACCTAGATTTTCCAGATGATTGATCAGGTTAAAGTTTTAGGAGCAGGTCCATTCCCAAGTAACTATAAGCCCTACCTTGACCAAACTTGCATGTATGATGCATCTAGGGATGGACACTACCACACTTGCTTCAGATGCTTGATCTGACCTAAATTTTCCAGATGAGTGACCAGCTTAAAGTTTTTGGAGCAGGTCCATTCCCAAGTAACTATTAGCCCTCCCTGGACCAAACTTGCATGGATGATGCATCCAAAGGATGGACACTGCCACACTTGCTTCGGATGCTGGATCTGACCTAAATTTTCCAGATGAGTGACCAGATTAAAGTTTTAGGAGCTGGTCCGTTCCCAAGTAACTATTAGCCCTCCCTGGACCAAACTTGCATGGATGATGCATCTAGAGATGGACACTACCACATTTGCTTCAGATGCTTAATCTGACCTAAATTTTCCAGATGAGTGACCAGGTTAAATTTTTAGGAGCAGGTCCATTCCCAAGTAACTATTAGCCCTCCCTGGACCAAACTTGCATGGGTGATGCATCCAAAGGATGAGCACTACCACACTTGCTTCGGATGCTGGACCTGACCTAAATTTTCCAGATGAGTATCCAGCTTAAAGTTTTTGGAGCAGGTCCATTCCCAAGTAACTATTAGCCCTCCCTGGACCAAACTTGCATGGATGATGCATCCAAAGGATGGACACTACCACACATGCTTTGGATGCTGGATCTGACCTAGATGTTCCAGATGAGTGACCAGATTAAAGTTTTAGGAGCAGGTCCATTCCCAAGTAACTATTAGCCCTCCCTGGACCAAACTTACATGGATGATGCATCTAGGGATGGACACTACCACACTTGCTTGGGATGCTGGATCTTACCTAGATTTTCCAGATGATTGACCAGGTTAAAGTTTTAGGAGCAGGTCCATTCCCAAGTAACTATAAGCCCTACCTTGACCAAACTTGCATGGATGATGCATCTAGGGATGGACACTACCACATATGGTTCAGATGCTTGATCTGACCTAGATTTTCCAGATGAGTGAACAGATTAAAGTTTTTGGAGCAGGTCCATTCCCAAGTAACTATAAACCCTTAACCTTGATCAAACTTGCATGGATGATGCATCTAGGGATGGACACTACCACACTTGCTTCAGATGCTTGATCTGACCTAGATTTTCCAGATGAGTGACCAGATTAAAGTTTTTGGAGCAGGTCCATTCCCAAGTAACTATTAGCCCTCCCTGTACCAAACTTGCATGGATGATGCATCCAAAGGATGGAAACTGCCACACTTGCTTCGGATGCTGGATCTGACCTAGATTTTCCAGATGAGTGACCAGCTTAAAGTTTTTGGAGCAGGTCCGTTCCCAAGTAACTATTAGCCCTCCCTGGACCAAACTTGCATGGATGATGCATCCAAAGGATGGACACGACCACACTTGCTTTGGATGCGGGATCTGACCTAGATTTTCCAGATGAGTGACCAGGTTAAATTTTTTGGAGCAGGTCCGTTCTCAGGTAAGTATAAGCCCTACCTTTACCAAACTTGCATGGATGATGCATTCAAAGGATGGGCACTACCACACTTGCTTCGGATGCTGGATCTGTGGTAGATTTTCTACATGTGAGACCAGGGTTAGATTTTGGAACAGTGTAGTTTTGCAGCTTAAAGTTTTTGGAGCAGGTCCATTCCCAAGTAACTATTAGCCCTCCGTGGACCAAACTTGCATGGATGATGCATCTAGAGATGGACACTACCACATTTGCTTCAGATGCTTAATTTGACCTTAATTTTCCAGATGAGTGACCAGGTTAAATTTTTAGGAGCAGGTCCATTCCCAAGTAACTATTAGCCCTAACTGGACCAAACTTGCATGGATGATGCATCCAAAGGATGGACACTACCACACTTGCTTTGGATGCTGGATCTGACCTAGATTTTCCAGATGAGTGACCAGATTAAAGTTTTAGGAGCAGGTCCATTCCCAAGTAACTATAAGCCCTACCTGGACCAAACTTTCATGGATGATGCATCTAGGGATGGATACTAACCAACCTGCTTCAGATGCTGAATCTGACCTAGATTTTCTACATGAGTGAATTTTAGCCATATTTTAACCAAATTAGCATGGATGATGTATCTAGGGATGGACACTACCAGACTTGCTTTGGATTCTGAATCTGATCTACATTATCCAGATGAATGACCAGGGTAATTGTTTTGGTGTAGCTATATACTATTATAGCCTGTTATGATTAAACTTGCATAGATGGTGCATCTAAGGATGAAAATTTCCAGACTTGCTTTGGATGTGGGAACTGACCAAAATTTTTATGATTACTAAACAGGTGAAAAGTTTTTTGAGCAGGTCTATTTCCAAGTAACTACAAGTCTTACTTAAACCAAACTTGCAACGATATTAATCTTGGGATGTTCCCTAACTAGAAAAAAAAATATGATGTGAAATTTGCCTTACTTATAGATAACATTCGTCGAGGTGAGCTTCATAATCTTTGATTACCTATGTTTATTGTTTTAGACTGAAGTAAGAATGAAAAGCTACATTTGTCCTACACTTTACTTCTGTTTAAAAATTTAGATGAAATATAGAATTTGCCATCAGCTGTACATATAAATTGTGCTATATATCATTTCTATGTATGCTTCTTTTTGTGAAATACTTTCATAAATTATATCAAGTGTAGTCACATATCAGACCTGCTTGTTTTGAAATAGTTAGACCTAAAGTAATTAAACAAATGTTGATATATTATAATATGTATAATATTTTGTGTAAATGAAATTTCTTCTTTCAGCTTTTAGGGCACATTTTATTGACTGCTAAGAAAGTTGCAGAGCAAGAGAATCTATCAAATGGATATAGATTAGGTAAAGTAAAATATGTACAAGTATTACATATGGTACACATAAACTGAGTTAAAACACGTATGTATACACAGAAATAATACATTAAAAATTTAATCAAAACATTTACAACATATGGATATACAAAAAAAAATTTATTTAATTTCATAGATTGTCTGCTCAAAGTATCCGTATATATCACCCATTTTGTTTCTCATAATTTACGGATTTCTGCTTTTTTTCCCTCAGTAATTAATGAAGGACCAGATGGGGCTCAGTCTGTACATCATCTTCACATACATGTTATGGGAGGCAGACAGATGAACTGGCCACCTGGATGATATCTTTGAATGTGGAGACACAGAGATTATTGATAAAGTCATTTATTTTTTATTCTTACATGTATATAGACATGTATACACATATCTATTCTAAAACTATAGAATCAGTAGTAAAGGAATATTATTATCACTTTCAGGTCACCTGAGTCACTCAGATTCACCTTTGTCTGTTGTCTTGCGTTGAAATTAAACATTGTCAGCTTATTTGAGATTTTAGGGAATCACTTAACCGATTTTAACAAAATTTGGCATGATTTGCAATATATAGTGAAAATGAATTATTTCTTTCATAATCATCTTCTCTTCCTCGGAATATTAAGCAAACTGATAAGTGTTAGTTTAAATGAGCAAGGATGCCTCTTTCAAATTGTTAAATCCCTGTCCTCTGATTCAGGAGATCTATTTTTAGACTTGAACTCTATTGTTAACATAGTGAAAATGCATTAATAAGCCATTCTTTAAAAATTGACTCTGTTCCTGGGCATCTAGGAGGCTGACTGAGTGCAAAATTGTAATAAGCAAGGTTATTTTTATCAGATTTTCGAAAGTATGGATCATTTTCACCTATGATATTCATTGCAAATAATGTACATGTAACCGATAGGTCAATGGAATAAATCATAAAAGATTTTTTAATGTATAATACAATAAAGTATTTTCATAGTTTTTAATAGTCGAGTAGACTTTTATCTACATAGAAATGAACCAAAACAAATTATTTTTGTATGTTAAATACCGGCCAGTGTTAAAGAATATGATGGGGTTACCGTTACTATAATTAGTTTTGAAACACTATTGCTGTGTGAAGTATGTATGGTGTTTATGATAAACGCTATTCTATAAGCACTAGCTGAAAAGTACAGACAGGTAAATTAATCTACATCCCTGATCAACCTATTTTTCTTAAGTTGCTTTTGGACAATGTATCTTCATGATCATTTATTAAGATATTTTGTTTTGTTTTATTCTTCTAAGGACCATTTACAGTGTAGTATTATACTCTAGTGACCCTTCAGGCCCTTAGTATTAGGGGATTTAGACGGGTCTAAAAAAATTTTTTAAAAAGTGTAAATTGTGTATAAATATTTAGGAAAAATGTAAATATATATTAAAATGTGCATATGAAAATACATTTCAATAGATAAATATATGAAATACAAGATCTGACATTCTTGCAGAAGCAGCATAGGTGAAAATTCTTTTCAAAAAGTCAATATTAGATGGTATTTCCCCAACACAGACATGTCTTCGGTTTCGTTAAACCAAAAAAAAAAGTGTTCCTGCTTTCAAAAGATCTACGAAATAACTTTTCAACGCCTCTCCGAACCTCGGAAAGGGTAAACGAATGATTTTGTTTACATGTAAAGTGTTGACAAATCCATTTTCTACCCTAATTTACGTCACGGAAATTTAGTAGGCAGAGCGCTTGCTCCGTGATCGGAAGGTCGTGGGTTCGAACCCCGGCCGCGACTGACCTAAGTCCATAAAAAATAGGTACCAGTTGTTCCTTCGCCAAGCGATCGGCACTTTGAAGTGAAAGTTTCTTATGAGGTCTTAAAAACCGAGGCCCCGTGTCATGGCAGGCGTAGGCACGATGAAGATCCCTGGATCACTGCTCAAAGGCCCTGATTGCCGAGTAAAGGTCTAAATTTGAACCCCTTCACCGGTACATGTTGACGTCTCTATATAAATGAATAATTCTCGAGGGGACGTAAAACATCATACAGCCAAACAATCATTTTCTACTACCAAAGGTTAAAAAAAAGTTGTGTGTCGGGCCATTTTAACTAGTCGGTCGGGAGAGGGCAAACGAACACTTTTTTAAGGTTGCCTTGGTATCGACCACATTTTATCTGCATATTGATACTTCGATATTAAAAAACCATTTAAAGTTTTTTTTTCTTTATGAACCCTGGAGTTAACGACAATTGACAATACTTGTAAAAGAAACTTAAAACTAGTTCCAGTTCGTACAAATGATGAGTATAAATAGTTTTTGTTGAAAATTAGGAAAAATAATTCCAAAACCTTATTAACCTAAGAATGAACTAACTTCTGTCAGAGACGGCTCAATTCCATTAAACTGACAACAGCTGTAAAATCAAATAGCACACGCAAGTGTAATAATGGATTTCCAAAACTTTCTCTTATCCTCGAACTTGATCTCAGATTAATGTAGTTCAATAAAATTAAAACAATTATCAGAAAAACTGTTTGCAAGAACAATACCAAAGCAATGCCGTAACTGTGGGTCTGCACGGATCATACCAACCTCTATACGATTACCAGTATATTATGTGCGTGCAAGCGGAAAGGGATTTCCTTTTACATGCTGACTGTATACCGGTATTTATTTAGAACAATGGTTTTGGATATAGAGTCAATCTCATTTATGAATATCTTGTTAAAATGACACTTGTAAAAAAAATCTTCGAGCGCCGGGGAGGGGAGGGGGGGGGAATGTCCCGAACCCCTTCCCCCAACCCCCTGAATCCGTCACTGATCTGGCCATGGAGCCACTGTGGATATCATTAATGCAGACATGAGTCACTTCTGTATCACACGCTTCTGCTGCCTAGACTCAAGTTTTGATGCTACGCATGATTGCTATTCATCATATGAGTCCATGTGAAACAGTACTTTCAGGCGCGTAGCCAGCATGGAAGTGAATGGCAAGGGGGTGTTTATGTTCCATATTTCACAAATCAATTTTTTTTATATTAAAATACATTACCAAATTACCATGATTGAACTCTGCTACAACAGAAAGGTGGGGAAGGGGCAACCTTTCAATAAATATTTTCAATAGTTGAAGGTTATGTTTAGAAATAAGTGGGGGCAGGCCATTCACCTGACCCCCTTAACCCTTTAACCCCCAGAGAGGCATTTGGACACATTTTCAGCATCATAGATATACTGTTGGTGTTTTCTAAATATTTTCGGGTTACAACAAAACAATAGATATTTTCTAAAACTAGAGAAGAAACTAAACATTTTTTTCGTGCGATGTTGAGAAATTATCATAAACTTAAATAGAATATTTTAGTCTATATCATTGCAGAAAGCTGATAAAACTACGCATAAATGACTGAATTAGTGCTATCTTCTGTTAGCATTATCTTATTTACAGACCCAATAAAATAAAAAAAAATGAATGTCATAACCTGAAAGCTGGGAATTTTCCCTACATTTTCTATTCCGGACATGATAAGGTACGTACATCCGTTACAGAGATATTTGTTGTTGAATATTTGAATTTTTACGAGTATACACAAAATGCACTATGACGTCATTTGACGTTTTACATGCACAATGAAATCTTTGTTGAGCTCAGTGTAAATCAAACTGGTTCTTTCAATATATGGAACTGATTTATTTTTTTAAATGGATTATTTGTAATGAAGATTTAATGTACGACACGTTTTGAGCCATAAACATGTAATAAAAGGAATTTTCCATAGCTTTGGGAGATATACACAATTAGTAATAGTCTTTGGCCCAACATCCCTATTGCGTGCACCCATTGTATCAAAAATCCCTGTCGAATTGTTTGTCAGTCCTACATGTAGTAGGAATAATTAATCAAATAATTAAATGTTATTCTTACCATTTTCCTTATCTTCAGATTTATTATGAAAAATGAAAAAAATATAAATCTTTTTTTTTTAGTACTTGGTGTACTTTTAAAAGAAAAACTATTTTTTATTAAAGCGACAGAATAGACAACGCAGTTAGACTTTTTATGACTAAAAGATGGGGAAAAAAAACTATCACAATGAAAAAGATATATCAAAAGTACTACATATAGTACATCGTAAACGTACCCAAACAAACAGCTGATTTTAATAAAATTACTATATTTATAGAAATAACTTCTGAATAAACACACAGGAAACTCGGGTTTCTTTGTTCGTGTTAAATTCATTTTTTTTCAGTCTTCACAGAGTTAAGAACAAGTTTGTAGCAAACTGGATGAAAATAGAAAACTTGGGATAAACTAACAAATTCTCCCTCATTGCCTAATCCTTTACAGATTAGCTGGGATTACAAGTACGTGTATTGAGGAAGCTGAAAAGTTGAATCTACTGCTACAACAAAAATAAAACGGGACAAGTATATAAAATATTTGCCAGAACATCGCACGAAATAGCAAATTCCGCTATTGAATATAAAAACCGCCATATTACTACTATTTTTTAAAAGCTGTGGAGAAATGTTAATGAAAGTACAATCAGAAGTATTCGGAAACTATGCCTAAGCATTATTATTTTGGTAAAACTTGTGTTTTTCACTATAGAAATCAACGGAAAATATTTTCAAAACATCCCCCTTTCCTTTTTACAGCAATTTTGAATTATTATTCAACAAATTTATACTAGAGCCCGCTTATAAAAAGATTTGTAATTAAGAGCAATTAACAATCTGACACTGGAATTAATAATGTCATATTTAGTTTTTGAATTTACCGGGTGGAAGTAAATACAACAAGAGGGCCATGGGCCACATCGTTCACCTGAGCTCATTGGCTAGGAAGAAGCAGAAATCAGTTCAGTATTGAAGGGGGGGGGGGCAAACTTTAATTTAAGCTACCTTAGGATGCTTCCATATCTATATTACAAATAATGGCTTTGCTGTCCTTAAACAGAGGAATTTTAGAGATGTTTTTTCCCTATATTTTCCCCCGTCACGATAACTCTTTCTGTAGAGCTCTCGCTCCATGATCGAAAGGTAAGGGGTTCGAGTCCCGGCCGCGACTGACCTAAGTCGATAAAAAATAGGTAGCAACTGATCCTTCGCCAAGCGATCGGCAATTTGAAGTGAAAGTTGCGGGTCCTTCAGATGAGACCTTAATAACCGAGGCCCTTGTCACATCAGGCGTAGGTACGATAAAGGTCTAAATTTGAAGCCCTTCACCGGTATATGGTGAAGTCTCTATATGAGTGAAAAATTCTTGAACGGAACTTAAAACAACATACGATCAACCAATCCTATGTTTTCCTGTGTAAAACTCTGATCTCTCATTGTGGCCCCACACTACCCACCCTAAATTTGAATCTACACTACCCGAGGATGCTTCTATAATAATATGACTAGTCATGGCTTTGCTGTTCTTGAGCAGAAGATTTTTTCAATATGATTCCTATATTTTTTTCTTATGCAAAACTTCATTGACCCTCTTTTGTGTCCCCCATGATTTGAACAAACTTGATTCTACAATACCTAATGTTGCTTCTGTATAAATATGACTAATAATGAATTAGTTGTTCTTGAGAAGAAGATTTAAAGATATCTCCTATGTAAAAGCATTTCACAGTAGAAAAGGATTTATCAAGAGAAAGTTTCAAAAATGTAATTAACTAAGCAGTAATTAATTAACACATTGCTTTGAAGTCTATGTGGACAAGCAATTTTTTTTAAAATAAATATTCAAATAGCAAGAATATTAATAAATGCTATGGAGGAAAGAAGCATTAAAACATCAGAAAAAGAATGACAATTGAAAAACGATTTTTTACCAGGTAAGTTTTTTAAATTTATTTTTTCATTAATTAAAAACAGAGGGAGATAACACTTACCAAAATTCAAGGTCATAAATTAGGACACATCCCACCCTTATATGCTAATAGTAATAAATGGGAATTATGTCTAAATGTACTGAGTATTAAACACCTACACATATGTTGTGTATTCAATTTCATTGAATCTGTTGCTATTAGGGATGGAATACCTTGACTTCTTTATTGCTGATTCAGCATCCAACTTCTTCTGCTAGCTTCTGAATGCCTGACTATTCCAAAGCTTTGCCTTTGGTTTGCTTGTCCATTCCAAGGGTTGTCAGGTCATTCCATTATTTGAGGTCTTCAATGCCTTTTACTCGAATACCCCTTAACCATTACACCTATATATTCCTATTTAAGACTTTGACCCACTGTTGTGGCTCCGCCCAATACCTGGGGGTCATGATTTGAACAAACTTGAATATAAACTACTTGAGGATACTTCTGTATTAATATGACTAATTATGGCTTAGCTGTTCTTGAGAAGAAGGTTTTTTTAAGATATTTCCTATATATCCCTATGGTGAACTTTGACCCCCTGCTGTGGCCCTGCCCTACCCCCAGGAGTCATGATTTGAACAAACTTGAATCTACACTATCTGAGGATACTTCTGTTATAATAGGACTAATCATGGCTTTGCTGTTCTATATGTACAGAAGAAAATTTTTAAAGACATTTCCTAAATATTCCTATGTAAAATTCGACCCCTTCTTGTGGCCCATGCACTACCCCCAGGAGTCAAGATATGAACAAGCTTGAATCTACAGTATGTAGTAAAGCTTTCACCTAAGTTTCATCTTTTCTTGCCGAGTGGTTCTTGAGAAGTTTTTTAAAAGATGCCACGCCACCAAATTTTCACGCATTCTTAAATAAATTATCTCCCCTTGAAAGAGGTTATGGCACTTCCTGTGAACAAACTTAAATCCCCTTCACCAAAGGATGCTTTGTGGCAAGTTCTGTTGAAATTGCCCCAGTGGTTCTTGAGAAGAAGTCGAAAATGTGAAAAGTTTACGGACTACTGACGGACGCCGAACACTCTTTGATCAGAAAAGCTCACTTGAGCCGTTGGCTCAGGTGAGCTAAAAGTTACAATATGATTAATTACAATGTGACAAGTTGTACATATCATGTTGTTATTTTTGTATTTACTTCCACCCGGTAAATGCAATAATTACAAAATGACAATAATATAATTCAATCACTAGTGAACTCTTGCATGTTTGCAAAAAAAAAATAATAATAATAATGGCAAAATTGTCATTTTTATTGAATAAAGGGGTGTAAAATGTAGGCTGGAATCGAGAGTTAGTGTGCGTAGTTCTTTGCCATACTCTCCCCATGGCCGTCTTTTAAAACTCAGTGATGAACTAGTAATATTGTATGTTCGAGTACATATCATGGTGTTGTGAATTCACAGATGCAGGTCGCTGGAACCAGACAAGTAATTTTATTCAATGATAAAACTCTTCAAAGTAAATGGGGGCCCATTTGATGTCAAAAACGACTGGGCATTGTTTCTTCTTAAACACTTGGGGGTTTTCCAAAAAGAAAAAAACCCGGGCATTTAAGGCGATGTATTTTCTCGCATGATACCGAGGACATCAAATCAACATTTAACAAACGAATTAGAGACAATGTTCAGCAGTCCTCCTCCTCCTCTCCCTTCCACCAATGTTTCATAGATGTCAATTTTTGTAACATTGATATTTGTAATTTTAATGTGTACCATGGCATTGAATATAGTATACCCATGTTTTGTTAGAAAATTCCCATCTCAAAATTGCTATTTTTGTAACCATGGCAACACTGTTCATTGAAATAAAAATACTAAAATAAAGATTTGTGTTTCTTAGTATACTCTATATGTGTACTAAATTTTATTGAAGTCAGGCAAAAACTGTAGGAGGAAAAGCGATTTGAAAATTGCTTATAATTACGACATTCAGACAGCTGTAAAGCCAAAGTCTTACGGCTGACGGACATTGTGTAATTGTATAAACTCTTTCTATCAAATAAAATTGACGAGTATAACTAAAAATTAATTGACTGCATGCTTTGTTTTAAGAGTATCACTAAATCCTCTGTTATGGAAACATTATTTGTTAATTGTTAATTATTTGTTAATTTGTTTGTATTTCTGGGATGAAAAAGGGGGAAAACACATATTTTGGCAATTATGGGTCTCGTTGTCATGGCAACCACGACGTCATTTTACTCTGCATAATTAAATACTTTAAGATTTTATCTTTCAGAAAATGTATAGGTTGCTCTATGTAAAAATGACTAGAAAATGTTAAAATTTCAATTTGAAATTTTTCGGCAGTTTTGCAGAAAAAATGCAAAATCTCTGGAAGTTAAAGGGTTAATACTATTTGCCTATTGGTGAGTTCCCAGAAGCTCCTGAGTTTTATCAAATATTTTTTATTCATTGCAAAATAAAAATCATGCCATTAAGCTTTTGTTAAGAAAATAAAAGACATCATTGTAATATTTATTGTTATAATGCAAAGTTGATATTTTCATGACAACTCTTTGCACATGTATACTTAAGGCATAGACCTAGGCTAAATATTTAACCAATATATTGGTATCATTTACTCTTTGTTATATTGTTCAGAAACACGTATACTAAAGGTTAATTATTAACAATAAAATATCGTTTTTTAAACCATATACTAGTAGATCATGGCAATGTATTGAAGAACAATGGCAAATTAATGAACGATTTATTTGAATTTGGCAATGATTAAATAAAGACTATAAATTAAAGGTTTATTATGTGGTCGTGATAATATAAAATTCAAACAGAAACAGTTTGACACAAAATAATTGGAATACGAATATTTTTTGGACGTTATTGAGAATTTCTCTCTCTCTCTCTCCATTTTTTTAAATGAAGTGTACTCACTTGCGTATTTGCGTATAGGCAGCTACGTCCCTGAGACTTAATTTAGTAAGTCTATTCAAATATTGTCTTATCTAATAAAGCATTCATATTCCTTTTACTATGCTAACAATGAATGTTAATCTTACCAGAATTTTTGTTTTATTTTTGCAATTGATAGCTACAGTTGAATCATTCTTTAAAAAAGAAAACATTTAATCCCTAAACTTTGGTTCATAGTGAAAAAAAAAAAGAAACCTTTACTGACAGACTTGAATAAACCGTTTCAATAATTTCCTTAGACAATGTTTGAGTTGCAACAACAGTTTATTATCTCATGATGTTTATAAATAACATTAAATACAGACTGTTTATACTTAATAATTACCAATAGGTGACTAATTAGCATGCTTAATTGCTAGTTAAGTATGTAAATAATTAAATCTGGTAGTTACCACAGCATTACACAAATAATAAATATGACAGGTTTATTCATTTCAAATTTTATACACGTATTTTGTCAGTTCTGAGTTCATACACTGTATGCATATATAGATTTTAGCGTTAGGAAAATACTTTTTGTACAAAACATATAACAGATAACTCTTGCATATAAGGGTAACCAAAGTTGACTTAACTTGGAGTTTTGGCGAAGTTATACGAGAGTCATTCAATAAATAATGTGACAAAAAGTTTATCATAATAAATGTAGAAGTAAGAAATTTTATTTTTTTCACATCTGTCTTTAAAAAATTGTTTGGTTGCCTTCTCCCGACCGACTAGCTAAAAAGTTTCCGACTCAAACCTTTTTTCAACATCCAGAAAACAATTATTTTTTTATGCATTCCGGAAAATGAATTTTCCCACCTACCTACAGACCCAAAAATTTTTCATCTTGATTTGGGAGAGGGCAAGCAAACATTATTTCAAAGTTCGCCTAAAGATTTAACTTTTAAAGTAAGCTTGGTCACTACATTGAACTGAAAAAACTTACAAATGATCTATGCCGACAAGATGAAAGTAAGAGCATACGTAAAAAGTGCCTAAATACATAAATCGTCAAAGACCTCATATTAAAGATATGTTTTTAATATGTGGAAAGGCTAGTCTTCAACGCTGTATAGTTTTCAGATAGATGAAGAAATTTAAATTGAAGTAAAAAGAAGATTAAATATAGCAGTCAAACTTTTCGATCGAAATTTGTAGAGAATTATAATTTATATCAGTGCTGTGAGCAACACGATATCTAAAAATGTCAGTTTTACAATGATAGACATTGCTAAGACACTAAATATTTCATAATCACAACTGTTACAGTTTATAGAGTTCTGACAAAGGAAATGAATATACATGTACATGTAATAATTTTTCTATCAGATACATGTAGTTTAAAATGGTATATTCAAAAACAGATATTTTTTTTTACAAAAAAGAAGATTTGTTAAACTTGCGTGATAAATGACGGAACATCGGTGCACTTTTTGTAACCGAACAGGAAGATCAGTAATAAAATGTGGAATTAGAGGGAAAGCCTATTATTCTAAAGATACGCATAATAAAGATAAGATCTCCAGGGTAATTTTCCTGTATCTGACAACGCTGCTGTAAATAAGCATAGCGAAATATATTAAATTTTGAAGAAAAAAGATTACAGAGTTTTGTCATCCCCCATATTCAATAGATCCCAGCCATTGTAAGATCATTTTAATCCAAAAACGCATGAAAACAAAGGATGAGTACAATTTCAGATATGTTATGGATCGAAAGTGTTATTCATTAGTGCCTTTTGTGATCCCTACAATGAGTATGCTGAGGTTTTCTTGACATTGGTACAAATACCTCAGACATATGTAAAGAGTAACAGGGAATACTTTGAGGGATCGAAACTATTAAAAATCTGCTTTACATATTTTTTTAGATGAGTTTTTGCATAATTTATTGAACGATCCTCGAATAATTTACAGTATGTGTATACATTCAAATATAAATTATAATATGCAATATATACTTCAATTTATAGTTTGCTTATAAAAATACAAAATAAACTGTGTGTTATTACGTCGATATATAGATACACATTGTGAACCAGTTCTTATAAGCGTATCCTCATGTCTTTGAAAAAAAAATGAAAGTGCAAGACGTTTTGAAAACCTTACTGAGGATATAGAATTTCGATTCGTCCAAGTGAAAAACGTTTGTGAATCATTTCAAACCAATGAAACAGTTCAAAATTTAGTAACAATTTGTAATTCTAAAAATTATTTGCCGTCCCGAGGAATCGCTTCCCTCTTCAGTTCCCAATATCTCGTCAACTCAGAGGTATCGATAATATGTCGATCAGTGATTGAATGCAAAGGGCATGGCATTTTGCTGTCTTCTTTCGGAATCCTTGTTTCCGGTAAAAAGTGTTTTTCGATATCCATTGCAATTGTTTCTACCTTGTCCGTTCGACATCTGAAGCCTCTAACAAACTGTATCTTTCTGTAAAATGATCCTGAAAGATTCTCCAATATTTCTTCTATTCTTTTTTGAATTGTACATACTTGTGCTCTTTCCAAAACGTATCCTGCCACCGGATGAAATATTTGAAGTTGTATAGAATTTTCCGTAACGGATAAAACAATATTGTATTCGTTATGCTTAAACAAAGCAGCATTTTTGTAAAGACAGGATGTACCATCATTTTTTAGTACTTCCCAATTATCTTCTTGCATACAAGCAACAACAAGGCGAAAAAACAAGAAAAATGGGAGAAATTCAAATTGATAAACAAGGACAGATGATTTACTTTCCGATTCGTTAATCAGATCTATAAGTTCCTTTTCTGTTTCTTTACGATTCATGCATGGAACATAGTGGGATTTTCCACCAACAACCAGCAAACCAAGTCTTTGCATAAAATTAAGAAGTGAATCTTTGTGATATTGAAGATATTGTTTATCTAACTCATATGATCCACCTTTGACATCGTAATTTTCATCTTCTTTCTTTAGCTTTTCAAACAACTCTTCATCTTTATGTTTCCAAATTTTTATCAGAAGTCGGTCTAGCAAATTTCCAGTTTCGTAATATTCATCCCAATCAACCTGAGTTACAGGAATACCTTCGAGATGTAGCTCATCTGTGATGATATGCTTGAAGGCGTCAATAAACCACTGAACATCAATTATTACTTCTTCCTCTAGACCATTTTCATGAAAATATAAAGCTTTTCCAGCATCATGATAGTATCGTAGCACATCTTGTTTTCCATTTGTTGCTGTATCGGAATTTTTCTGTCCATTAATCGTTATCTCCAGAACTTTTGTCTTTATTTTTGAGATCTTCATGATTCGCTTTGAGAATTTTTTCTGGGTAATTTCTAATCCGAAGAAAAACCATTCTTTTGGAATGTCTTCTTTCCATAGTTGATAGGAAGCTATATCAAAGAGACATCTTTCTAATTCACCCAGCGGTACAGAAAGTTGTGTATAAAAACAATTATCTTTTCTGATGTACTGTGATAGATTTGATGATTTAGGAAACTGACATCGTAGACTCTCCATGAATTCTTTTTCATTCTGCAATGATAAAACATTTTCTTACTGTTTATTTTCATGTGGTTTCATGTATAATTCAATGTAGGCTATTTTTCTCTGTTTTTGTAAAGATATCATTTGGATTTAACTTAGTTTTCTACTTATGTTGTGCAGAGATTATCCCCATCAAGATGTGTCAAATTCCTAAAAAGTCTTATCTTTAGGCCTTCCATTGAACATTTATAATTTGAAAAAATACAGAAAACGACGGTTATAGCGACATGCTTAACGCTGATAATGAATTCAAACTTAGAGCGAAGTGATTTTCATTCCCGTGAGTTTAAAAGATATTGATAACTAAAAGTATATAACAAATAACGTTTATAACACATCAAAATTGTTTTTGAAACATGTCAATAATACAGAAAATGACCATAAAAGTACCAAAGCAATCAGAGATCCTGATCTGCGTGTATTAAAGTGAACAGGTACAAAGAAAATGACACTTAACATGATTGTTGCAAAATACCAGTGATAATCACTTTAAATGCCCAAAGATGTATTGTAACATCAACATATAAAAGATTCTGAAGTGAAATGGATTTAAGAAAAAAAAAAATCTTTTGAAAATTCGTCAAATAACACTCACTAAAAGTAGATTGATTGATTGATTGTATGTTGTTTAACGTCCCATTCGAGAATTTTTCACTCATAGAGAGACGTCACCATATACCGGTGAAGGGCTTCAAATTTTGACCTTTACTCGGCACTCAGGGCCATTGAGCAGTGAGGGATCTTTATCGTGCCAACGCCTGCCATGACACGGGGCCTCGGTTTTTAAGGTCTCATCCGAAGGACCCGCAACTTTCACTTCAAAGTGCCGAGAGCATGGCGAAGGAACAGTTGCTACCCATTTATTATCGAAAAATATCTTGCACTTCCAACGTTTCCGCTTGAACATCATTGAAAAGATATAATTTGTCGAAATGCGCATCTGGTGCACCAAAATTGGTACCGTATATGATTTACATTATGACCCCAGGGTCGAGGCCTCTGCTGGTGGACTGTTAGTCCCCGAGGGTCTCTACAGCCCAGTAACCTAGTACTTCGGTACTAGCTTAAAAATACGGATATATATTTAAATCCTGTGGTAAAATTTAGAAATTTATTTCAAAAATAAGGATTATCTCCCTCATGCATATCTCTGATCCCTCGAGGTATTTGGCTCCAGTTTTTGGCATCTTTTTCAGCTCTTCCAAGTCTTTTTTATTTAAATATTTTGGATGTTCAACGTTTCGGCTTGAGCATCACTTAAGAGACATAATCTGTCGAAGTGTGCATCTGGTGCATCAAAATTGGTACCGTATATGATTAACATTAAGGAAATAATCACACTTAGCTAGAACTTTTTTTAAAGACATTTATCAAACAAGTAATGCTTACCTCAAACTGTCTGTTTTCTTTTTCCCAATGAGTGGCAACAATTAGAACTGTTGGCTTTGGATCTTCTTTATTGTCAGAACCACAGTAGGTGTGTATAGACTTAATCCAGAAAACGAAGTAGTCTAAAGTAGATAAATATAAAAATCCCTCCTTATAAGACGAGTATCCTAAATATACTCACAACAACAGCTCTTTTAAAATGCAAAAGTTTATAAATAGATATGAAGAAAATAAGGTTTAAGCATACATAATTACTGTTATGACTGAAGTCTGAAGACTTAATTTATTTTTGTTTCGTATGTAGAGCAAAGCAACCTTTTGGGATAACATAACCCGTTCGACTATCTGTCTGTTTGTTTGTCACACCTGGTATTCGTCTGTCACACCTTATATCTTGAACACTGTAAACAGTATGAATTTGATATTTTTGTCATGTATTGCTTGGAACTATGTTTTTTTAAACAACCATGGTTCCTGGCCCATGACCTCTGATCTACTTTTCAAAATAGATCATGATGTCGGTATACAGCATATTTTTGGTCATTTGAGAGGAATATGTGCGATTAAGCATGTGCACCCTTTGTCCTAAGACATAAAAAAAATCGTTACGGTCCACTTGACCTTTATTTACTTTAAAAAAAAAAATAATCCAAACGTTTAATTTATGTAATGCTTTCTGAATTTTGAGAGAAGGGCTTGGATAAATAGATGTAGCTCATATATTTTCCAGCTCATGCCGCTTAACTTTTAAACTGTATGGTATACAATTAATACAAAAACTGAACTATAAATATTTGAAAATAGCTTCTAATCCACTATACAACTGGATAATAATTTCATAATGATCACTGAAATACTGCTATCAACACATACTGTCAGTGCAGACTGCATGCAGCTAACCGTCATGCGTATCGACCCAGAAGCTGACTCATTTGAAACGACAGCACGGGTGGTAGATTTGCAGAGTCACAGTTTTGAGTGGACTTCCACAATAGACGTAGATGTGTGTGGCGTATTGATGGAGAATGTTAAGCCAATTGCTGTACTGAGGTCGCTTTGGAGGGGGCTTGTCATGACTGGCATTAGTATCGGCAAAGAACAGACTTTCACTTTATCAAAGGGAATCTTATGGGCCGTAGCTATATAGGAATGTGGTATTTGACCATATTGTAATACCATATGCTGGAACTTTTAGAGATGCTTTTCTTTTAATGGACGATAATGCACTTCAACACAGAGCTCATGTAGTGAAGGTTTACTTAACAGCAGAAACAATTGAGTGTTTGGACTTGCTTCAACGTACAATTTCATATCCTGCCCTCAGTTGCCATTAAACTATCAGGAGTTTGCAACTGCACTGAAAGAGTGGAGTCGAATTCCTCAAAGAACAAGGTACGGTTTCAATAAAAATCTTGCCCTGTTTTTTTCTTAAAAATGAAAGTGATGTAAAAATAAAACTCATGTTTTCTGAATCATTGCAATTCCATGCAGAAAGATCATACAAATCATTTTTCTCAAATGACCTTCTAAATGCTAATTGTGAGTCATAAAATTGTGCATTTTCCCGTATTTTCTAAAAAAGTTGCAGAAGACACCAATTTTCAATGGAAGTTTCTTTCAGATAATATTGTCCACAGGCATCGCTCAAAAAGAGATATGTGATTTTTCAAAGAATTTTACACAACATATCCGAAAATTAAAGTGGGCGACGGCTGTGGATACTATTTTCGTAAGGAAAATAACCCTTGAAATGGGTCATTTTGAGGCTTTTTCTGTTTAAGATAAAGAAATCCATCAAATTAATGATGTCATATTTCCAGAATGGTACTCGTTCATGTCATATTCTTTCCTAATTTATCACAGTCATATACTCAACTAATATTTAAGCCAGTTTCAAAACTTTTTGAAAACATGAAATTTTTAGGGCACAATAAAGCTAAAACCGTACCTTTTTCTTTCGATAAATAGATATTTTCAGATTGCACAGATTTGAAGTTGTCGAGCTGTAAGTATTTCTGTTGTTTATGGTCATACTGCATACTGACACAATGACTGATAGAGCACAACAAATTTTGACATTATTTTTGCAAGAAAGGTTAATTATCCTACGAATAAATCATGATTTGTGCAAAGCTATGTTCAGTGTATAATTTAAGTAAAGTTTGAATGTTATGTTTGCCTGTTGATATTTCATTACAATTGTTTGATGCGACGGTTCAAATTTTTCTGTATGGAACAGAAGTTTGGGGATATGAGAATAATGATTTTATTGAGTCTTTACATTTGGAATTCTTTAAATACATATTGAAAACGAACAAAATATACCCATAATAGCATTGTACATGGTGAACTACATTGTGGGCAAAGTACAATTATCTGTGCCTATAAAGCCAATAATATGGGTTTTGGGCAAAGAATTGCTTCTGGAAAAAAATGAGCGCTCTAATGTAATACAACATTATAATATTCTTAATAAAGAGGATGTTTTTCAGTCTAAGTCGTAGTCACATGTCAGGAGTATTCTGAACAAAAATGGCTTTAAAAAAAAATTGGAATGATCAGTTTGACCCTATAGAATTGTTTGCCTACACTGTAGCTGATAGTTCAAACATATCATATTGTATGCTTAACCCATAACGACAAAATCAGTGAATTTGTCGTCCGTAATGCACCGGTCACGGTAGCCTACTGGAAGGGCGCTCGCTTCGTGATCGGGAGGCCTGGGTTCGAATCTCGTTCGCCGCGCCGCTTCAAACCTAAGAGGTAAACATAGGTAGTGACTGTTTCTTCGCCAAGCTCCCGGCACTAGAAGTGAAAGTCACGGGTCTTTCGGATGAGACCTTAAAAACCGTGGTCCCGTGTCACGGTGGGCGTTGGCAAGTTAAAGAACCCTCACTGCTCTATGGCCCTGAGTGCCGAGTAAAGGTCTAAATTTGAAGCCCTTTACCGGCATACAGCGACGTCTCTATATGAGAGAAATATTCTCGAAAGGGACGTTGAACAATATACAATCAATCAATCGTCAGTAATGCAGAAAATCCAGTGTGTATCACGTATACTTAGTAAGATAAGCATGAACATTATAGACTTTGACGTCACATGCGCTAAACATCACGTGATCTTTATCTAATTAACATGGATTTTTCCATTCATAGACTTTCGTTAGAGTCAATAGGTGTTTAATTACCGCGATACATGTGTATTTCCCGCAGTAAAAACACAAATTTATAAATTGCGACCACAAGGGAATTAATAATATGCTTTTGATTTCAAGTAATTGTGCAACATGCGATAAGGCTTTTAAAGGCAAAAAAACTCGTATCTTGCCGAGAAAATTTGAAATTCAGTTATTCAAGGGTCATAACATAGTTTGATGGTAAACATACCATGGACTAAGAAAAATAAATTTGCAGAATTTTCTATCGATTGGATTAATTCCCCCAGATTTAGTTTTAACACGAAATAATATTTGCCGAGAGAATTTAGCTGCAGAAAAAAATGGTCATAATTCCATACCTTTCAATAATTACATATTTTCTTTCAATAATAAGTTTACAAACTGAATTTTATTTTTATACATTTGATTTTCCCTTTGCCTCTGTCTTTTCTTAACACAGTGACATAGGCTTGACGTCATAGTTGAGCGGTTGAGACCTCATAGGTTACCAGTTGTGAGATTGAAAACATTACATAGCATGGATTTCAGCAACATATTTGGGAAGAAATTTGCAGTTTTAGCTCTATCAAGATGGTTAGCTACTATCTCTATCTTATGACAGGCCAGAAATTATTTTTTACTTAGATATCCTTTCACACTGTGAGAGAATATCATTTTGGTATCCTTTCACACTGTGAGAGAATATCACTTTTATTCAATAAATAAACCACAGTATTTCACTGTTGAAAATGTAATAAAAGAAGAATTCTTTAAGTCGCATTAAGTTTATATAATATTAATCAAAATTGTTGTATTGAGTATGTTTGGTAACAGTTAATGTTTCTTACTATATGAACTACTTTTTTCCATGTTTGAATTTAATAAACACACATCGCTGTTCTACATCAGTAAGAAGAGGTAGTCTAAAAAGGGAGAAGACATTTTCGTAATACTGTAAGCATGTAGAAAAGATATATTTCATATCGCTTGTATTTATATGATTTTAATTTATATAATAGGTTTATGCTGCGTTCATGTGTGAGTTAGTGAGTTATAATTATGTATAAAACCAATAGATATAATTGCCATTACAATCTTTCTTCATGCAGATTGTAGACAAATGTAAGAATCACAAATGATTTATTTAAAATTGATCGTCATTTTAATTAAGGCTACGTTATTAGCTAGCCTGGGCCAAAAAATTAAGTATTAAGTGAGCTTTTCTGATCAAATTATAGAACGGACATGTTTGTCTCTCCGTTTCACTGTCTGTTCTGTTGTGTGTATACTGTCTCTAGACTTTTCGCATTTTCAACTTCTCCAGAACTCTTTTGCTAATTTCAGCCAAACTTGTCACAGAGGATTCTTGGGTAAAGATTTAGATTTGTTCAAAAAAGGACCACGCCCTTTTTAATGTGCAATGATTAGGAAATAATGAAAATTCGGTGGCTCATTTAAAGATCTTCTCAAGAACTACTGGGCCAGAGAGGACAAAACTAAGGTAAATGCTTTAGTACATAGTCTAAAATCAAATGTGCTTTATCATTTCAGGGTCCTCTGGTCAGGATAGTGCCACAATAGGAAATTAAATTTTAACGAAGGTATCAATATTTTTTTTTTCTTCTCAAGAACAGCTTGATCATGATTAGTGATACTTATATTATATGCAAGCATCCTCAGGAAGTGCAGTTTCGGGTTTATTCTAGCCATGCCCCATTAGGGGTAGGGTGAGACCACTCTTAAAGATAAAACAATTACATCGAAAATAGTACAGATATGCTAAGCAAGGCTATCTGTTAAGAGCACCTTAGAAAGTGCGGATTCAGTTAAAATCGTGGTCCCAAAGGGTAACGTTGGACCATAAAACACAAAGCAGCTGTAATCATTAGAAGATATCTTTAGTATCATTTACTGGACGGATATTGAAAACATGAAGAAAAACACACAAGAAATATGTTTCAAACTTTACAGAAAAAAAAATGGAACAGCGTCCGTTCATAAAATTGTATTAATATATTTGAAATGACGTTAGAGACAAAACAATAATCTAAAAACATAATATTATTGGAACATGTTTAACTCATTGATTTGAAATTGGTATATACAATTTTTCAACAGTGTGTACAATATGGAAGACACTACAACTTAGAACAAGAGGCCCATTGGCCACAACGCTCACCTGAATAACTTTGGCCCTGCTGTTTTTCACCAGATGATCTTTTTGTAATACCTATTGTGGCCCCGCCCTACCCACGGGGATCATGATTTTAACAATTTAGAATCTACACTACCCCAAAATGTTTCCACATAAGTTTCAGCTTTTCTGGCCCAGTGGTTCTTGAGAAGAAGATTTTTTAATGACCCCACCCTATTTTTGTCTTTTCTTGATTATCTCCCCTTGTAAGGGGGTTTGGCCCTTTATTTTAACAATTTAAACTCCCCTTCACTCAAGGATGTTTTGTACCAAATTTGGTTAAAATTGGCCCAGTGGTTCTTGAGAAGAAGTTGAAAATTTGAAAAGTTTACAGACGGACGGACGGACAGACAGACGGACGGACGGACGGACGGACGACGGGTGATCAGAAAAGCTCACTTGAGCTTTCAGCTCAGGTGAGCTAAAAACCATTGTTATTTGATGAAAATAGAATATCTTTATTCAAGATGTTGTTATAAATGTAGCACAATGTCGGACTGGGCTGTGCAGCCTGTGTATACGAAGTGTTTATAATGATGACGCTCGTAAATTATCTGTTTTGATTTTAAACAAACAAACGAACAAAACATATAGTGTATATTGTTGCATTATTTATCGTGCGCAAACGTAAACAAAGAGTCTATCTGAATATTTAATTTTTTTCTTAATGATTTGCTTTGAAGTGCAAAACAAATCAATAATTTTCAAGACACATTAAATCCAATTTAGGTAAACATGATATAATTTTTTTAAAAAAAAGTTTTCTGTTGTTTTTTTTTAACACAATAAAATCCCAGTTTGACACAGAGTTGAAGGAAAATAGATACAAGTGAGAACAATCATACCTCCATACGTCCATCCAGAGAAAACGCTCCCATCTTGATCACACACTTTCTTATCCACCTTTTGGTCAAAACGTTTAGAGGCGTCCACCACCACAACATAGAAAGCTCTCCTGGTCAGGTAAATCTGGTGACAGGCGTAGTATGCACACTGTCCGCCAAAGTCAAAGAATGTCACAGTCTTTGTATCGATATTTCTAGCATTAGTTTCTCCTTTGTTCTTTTCTTTGTCCTTTGTCCTTGCTGAAAGAAATCAGGTTTTCCTTAAAAATCTGTCAAGTTTTGTCGATGGAATGAACATAATCTTGAGACTATTTTTTTTATCACATGCAGATGGGGATAAAAAAAATCTGTAGTATTCAGCATAACCAGCATTCCGCAAACAGTTAGAATCAGTATTTTTCAAATCAGCATACTATAAATTTTGTGATGATTGTAGAATGTACATGCTAAAATTACAATAACTATTATTATACTTTCATGTTAAATACTAAAATCTGATTGGTTTAGACGCATTTAACAATCAGTAATGTTACCCTCAGCGTTAGCAACACACTTGACAACGGGTAACATTACGAAAATGTCACATGCGTTCAAATCATGCGCGTACGGTTCACCGTAGAATTCTCAAAACGTCGGTTGTGCGTTTGAAAGAAGCCGAATAAACGACGTCAATAAAAGCTTGCGTCCGATGTAGCTCACTTGAAAACAACAAACGACAGACGAAACATCCTTGCGAGTGCAAACTTTAGATGATAAAGGACTTTTTGAGTAGCAAACAAACAATAACGAGGTTGGTAAATCTTTTCCGAAGCTTTCTTATTGAGAAAAATAGAAGCGGGGAGTTTGAAAGCTTTCTAAGCGTGAAATTAACGACGATCTCCGAATTTTTTTTTATGACATCCGAAATCAATAGGACATTCAGTATAATAAAATAAATAGTGCACGTTTTTGAGGGTAACAGTTGAAATTGACACCCCTCGGAAAACCATTGTCAACCTCCGCTGACGCGTCGGTTGACAATGGTTTTCCTTGGGGTGTCAATTTCAACTGTTACCCTCAAAAACGTGCACTATTTATATAATACTAAAAGATTTTTTTTTTACTTCATGAAGCATAACTAACATCAATTCTACTTCCGGTAGTACATCTTCGCCAGCCAAGATTTTTTCCGATCCGAAATCTACTCGGAAACCCTAGGCCGGTAGCATTGACCCACTGAAATCAGCATAGGATAGGCATTTCTAATAAGCCTGAGTAAGTATATTTATGTAATAACCGTAAAGTTTTTTTTTTAAATCAACATTTTATAAATTTGTAACAGTAAATGTTTGATGTGTTGTGATAAAAAAAAGGTTTTTTACAGGAATAGTTAATTATTGATTACATTTTACAAGTAATAATTTATGATTGTTATTGCTGGCTATTTTAAAAAAAAATTGTTGCATAATTCTTATTACCACTTTTAAATTTATTTCTATATTATGGTATTGATTTACTACAGTATGTCAAAACTTTAAAAAATTATATGTACATGTAACACATATGAAAGAGTTACAAATATTGAATTCATAGAACACAAGACAGTTGAAATAATGTTTCTTCCTAAAATGCTTGCGATGTAAAGAAAAATGCTAAACATTATTTATGCCTTTAAACGTCCTTAATTATGCTGTTTACATATATTAATAGATTACATTATTCAGTTTTACTCAGTGATAAGATTTATAATTCATCTATTCACTCATATAATTTGGAGTGGAATGTTTACCATTTTTAAAAAGAAAACTAATTTACATATATAAGTAAAAATTATACAATTTAGACATCCTGAGGGGCATAAAGTTGACCTTTCAACATTATAATTTTACAAAGGAATGATAATTATTAATTTATCTCAAAGGGAGGTATATCTCTTATAAGAGGGTTAATGAACCTTAAATAAAAATTCTTTCATTTTTTTTTTTTTTTTTTTTTACAATTGTTTGTATATCTGATGTGAAAATAAAGGGAAAAGTGTCAAAATTGATAATTGTGATTCAATATCATATTGGTTCATATTTTGAATTCAAATACTTTCATTTAATCCATTGTATGTAGACTATTTTTCACAAAGACTCTCTTAGTGTTTTTACTTTAAAAAACATGTTTCATCAATTAAGAAGAAAATCCAAATTTTCTTCAGTCAGTTTTTCTGTTTTATGTTATATTTCTTACCTTTTAATGATTTTGATTCATCACATAAAACAAATATTTCCTCATGCACCTCCAATCCCTCGGTAGGTTTTACTTCCTTAATTTCTTCTTCACTACGACCGAGAAGACGTTTAAGAAGCGTGGTTTTCCCGGCCCCAGCACAGCCTACAATCATCCCCCGGGCGTGGTGGACCGTCTGTGTTCCTCTTTTAGCGTACTCCACATACCGCTCTCTGGCCTCCTGGTCCCATTTTAGTATTTCTTCTGGGACACCCACTGTATCATATGAAATAAACAGTATTAAAGAAAAAATCAGCAATTCACAACACAAATAGTACATTTGTTATACTTCAGTCACGGGAAAAAAAACTGGAATTTGACAGCTTTAGCTTTCCAATATCAGGTTTCAAATGGATGCAAAGTTATTAGAGCCTCAAAAATATAAAATAAAATGACCTCTTTTAACATTCTCGATAACTTCATCTTATATGACGCAGAGATCGATTTACTTTATTATTGTACCTATATTCTATGAAATGATAACATCTTTATTTTTGTATCCCATCCTCCGTATTGTCTGATATTCTAATCAAGCGTTATTCTTTTTTTTTCATATAACACCTCTCTATTCTTAATAAAATTCTATATGAAACTGTTTTCGCCTCATCGGTAATCAGAGAAAAGGATGATGATATCCGAAGGTTGATGGAAGATTGCAGACAACAGACGGGAATCCATAGCTGACTGACTTGACGTGGTTGATATAAAACTCCCTGTTGGGAATTCTATTATTCGAATTCGTGAGGCAAACATAGATTGTAGAGAAATTAAGTCCCCAACGTGTGTTTCTATATCTATTATTTATTTCAATGTTTTTGTTTGTTTGTTTGTTTTTTTACTAGACATATGTTTCAAAAAGAGGGTAATATATACATTTTTAACTGCAGTGTTTTTAAAATCTTTGGTCCTTTCAGTTTGAAATGAAATAATAAATATTGTATCCTTGAGGGCTTCAGTATTATCTTTAATGCAATAAATATATTTTCCCCAAAATAATGAACAATGTCTTGAACTGTCATAGAATCTTACTTGTGGAATATACATTCTTCATATCAGTGTACTTCCAGTGCTTAATACCACAAGTGAACTTGTGATAGGAAAAAATCATTTATTGACCGACATATAAAAATGTGATAGTTTGTATTTTCAAGAACAAATCAAGCTAAGTTACACAAAACAAAGGAAACTTCAAAATGTTTACACACGGACGTTTTGGTAACTCGGAATAGTCCGTAGTAAACCTGTATTTTCTTTGATGACGGAATATCCTATGGTGGAAGGGATAGTTTTTTTTAATGCCAAACAAGTGCCGAGAGGGGCGGCATATACATGAGGTCAATAAAAGCAGAAACATGGGGGCAGTTTCTTTGGGGTTAATTATTTGCACTTCATATACACACAGCTTAAATAATATATCAACATATAATGTGCAATCTACATATTAGAGTGCACATGTACGAAAGTGCACTTGGGGGCTTCCCCAGATTTTTGCTTGTTTTTCCAAGATTTTTGCTTCAGTCGCACCCATAAAGCTCATCTCTGTCCCGAGGGAGGGGGTAAAACTACCAGTATTCTGTAGATCAATGCATGCCCTAATGAAAATTCACCAATTGATCTGGGAACATTCACCTTACCTCTGAAATACACACCTTCTTCTACGGGACTGGTCAAAATTTATCGAAGCATGGGACAAGTGCATGGGGTCAAGGACTTTTTTCATGTCTTCAAGTAATGGGGCTGAGACTTTTTTTTCAGTTAATGATCGTGGGAGTTAACCTTTTTTCCATGAAAGAAAGATGAATCAAACAAAAGAAATGTTCAAAGCCACAACAACAAACTTCGAAAAATTTAACACACAAAAATTCAAAAATTATCTATGTAATATCATAAGTATAAAAATATCCTTAATAACTTCTCAGTTCTGTTACAGATGACTGTATATTCTACTAACTTGATGATTTTAAAAAATAATGAAAAATCCTTTTTAATCTTCTTTAATATTTGAACCTATAATAATTATTAGACAGGTTATTCTTGTTTATATGCTAGCAGCTTGACCCCCGTCTATGCAACATTGATTACTTTCATGATCCACTTCAGATATACATGTATATGGCCATCTCTATGGTAGATAATGCACACTTGCATACATTATTGTATTCATATGTATCCGTTTATAATACATATATCTACAGATATCTTCAATGCATATATGTACATGTATTAGACTAATGTTCTTTGAGGCTTATTTAAATTTAACAATTGTAAATTGTCAATATGAATGGATTACATAAACTATGTTGTTGAAAATATATAGAAATAAATAAAATATAGAAAGTTAAGTTAAAGTACATGTTAGGTATTCAAATAGCAGGGAACATCTTTTTGGCAAGGTATAGAGCATGGGGCCAATGATTTTTACCAAACCTGTTATCATGTGGTCTTATGATTTTTGCAATAAATTTTCCAGTTTGCACTGGTCCCATGTATCGAAAAATTTTGACTGGTCCCTAAACCCTACTGCTTTCCAGCTGAATTTTGACTGACCACGTACATGACTTAGTTTCGCATTTACTACTCTGCATGTATATGCTTAGCATCACTGTGGCACCTACATGTTGCACATCATTTTTTTTCAGCAAGCACTCTGCTACACTACAAATGTATCCATAATTATTCTATTAATTGTTTCTATATAAAATATCACATTAAACAGGGAATATCTCCGCTTTTTAAGAAATTTGAAAGGAACTATAGTACGAAACTGTGCGTGTACATGTAACGCTCACTTCCGGGATTGTCCACGATTCAACATGTAAGACTGACTATTTCTCACACAAAATACGATATTCATTCAAGATTCAATTTACACATTTACGTACCTTAAAAAGAAGTATGGACATGCAAGGATGTGCATGGTAAAGTTAAAAGAAATGTAATGATATCACAATGTTGTTATTATGTAACACACCAAAAACGTTAACCAAATGTCGAAAAAGATATCTTGATAAAGAAAAACACAAACAATGATGAATTGAAAATTAAAATACCGTCTGTCTGAAGAAAAAAATTCCCATTTATTATTTTGGATTAAAAAACTTTAATTCAAAATAATGCTTTATTTTTAGAGAAATATAAGAAGAAATTATTCAAAAGAAATTGTTTATTGTTACATGTATGATACACATGCAACGTTTCTGCATAAATGGCGACAGGTGCCGATCCAGACCAACTACAAAGTAAATTATATGACAAAGAGATGACTTCGAATTCAGTTTTTCCATTATCAACTTTGCTTATTTATGTAGTAATATTCCGCTATCAAATGCATATGGTGCTTACATGTACGTCTCCCAACATATTCAATACTCATGGGCGAGATGGTATCGGAATTATCATGCATATTTCACAGGTCCCTGTGGACAGGACCCCCCCCCCCCCCCCCGATATTCAACGCCGGTGTTTGTTGGACATGTCTTCACAAATTATATTTATTACACTTATTTATCATGAAAAAATCAAGAAAACCCCTAATTAATCGTTCCACACAAAACATACCCTACTATACATTATAAGAGAAAGGTAATATGCTACTCCGCGGTTTGTTTACGTTGTACCCCCGCTGGTTTAAGATAAAATGTCGGTTTACACTGTCTCTACATATATTTCTGTCTTAGTTCATGCTATCGGATTGACACTACATCTCGTACAACAATTAATCCTTAAACACGATTACAGTGACGTCGCGCAAGATACTGGTGTTACTAGAAAAACGTCACGCTAATAACGTCACAAAATGCGTAAAATGATGAGCAAATGTAACGTTGTATTTTCAACCTTTTGATAAATGTTCATTCTTACACCAGATATCCATAAATATGTTTTATGATTTAAAAAAAGGGGATTCAATAAATGTTTACATATACCATTACATGTAAGTACATATTTATATTTCCCAAACGAAGTTTTGGAGCATATTGGTTTTACTCTGTTTCTTACTATTATTATTTTTCTTCCTGGGTACTTTTTTGTCCGCGAGTGTTCTCGGAAACTACTCGTCCAATTGATTTGAAACCTTTTTAAGGTTAACAGGTATCTTATGTAGATGTGCGGGACGAAGGTAATTTTGCGCGCACATGCAGGCACGTGCAGGCGCGTGCATTGAGTTAAATGACCAATATTCTTAGTAAAGCTGAAACTTTAATATTTTTTATGAAATGCTTTGAAACTCAAAACTTAAAGATATATTAGTAGTGTAGACAAGACGACATGGTCAAATTAGCATGATCTCACGCGCATGCACGTGCGCTTCGCTCTGATTAGCTGAAACAAAAATCTCAATATCTTCCTTGAGTTTCGATAAAATACTTTGAAATTAAAGATATAGGTATATATTATAAGGTTCTACAATATATTTTATATGCAAATTCTTGAAAACATGCGCATGCACGTGTGCTGCAATTTGATTGGCTGAAACTTTAAATGGCTAAAACTTCTTTCGTTTTCAACAAAACAGGGTAAAATTTAGAATATAGATACAATGGAGGTATAATGAGTTCCTCTATCCAGCTTTTATCAAATTGCATGCAAGGACATGTATGCACGTGTGCTGAAATCTGATTGGCTAATACCTTATCGCTTGTATCTCTCTTACTATTCACTATATTCTTTGAAATTTAAGAAAACGGTATATATTACTGTACATGTATAAGGCACTACAAGAATATATATGTGAGAAATCTAGAAAATAAGTACAAGTACGTGTGCTGAAATCTTATTGGATGAGGTTACCATTACATGCATTTATTATTTTCTTATGCATGTATATGGTGATTTTCGAAATCATGTGCATGCACCTGTACTTAAATCTGATTTGCTTATGCTCATTGTGCTATATGTGCATTGTTATTTCTCCCAAATACTTTTGAAAATAAGTTGTAAAAGTCCATAAAACAAAGATTCTTCTTAAATGAAGCCTATAGGGAGTGGGGCCCCGAAGGGAGTAAGGGGAGCGTTTGGGGAACATCTGTAACGGTCTTCGTTACAATTAAAACTAGTTACAATTGTATTTATACGATTAAAAAAGAGATACAACATTACCACATTGTCTACATAATACAAGAAATCTAGGGCCCAGGGACGCATTTCAACACAAAAAGTACATATCTATGACATAAAAAATTCGTTTATTCCATTCAATACGCGTATATTCGAATGGACCCCCTCATCTAAAGATAAATATTGACCCTTTCGTCTAATTTGAGCAATGTAAATTACGGAAGTTTCCAGTACCACGGTATTTCTTCCGGCTAGAAGTTTATTGTTGTAGTACATGATTTTTTAAAGAAATGTGGGAATTTCAAATTTACATAATAATGATTTAAACTTTTATTTAAATATCTATTATCACATTTCCCAATTTAAACTGCGGGATTCATATATAATGCATATAAGACAAAGAAAAATCACACGTATGTAATGAATATCTATATTGCTAAAAGTGACTTATATACGTAGGTCCGATGGGCCGGATGTTGTATGTTTATTTGTCTAATGAATGTAAAATTATGTTATATGCAAGTCACTATAATAAAATATTTACTTACTTAATTACTTACAGTCCCACCAAGATCTAAAGTGAAGTTGGAAATGACGAGCCCCTTGACTCAGCAAGCATGTTTTATTGAGCTATTTCAGGATTAAGAAAGTTTCTAATATATACATGTATAATTAAGTCTCATATTATCTTATCTTGGGAAAATTCTTTCATTATTGTTTTAAGACAGCTATTAGAGGTATCCTAGGTTGATGTTACTGATAGTCCATTGACAAAATTTAGGTATTAGTCTTGAAAATATCCGCAGATCTAGGACACCTCCCTTTTCAAGTTTAAATATGATGTTGTTTAGGCAATTCCAATTTTTTTCCTATGTTTAGCGTCCTCCCTTAAATCAAAAACCTATCTTTCTATCCGGGAAAACACAGAAGCTGAAAGGGGGAAAACATATCAACATTATAAAAATAATTGTAGTATTCCTCATCATCATCTAAGAATTTTACTTGCATTGTAACAAACATAAACTATTAGTTTATTGAAATTATATTTTTGGTACAAAACTTAAAAAAAATGCAATGCCAATCTCAGAATGGTAAATTGTGTGGCAAATATTTGTATTTGTACATTTTTGGTATGTGTTTGATTACAAATTTATAACCTCAAAACCAATCCGTCAGCAGATGCTTAACATAGAAAAAAAAAACAAAGAATGACCCTTGGTATTGGTACCCGATATCTCTGTATCCGGTCTAAAATAGAGAGGATTAAGGGTTTATCAAAATCCACATAAAGTGCTACCAAGAAAAATAAATAAATCGAAAATGGTAACGGACACTTGAATTGTTAAACTTAATACATGTACATTAGGTACATGCATGTTGGAAAAGAAGATTAAGTCTCTTTATATGCAGTACACTGCACTTCCGTATAATTTCTGACACATAAGACAAACCACTGTGTTAAATGGTACTGTATCCTAGGATGATAGCCCACCACTGGTAATACAGGCCCTCGGGCCTCTTTATTGAAACTGAATGAACAAGAATGAAAAAAATGTTTATTTTGTACCCGATATTTCTATATCCGGTCTGATATAGAGAAGATTAAGGACCATTCATGTACCACAGAACGTGTTTCCAAGACCTTAGATATATATCGAAAATGGTAAAGAACACTTGATCCGATAATCTTTATACATGTACATTATAGCTATTTTTGAAATAAAGATTTAAGTCACTTGGAAATCCCGTTAATGTAATACAAGTATATCAGTGCATACTACTTTATATGCAAGAAAAGACTGTACTGAATACTTTCTGACACATGAGACAAACCATTATGTACAACGGATACTTGTGCTCTATCCTGGGATAGTAGCCGACCAGTGGGATGAAATGGTGATAGCTTGTTTTTATTTACATACATAATTAGTGTAATCTTACCGGGATGCCCCCCCCCCCACACGCACGCACAATTGAACCCTTTCTAATGTTCAGTGCTCTCAGCTTTGGCCTTGATTAGGCATACTGTTCATGTTAAATGGGAAAATTAAGAGCTACTGAAATTTCCCCTTTTAGAACCAGGAGAGATGAGGAAAAGTTCCTCTATCTTGTATTTTAATTTTTATCATTCTATATAGAATGACAATAAAAAAAAATTTAAACTTCAACACCGGATATTTTATAGGAAATATCAAGCACGCCTATGGAACGCCATACCTGCCTTAAGGTATGGTACATCATATTACATGGTGTGGTCCATATAATAGAGTCAGTTCACTATGTTAAATGGTGTCCACTCCTTGTTATAAGGTGAACAGTACATAATAAATGGTGTGTTCAGTATAATAAAGTGTCGGTTCAGTATACCAAATGGTCACCACTCATTGTTATAGGGTGGAAGGCACATTATAAATGGTGTGTTCAGTATATTAGAGGGTCGATTCCTTATACTAAGTTGTCGGTTCCTTATTTTAAATGGTCTCCACACCTTGTTAGAAGGTGAACAGTACATAATAAATGGTGTGTTCAGTATAATAAAGTGTCGGTTCAGTATACGAAAGGGTCACCACTCATTGTTATAGAGTGAAAGGCACGAAATAAATGGTGTGTTCAGTATATTAGAGGGTCGATTCACTATACTAAGTTGTCGGTTCCTTATTTTAAATGGTCTCCACACTTTGTTATAAGGTGAACAGTACGCAATAAATGGCGTGTCCAGTATAATAGAGTGTCGGGTCAGTATACCAAAGGGTCACCACTCACTGTTATAGGGTGAAAGGCACGAAATAAATGGTGTGTTCAGTATATTAAAGGGTCGATTCACTATGTTAAATGGTGTCTACTCCTTGTTATAAGGTGAACAGTACATAATAAATGGTGTGTTCACTATAATAAAATGTCGGTTCAGTATACCAAATGGTCACCACTCATTGTTATAGGGTGAAAGGCACATAATAAATGGTGTGTTCAGTATATTAAAGGGTCGGTTCACTATGTTAAATGGTGTCCACTCCTTGTTATATGGTGAACAGCACATAATAAATGGTGTGTTCAGTATAATAAAGTGTCGGTTCAGTATACCAAATGGTCATCACTCATTGTTATAGGGTGAAAGGCACATAATAAATGGTGTGTTCAATGAAATAAAGGGTCGGTTTAATATGTTAAATTGTCAATGCGCTTTGTTATAGGGTGAAAGTTACGTAATAAATGGTGTGTTCAATATAATAAAGGGACGGTTCATTATGTAAAATGGTCACGATTTCTTGTTATAAGGTGAAAGGGGCAAAATAAATGGTAAGTATCACATTACAAAAGATGCGTCAAGTACATCAATATGGTATGCAGCTTATTCCACATGGTTGAAAAAACACATTAAATGGTGTAATGATTATTTAAATGGTATCATATTTCAATTAATCATTATTACAGTTGGTATGAATGCCATTTTATAGAGTGCATATTCTGAAATAAAGTTTGCTTAAAAATGTTAACATGGTTCTATTTTATAAATTAATCTGTAAAACTACTCGTATACTGAGTGTCTGATAAATATCATATAGTCGTTAATTCATGTTAAATGGTTAACATATAGAATTAGTCCGTGAAAAAATATTAATCGGTGCTTCTTCTAAGTTATAAAGTGATCATTAAAGAGTACCGAGTAATACCGAGAAAATAAATGGTTCATATGTCAAAGCAGCAGCAACCGTTCGGAACCTCTCAAATTGTAGACCGCGGGAAACTGAACTTCAAGATGGACGCCGTTCTGAAGGAAATAGGATTGGCAACTCTAACAGAAAAATTCCGTTCTGAACGGATTGATATATCGATGATTAGTTCTCTCTCCGATGGAGAATTAACCCGGCTTGGTGTTGCAACCATTGGAGATAGACATCGTCTCAGGAGAATGTCGGAGGCTTCTCTAAAACAGGTAGCCTATATATAGGCCTATTTAACAGTTTAAGATAGATTTTTATTCAATTCAAGTTAAAGAAGACGTTCAGACCAAATTGAGTTATCAATTGATTTATCATAGTTATAAACAGGAAAGTATATATTGCATACCTGGGTATGTCATCATTCTTATGTATGGCAGTTGATTGTTGTACATCTGTAATCCCCCCGGGCCCCGTTTAGCCCCCGTGTCGCCACAGACACAAGAATATTAGAGTGTGGATACCCCCTCCGAATAGCAATTAAAAATAAATTGTAAGAGCCTATATTTTCTCAGAATTATGAGATTTCTCTACGAATCACATTCATATTAAGTATTTTGCAAGATTAATATATACATATAGAACAGTGTTCCAGCTAGTCTGAAATATCTATTGACGTTTTCAGGGCTTTTTTTTTTTCACCATTTTGATATTTTAAGTGCCAGGAAAACGTCAGAACCAGCGCCATTACGAAAAATGGAAATTTTGCCATCTCCAATAAGAGTTGATTTTCGATACTTGGGAACCGAATTAAATGCCGTTTTCACAATTTATCAATAGCACAATGCTTCTACTACTCAACAATATTGATGAAAAGAAAACATCACTCATCATTTCGATAAAGGAATTGAAAGATTTTAAAATGCATGAAATGTAAACAAATCTCGACAGTCAGATAAGATGTTTTCATAAAATTGTATATTTTATAAACATACCATAAAACCGATGTTGGTAAGTTCTAAAAGCATATTGTACTATTGATAAATTGTGAGTATGACATTTCATTTGCTTTGCAAGTATCGAAATTCAACCTGAGAATGTCGCCTTGGTTGGAGGCGGCGAATTCCTGGTTTTTGGAATTGCGCCGGTTCTGACGTTTTCCTGGCATGTAAAATATAAAAATAGTAAATAATCCAGGAAAACATCAGATATTTTGGACTATGTTCCAGCTACGTTCTGAGAAAAATGGGTGCAAGAGAAAGGCACTTTTTCGCAATTTACCATTTGCGTATCTCATTACTTCACCCTTATAATAATGAACTCCTTCAATTTATATAAATTTATTTAACTTTATTGATTTGAATGATAAATATGAACACACAATAATCTATTAGCTAGTATGTATAAGCATATTAAAAAGAATTTTAAAAATCCTCTGAGGATAAATATTACTTTTCTTTCTCTTTTTTAATCATTTTCTGTTCTTATTTCCTATTTTCAATAATAGCACCATAATTTTTAAAACCTATAGCTGATGTCTCACATTATTCAGTGCAATACATGTAGATCTTGGGTCTGTTTTTAGCAAATAAAATAGATACAGTATTTGTAGATCATCAGTAACAAATTAGTATTAAACTTTCAGTTTAAAGCCAATATCTTTTTCGCTTGTTTAATCATACTGGACATGTTGGTGGCAGATAATTATTAATTAATTAAATTAAAATTTTAAATTTCTGCAATGAACTGGAACACACTTACATATCTGTAATCTTATAAAATACAGAGTGTCAAAAATCATAATTAAGGAGAAAATAATTGAATATTTATACTTGTTTCTGTGCTATTTAAATATTATTATAAATTCTTTTTTCCCCAGAAAAACGACAATTTATAAATATAGAAGTGAAGGTCAGTGTTAATGCTACTTTCACTTCGTGATTTATTTTTAGAACGCTATAATGCAAGACTTGTTTAAATATTAACTAAAACAGGTAACTCGGAATGAAATGTAAACTTGATATGTAACTCATTAGGATAAACACACATACCAAAATTCAGCTCAATATCTGCAAGCATTCAGAAAGAAGTGAGGAAAACCAAGTGGGACGGACAGACAGAAGAAGAGACAGACCGAAACACAGACAGACCAGAAGATAATCTATAGTCCCCTCTAGTTTCACGGGTAGGAGACTAATTAACCAGCCAGGAATGTTGACCACAATGGATGTAAAAAAAAAAGTTACCGCCTGGATAAATGACTTTAAATTTAATGCATTTGTGGCCAAAAAAGACCAGCCGGAAATCCGGATAAATGAGCAAAAATTACATTAAATAATTCTGTTCCTAAGAAAGTCGTCAGAAAGGTGAAGCGTCCAGATTTCTGAAGGTCCACTGTATTAGGCTTTTAGCAGCTAAGCTCACTTGAGCCAGAGGCTCAAGTGAGCTTTTTTTTTTTATTGTATTTGGAATTTCACAACCATTGTTTCAATTTCAACCAAACTAAGTTCCACAAAATATTCTTAAGTGAAGGGAATTCAGTTACGTACACCCTCTTTCAAGGGGAGGGAGTTGAGAAATGGTGAAAGTTAATTTGGTTGCATATCTTTTAAAAATCTTATTCTCAATTAAGAACTGCAGGAGCAGAAATGAAAGTTTCCTAATTACGTGTAGATTTAAATTTGGTCAAATCATGTGCTGTGTTTGGATACAACCACAATGGGAATCAAAGTTTAAAACAGGTTTTATAAGGAAAAAATCCTTAAAATTCTTGGCGTAAGTGCAGCAGGTTCATGATTAGTTTGTGTGAGTGTGTATATTTATGTAATTATATTATGAAATATATTCAGCATGAATTTCTGCATTCAAGTAGTGTACAGTATCTTTGTATAAATTATTCATCTGTATTATATTTAATATGTGTAAATACTGTATTATGGTCAAATTATATTTGCAGGCAAACCAAACCACTGAGAGTAGTAACACAGACAAGGAAGGAGAGCAAGATAAATCTACTGGCAGTGGAAACTCTGCAAGGGAAATTCTATTAGAGAGGTCCAGGTTGTTTGGCTATGCTAGGGGTAATAAACAAAAGGGGAGGGGGAAACGAAAGCAATCATCAATGCGTGGTGTCACACATAATTTTGTGTGTTTGGCAGACAAGGATCAAAAATCTGTTCCATCAACGACTGAAAAAGAAGTTCTGAATAATGCAGGTTTAGGGAGGAAAAAAATAAAACTAAACAGAGATGATGATGAACAAACTGTGATTGAAAAGATAATGTCATCATGCAGACATTAATATAGACACTAATGAAACAATTGGATTTCCAGAACTTAGGGAAGCAGGGGGTTTGAACTCCTCAGAAGTAGTCAAAATTGTAGAGACCTCAAAATCATCAACTGCGAATGGAATGCTAACGAGTTGCAAAAGAATGTCAATACACAATCAACTATATATATAAGGCCCATTCAGAAAAATCTGCCAACAAAAAAATAAAAAATTGAAACAAGAGCCCAGTAATGCTGTGAAAGCTGTATGTGAACGTTGCAAAGTTGAATATCCTATTATGCAATTGAGAGAGCATGTTAATGTTTGCTCTGGAGAGTTAGAAGAAATACTTCCTTCTTTAACTGAAGCTGAATCAGTATTTGTTGATTCAGCAATAACACATGCATCACCAATAAATGAACTGGACTTCATTGAAATAAATCATACTTTAAGTAATGTTGTACCAGTATCGCAAGTGGATGCACCACCATTAAGTGAATCACATGTCGTGGTCATTGAACCTATCCAAGAAGTTGAAATACATATACCAGATATCTCAACAGAGCCTACCATATCAGATACTATCAACCAAATAGTTACCTTCTGCAAGCTCAACAATATAACTGACCCTGTTGAGATTTTGAAAAGGTTACAACATGAAATGGTAAGAGGAAGACCTCTGGATATAGAAGATATTACTCAGGCCTGAATGAGGGTGAAACCAGTTACATTATGGTCGACAGAAATCAACTATTGGAGACAGCTTTTGATGAAATTCGTGCTATTCCCCCCTCAAATCTCCGTCTTACTCTGGAGGTGCAATTCTACAATGAGGTACATGTCATTGAATATTTTTAAAGACAAACCTG
>NW_026889798.1:2237500-2595000 GCF_033153115.1 Saccostrea echinata | reverse complement strand
GGGGATCAAATTTTTACAAATGAATATATGGGAAAAAAATCTGCTGCTCAAGAACAACAAAGCCATTTGTTATATTGATATGAAAGCATCATCAGGTAGTTTAAAATTCAACACCCCCCTCCCTGTAAACTTTTCAATACTGTACTGATTTTTGCTTTTTTTCCTAGCCAATGTGCTCAGGTGAACGATGTGGCCCATGGGCCTCTTGTTACAGGTTGCAGCAGATTTTGGAGGTCCCTGGAAAGAGTTTTTTAGGCTCAT
Organism: Saccostrea echinata; assembly: GCF_033153115.1. Lineage (NCBI taxonomy): Eukaryota > Metazoa > Mollusca > Bivalvia > Ostreida > Ostreidae > Saccostrea > Saccostrea echinata. The sequence continues at coordinate 2,594,739 of NW_026889798.1, read as the reverse complement.
CTTGATAGAAATTCAGCAGAAGTACTTTGAACATGGCCTGAGAGTTGTGCTTGCAAAGGAATATGAAACTGTTGGCAAAATTTTTTATGAGCTTTTTATCTAATAGAACAAAAGTTTAATTTTTGGGACAGTGAAGTTTGTTAAATAATAGCTGATTTATTCACAAAACTGGAAAAGCCATATGTACAAGAATTATTACTGGTATATGCTCCCAGGTATATGATAATACATGTACATGTACTCATACCACCTAAAGTTGGACATTCTTTACATGCTAATTTCTATGTTTTGACCATTTTAATCTTCTAAAGAACAGGATGACCATGATTGAAGATGAAATTAATCTGCAAAATTATTTTCAGGTAATGTAAATTCAAATTTGTTCAAATCATATTGGTCCCTTAATTTGGGGTGAATTGGAAGCTGGTACTGACTCCACATTTGGGGATCAGAGACTTCCATGGGAATACAAAGAAAAATTTTAAAATACAACATGTACTTTTTCAAAGGGAACAGGGTCACATAAAATCTTATCAATATGCAAACATTCTATAGTTGTGTAAATTCAAATTTTATTTAATGCATGTATTCACATAATAGATGTATACAAAATCTTAAAGAAATCTTCTCCACTGTAGGACAGTAATACGTACGTGTTTAAGTGGAATCCTCATGTTATGTGGATTCAATTTTTTTTTTGATATTGTGCAATGGTACACAATATGGGGTCAGAATTTTTTTTATGGTAATGAAAGGAAAATCTTTTTAAATCTGGAGAAGAACAAAAGTAGGGCCTAGGTAACTCAGCCTAGCACAGTGGCCCATGGACCTCATATTTTATGAGATACATAACTTATGCTTTCAGAGTTTACTATGGATCAGAACTGATAATTGTTTGTTCATTTCCAGCACTAAGCATTTTACAAAATGGAAAAATCCCCAGAATGATGTCTGAAGACATTCTCAGTGAACTGTTTGCAGGTTCAACAGATTCCTCGGACCCATGTATACCTGAACTGAGGAACGGGCTTAACTCACTGGAATATATGAGGTATTTGCCATTCAATATAATACTGAATACATGGTATATGAAAACTCTTTAAACTATTTGCAATAGCAACGTAGGTGACTACAGGACCAATAAAGAGGAAACTTAAGTGAAAGCTTTCTGAAGTAGGGTAGATAATGGAAATTGTTCAGATCATGGTCCATGGGGAAGGGATGTGGCCACAGTAAGGAATCAAAGTTTTACATTGAAATGAATATATAGGAACTAGTTGTGTTGTGATGCTACAAATGCCCCTGTAGGCTGCTGAAATTGCAAATTGTAAATTGCACTTTTGTAGCCAAGATAATGATTAGAAATTGTATTTTTTAAAATCTTTCCAAGTTCATTGGGGAATAATTGATGTATTAAAAAAAATCATGGGACAGTACCAAATTTGAACTTTACCTGTATTTTCTGGTAAAATACCTGCACATGCAATTTCAACCTTATACATACATCCCAACAAAAGTTAGAGAGCGGAAACTTAAAATTTCTTAATATTCTTTTCTACATGTAAGTTCAAGAGGGATAATTCTGTCAAAAATCATCAAAGCATGACTAAATTCAAACTTGACCAGTATTTTCTGGTAAAATACCTGCATATGCAACCTCAAATTTATAAATACATCCCTACAAAGGTTAAGTGCAGAAACTGAAAATTTCTTATTTTTTCCTAAGTTCAAGAGTGATAACTCTGTCAAAAATCATCAGACCATGACAAAATTCGAACTTGACCTGTGTATTTCTGTGACGTCTCCATATTTCAAATTTTAGTTGAAGTTGTGCAACTGTTGCTAAGATAAATGATGATGGAACAGGGTAAAGCTATATGCCCCCAGCAATTTCTTGGTGGAGCATAAAAATCTTAAAATCTTTTAAAGAAACCTGCCTGGACCAAAAAAGATGAACGTACCCAGTTTAAAGCTCCCTGATCTAGTGTAAATTGTAAATTGTTCATTGTTGGGTGGGGCATGAATAGGGAACCAAAGTTTTCAATAGGATTAGGTAGAGAAAATTCTTTAAAACTCCTCTTACCAAAAACAGCAATTTCTATGATGAGTCTTATTTATGTTGAAGCTTCTTTACTGACAGGTGTTGTTCATTCAAATTTGTTAAAATCTTGAACCCCAGGGGGTATGGTAGAGGCATAATGAATGATCATTGTCTTGCAAAAGAATTTACAGAAAAAAATTTTAAATCCTTTTTCTCAAGAACAACAAAGCCACAATTAGTCATGTTTATAGGAAAACCTTCTCAGGTAGTGTCTATTTTTTTTCTTCAAATTATTGCCTCTGTATATATGTAGAGTGGGACCGCAAAAGGCATTCCAAACTCTACATAGGAAAAAAAAGTATCTTGGGATTGTAGATTACTTAGTAATAGATTGAAACATCTCTTTTTCCCCCTTGATAGAAAACAATCCAAACATATCCGAAAGTTTACAGAAACATATAACTGATATAATTCATGGTTGTCCACAAGAATTGAAATAGCAGCGGAAATTTAATAAAAGTAGAAGGAGGTTTGGGGTTCCTCCCCTAATAGAGAGTTTAGGGGGATATAAGAGTAACCAGGGGATTACGCCACAAAAGGTGGGGAACTTACCCAGCCCCCGAGTCCTAGGGACAACCCTGTATTAAATTCTTAATGTTAAGAATATCTTTGATCCTAACTCTAACCCGCAAGCTCGAAATAATAATTAACATATATTAAGTTTTGAAATGGAATTTTTTAAGAGCAAATCACTGCATGTTGCTGCTTTCGCAAACAATACCAATTTAATTTGTTTGCAAACATTTATTTTCCAGCTGTTCAGTCTGATGGGTTCTGCTGGTTGCATTACATAAAAATCTAATCTTAACCACTGCCTTGTTCAGTGACATCATGCAATCAAGACTGACTACTTTATATGCATTATTTATGCAAAACATAAACCTTGTATTTTATTGTCCCCTGCTTATGCAAAGCAAAGCAAGGGACATTAAATCTCATTTGTTGTCAGACTGTCCGTCTGTCACAAAAACTTTAACTTGGCCATAATTTTTTAACAAAAAGAGATGGAGCTTTCATATTTTACAAGTATGTTAATACCTGTGACAAGACCTTTTCAAATATATGATGATTTTATTAGCCCCTGTGACCTTAAAGTTTGACCAACTTTTCAAAAATGTTATCTTTCCTTCAATTTGACTTTTGATTGTGAAGTGATAGGGCTTTCATATTTGAAATGTGCATTACGTGTGACAAAATATTTCCAAGCATGCTATATGATTTTTGCTCTCTTGACTCTCTAGGGGTTGTCTTATCTTTCATGGCAAGGCTTGCGTTACACAGCTCAACCTGAGCTCAAAAGGGCAAATATGGCACATTGGTTCAAAATTTAATACCCTTAAATCTTATTTTGCAACACTAAGTTATCTCCCTTTAATCAATAAACTCTGATTATTCACCACTGTCCAAAACTTGCACCTCCTATTATTAACCCATGCTCTCTAATTAAGTTACACTAAATTTATTAATACACGAAATCTCTCAGATTTTCTTCTCTATATGTCATGCTTGTTACAACCTAGACCTAAGGAAGTCACTAGTGTTTATAAGTATTAACCAACAATTCCAATCTTGTTGGGAAACTACATTTTAGAAAACCTTGTAAATCTCTGTACTTGAAATGATCAAAACAAAATACAGTTTTACAACATTATAATAATTATATCTCTCAAATAAACAATCAACAAATTCTAAACTCTGTCTAAGTCTATCTCTAGTCCCCTACACTTATCTGTCTAAATCCAGCTTATCCTACAACTCTTAATTATGTTGGAAATTAATGCAACACTCAAAAGTTTAAACTCCTAACTCTCAAACTTCCTCCAAGACCTCCTGGATGAAAGTGAAAACCAATAACTGAAACTTAATCACTTAAACCTAATTTCCTTACAAATTTCAAATACCAGTAAATTTCCTGAAAATTTCTGAAGTCTGAATCCCAGTTAAAACTATAAACAATAGCAAAATTTAGAAATACACTAGCTTCCTTAGCTAAATGTATAAATTACCTAAACAATTTCAAGTAATTCTAAAATTTACCAACAATTTACAAAGATTCAAACAACTAGCAAATTTCAACAAAGTCTGATTCCTCAGTAAAATTCACTAAACCTTATTAAAAAAAATTCCAAAAAAATATTCCAAAAGTTCCTCAAATATACTTAAAATATCCCTGGCTCTTAAAATAAAATTAAAAGTCATTCTTAAGTCTAAAACCAAAATATCCAACCCATGCTAACCTCTAACTCCTTACCCCTAAAGCACAACTTCTCTCACCGAAACAATCCTAGCAGAAGACCAAAAATTCCTTGAAACTCTCCTCCTTATACAACAACATGACACAAACGTTTGAAAATGTTAGAGAATCTCTCGTGACATTTCCCGTAATTGGCAAAGTCTATAAAAAATCTAATAACAAACAAGACAACTTTTCTGAATTAAAGTCATCACTAAATACATTTCTAAATTGAAATAAGTAAATTATTCTCCATTTAATACAACAATTAACAAGATTACGGTAACTCCAAAAAATCCGAAAACTATCGTAACTTTTACGATCGGGCTCGACCTCCTACAGTTTAGGATCACCAAATTTATAAACAATTCCTGTCAGTTAACAACGGGGCAAAAAACCACCGATAATAAGCTGAAAACAAGTTAAACTACAAGAAAACATGACTTTATTTATAAAGCTATGGTTTATCTACTACAGAAGACCAATTAAAGTCCCTTACACATCAAGTAAGCTAAAAATACCTGACAACTCTACTACAGCTATGACCAGCTGATTTCTACATAACTTAAAACGTGCACAAACTATTTCAACACATACAAATCACTTAAAGTTGTGAATAATCACCTATCAACTACATGAAAAGCATAAATTATACCTATTCCTGTAATGTCAAGTAAATATAACACATATATACAAATTCGTCTCAACTCTCCTACAAATGTCAACAATAATCAGGTTCAATAACTCTGTATAAAACCAATCTGTCAAATCACTGGACTGTTACAATATGATAGGGCATTCATATTTGACACAATAGCCATAAATAATGGCATCCCATCCACTAAGACATCAAAAGCGGGTGACCACAATTCTTTGAGTTTGCTTGTTTATATTATGTTGGAAGAAAGGAATTCACAATAAAAATCAATTTATGTATAATTCATTTCTTTTTATATACATGTGTATTTATTAATATGGGCCTATCTTCCAATCTGGATGTTCATTGCACATTCCATTTTGAGAGGAATGGTAACCAGGCATGAGGATCTTGAACATTTTCAAATATAGCCCCATTTTTATTTTATTTTTTTTTTACAGTTATGCAGACAGATGCCCAGTTTTGTATTTTTATTCCATCCCACTGCTGTAACTTTGACATTTAGGCGAATTACAACCCTTTTAAGAGCAGAATTTGACACAGAGGGTACAAACAGGAACACACTGGAAAGAAATGCCTACTCTGCATTCCTGAGGTACCTCAGAGAAGTTGCCAGTGAGTTATTATTTTGTTACATGTAAATATAAGTTAAGGCCACTCAATATGTTAAGAATTAAGATTTATCCTCCCCCCCTTTTTAGCTCACCTGAGCTGAAAGCTCAAGTGAGCTTTTCTGATCTCCCGTTGTCTATCGTCCGTCTGTCTGTCTGTAAATTTTTCACATTTTCAACCTCTTCTCAAGAACCACTTGGCCAATTTTAACCAAACTTGGTACAAAGCATCCTTGGGTGAAGGGGAGTTTAAATTGTTAAAATGAAGGGCCAAGTCCCATTGCAAGGGGAGATAATCAAGAAAAGGCAAAAATAGGGTGGGGTCATTAAAAAAATCTTCTTCTCAAGAAACACTGGGCCAGAAAAGCTGAAACTTATGTGGAAGCATCGTGGAGGTAGTGTAGATTCTAATTAAATTGTCAAAATCTTGACCCCTGGGGGTAGGGTGGGGTCACAGTAGGTATTACATTTTGAGGAGTAGAAGGCCACTGTAAGGTCAAGAGTCAAAATGGAATAGAATGGTACTAACTGCTCACAAATCCTTTGCTTGACAGACATCAAACTTGGTAGACTGGTTCCCCCTTGGAAGAAGATGACCCAAATTACCACATGGGGACATATATGTTGCTCCAACATTTCTTGTTTTGAATTGTTTTCCATGTGTACATGTAGGAAAATTTTCGTAAAATATTTTTTTACGTTTTGTAATGTTTATGTATCTCACATGCTTTGTTGTTCCTTTGTTCTGCAATTGCAGTTAAATATCAAAATATGAAAATAAGAACTTCTTTTTTTAAAAAAGACTTTTTTAACATCTTGATGAATATTATATTGATTTCTTGTAACAGGTGGACGAAGGGAAAATCTCTGTCTTGGAAGTATTTTGCAGTTCATAACTGGTACAGATGAGGAACCTGTACTTGGATTTAAAATCCAACCAAGTATCCGTTTTGTTGAGGTAGACCAGTCATATATCCCGACGGCTAATACATGCATCAACTGTCTTACTTTGCCCTGCGCAAGAGTTGGAACAGACTCAAATTTACCTGATGATCAAGAACTTTTCTCTCTGTATGACTATGCATTTTGCAACAATTTTTTGGGGTTACAGTGAATATCTGTGTACATGTAGATAGTTTTGGTAAGACTTGTTTACACTCTCCAAGTTATTCCCCTTGGCTCCCATGTTAGTTTAGGTCAGGAATTTGAATATTAACGAGATTTTATCTTCAAAGTGAGAAAAAAAATTTTCACAATATGAAAATGTTTATTTAAAAATGGCATTTTTAACACCTCATATGCCAGTATAACAAGTTTAAATAATGAATCTGAGGATATTGACTTCCAGTATGGCAGCAAATGGTAAATATGAGGGTTGTACAGTAAAATCTTGGACAAATTGTCTGGAGTTAAAAATAATCATCACTGCATTCCAAAATTTTCACTACTTTTTTAGCTCACCTGAGCTGAAGGCTCAATTGAGCTTTTCTGATCGAAATTTGTCCGTTGTCTGTCGTCGTCGTAAACTTTTCACATTTTCATCTTCTTCTCAAGAACCACTGGGCCAATTTCAACTAAACTTGCCACAGAGTATCCTTGGGTGAAGGGGATTCAAGTTTGTTCAAATGAAGGGCCATGCCCTCTTCCAATTGGAGGTAATTATGAATTAGTGAAAAATTAATGGAATATTTTAAAAATCTTCTTCTCAAGAACCACTGGGCCAGGAAAGATGAAACTCATGTAGAAGCATCCTCTGGTAGTGTAGATTTAAGTTTGTTCAAATCATGACCCCCGTTGGTGGGGTGGGGCCACAATGGGGTATCAAAGTTTAACATAGGAATACATAGGAAAAATCTTTTTCTCAAGAACAGCAAAGCCATGATTGGTCATAGTTATATGGAAGCATCCTCGAGTTGTGTAGATTCAAGTTTGTTCAAATCATGACCGCCAGGGGTAGATTGGGGCCACAATGGGTGATCTAGGTTTTGCGTAGGAATACATGGGAAAAATTGTTAAAATTCTTCACAAGAACAACAAATTCATGATTGATCATGAATATAAAAGCATCAAAAAAGGTAATGTAGATTAAAATTTGTTCAAATCATGACCAATCAGGAGAATAGAGGAGCCATTAAAGTGGATCATAACAAAGGAAAATAGAGGTTATATAAAAATTTTCATCTTATAAACAGCATAGCCATTATGTGTCATATTAATTCAAAAGCATCCTTAGGAAGTGTAGATTTAAGTTTGTTCAAATACCACCCCCCCTCCCCCCGAACCCACTTTTATATTTAAACTTTCAATACTGAACTTCAGGTGAGCGATGTGGCCCCTGGGCCTCTTGTCATTAATATACCTAGCAAATTTCATATGGATATATGCTCAGTAAACAAAATATGAGATTTTATATTATGTGTGGTATCACCTTACGGTGCACGGATGTTAAGGTCAAAGTGTCTAAAGCAGTGTTTGCTAAAAAAAAAAAAAAATTGGATAAGCCCTACTTAAATTCAGGAATTTCATTGATGCACAGTTTCCCTTTATTCCTCCATAAAAGTCAAGGAACCAATCTCGCACACACATGGAACCTTCTTAAGATTTCTTTGTAAGTTATGGACAGTACACTCACTATCATTCAACTAAATAGGCAATCCACTATCATTCAACTAAATAGGCAGTCTTGTATTGATGGTCTACAGTGACAGCATCTTTCGTTACTGCCAGTAGCTGTTTGTCCTTATGTTTTGTTTTACCCAGGGACTCGATCAAAAAACTCCTGTTTACAAAACTCCCATTTCGGTTGTTTACTAAAGATCTAGCGATATTTTTTTCTTCTGTAATCATTCAAAGTCTCTTAGAGCATCATTACCACAAATTAATCAACTGAACTGCTCTCCAGTGCGCTGTAACGTCAAACGTCCCCATTTTTTGTGTATTGTGTTGACCACTTTCCCATTTCAAATGTTCAAAAACCTGCCAAAAATTAAGCAGATGCCTTGAATGCAAATGCATTGTTTGATCATGCGCCCTGTACACATTAAATATTATGAAAAAAAAATTGTCTACATTTTATCAAAAAAATTAAGATGTACCTAAGTATGATAAATAAACATTTCAGCTTAGTGCACCCATTATTTTTCGATGACAACTCTTTGTCCAAGATTTTACCGGACAACACTCGTATTACTCACTTCATGTCTATTCCAAAAATATCTATACTATATCATTAGCAATATTGTTATATTCCTGTTTTGATGGGGCATACTATGGTATGGGCTTTCCCATCAATATTAAACCCAAGTCTTAGAATTTGCTATACTAGTTTTTTGATAAATCTAAATATGTATTGATATGTGCAGATCACAGAATCAATTATATTGTCCCAGCCCTAGTGTGTTACTTTTTTTTTTTAGCTCACCTGAGCCAAAGGCTAAAGTGAGCTTTTCTGATCACGTTTTGTCTGGCGTCAGTTTGTCTGTCTCCCTCTGTAAACTTTTCACTTTTTTGACTTCTTCTAAAGAACCACTGGACGAATTTCAACCAAACTTGCCACAAAATAAGATGCGAGCCAAGGGGAATAATTATAACTTGATTGAAAGGGATTCAAATTTGTTCAAATGAAGGCCATGCTCTCTTCTGAGGGAGATAATTATGAATTAGTGAAAAAATTGATGTCGTCTTTTTAAAATCCTCTTCTCAAGAGCCACTAGGCCAGGAAAGATGAACTCAAGGAATTGTCATCAGGTAGTGTAGATTCAAGTTTGTTCAAATCATAACCTCTGGGGGTAGGGTTGGGCCACAATGGACGATCAAAGTTTTACATAGGAATGTATAGAGAAAATCTTTTTCTCAAGAACAGCAAAGAACATGATTGGTCATATTTATATGGAAACATCCTCAGGTAGTGTAGATTCACTTTTTTTCTTTACAAATTATGGCCCCCTTGGGGTTGGGTGGGGCCAAAATGGGCAATCAAAGATTTACATAATAATAGTTTATTCAGAATATAACTTTGGACAATACAGCCCTTCAGTTTACAAAAATAGAACATAACAACATATATTACAAAAATTATGACTCTCAAAGAGCCTAAATTGGGGGGAAGGGGGGGGGGGTGAAACCTCTGGTCAAGTTATCCTCAGTCCCACAGTTCCACTCATAGTATACAATACTAATGTGATATTGGATAAAGCAGTACAATACATTATTCAAAGTTCAATATAAGAGTATATAGGAAAAATCTTCTAGAGAACAGCAAAGCCCTCATTGGTTATTAGTGTAGATTCAAGTTTGTTCAAATCATGACCCCAAGGGGTAGGGTGGGGCTACAATGGACAAGCAAAGTTATGCAAAGGAACACATTGGAATTAAAAAAAAATTTTTTTAGAACAGCAAAACCAACATTGGTCAATTTTATTTGGAAGCATACTCAGGTAGTGTACATTCAGATATGTTCAAGTCATGACCCCCAGGGGAAGGATGGGACCACAATGAAAGTTTAAACTTGTAGGAAAAAAAGCAACAGATAATCAAAGAAATATTTAAGCATCCTTACTTTAATAGTACAGGTGTAATTTTGTTAAAATCGTAACCCCCTCACCCCTTTTAGGGGTAGGTCTGGACCACTTATGCATTTATGGCCCATGGGTCTCTTGTATTTGCTTCCAATTCTTTTCTTATATCAGTTAGTAGAAATCTTAGCAAAACCTATGTCATGTAACAATAACTTTGCATTTTAAAACACAATTTTGAAAACTGTTAGCTTTTATGTAGGCATATGAGACTTGGAAAATACATGTATGTACTGTATTTGAATGCTTCAAGGACAGGGAGATTTTTTTTTTCAAATGTCAAACGGATTATATGAATTATATCTGATAGTTTTACACTCTTACAAACATTGTCTAAGCACCTGTTGATAAATGTTTGAAAATAATTTGTAATATTTGTTGCAATACCAGTATATGCAAATTGTACACCAAAAATAAAACATCATATATTGATTTGCTCCACTGCAGTTTTATGTGGAATATTCCTTGAAAGGGATTACCATTCTATAATTAATTAGATATAGTCAAAACTGACTTTGACTTTTTGTTTGTTCTATATTTTTCACAATTTGTTTTGATTGAATTTGAATAAAATATGTGAATGCTTGACTAGTTTTATTCATGATGCATGGTTGACAAGGTACAAGTGAATTTTTCACTTCTAAGTACAATATAGAGACTAATTCAGCAATTACATATTGTGTAAGTTATTTCTATTTATAATTTCCAATACTCGTAAATACATCTGAATCCCACTGTCAGTGTTAATCCATGTGCTATTATTTGGAGTACTTTCGTTTAGCTCGATACGACAATGGTCGTTTACTACATGAGACAACACGGAATGAAGTACAGATCTGGTGTCCTCTGACTCCAAATTCTCACTGGATTCTAGTGATCCTTCAACACCATACATCTCAATGTCCTCATCATCTATTCCAACGGTATTCTGCATTTCTCCTGAAATCCACATATTTATTGGGGAGGACTTCACTGTTCTAATCCTGTGATGTGCCCATGCTTCTCTCCATACTTTGAGTTTGTTGTTAATATGAGGGATGAATGTATACTGGAGAGCAGCGATATGGCAGTCATTCAAGGGATCCAGGATTCCTTCATCCTCCATATGATAAAACAAATGGTAGTAGAAACACAAAACACCAGTGTATACGTCCCTCCACAAACGTTCAATACGTTGATTATGAACGCTTTTCCCCGTTATCATACTTCCACGACTGGTACCTCTCTTTTTTATCATGAAATCTGCAATGGCCACATTTTCTAAGCCTTTATCGGACCTTACTCTCAGGGGAATCCCAAAAGAGTCGACTCCTTCCAAAAATACTTGAAGCAATGAATCGGCTTTGTTGTTGTCTAGACATTTTAAGAATGTAATAAGACGACTAAAACCGTCTATTCCCCCAGCAATTATTAAGTTCCATCTTATTAACTTATGGTTCGTGTCAATGTGCCAAAGGTGATTTGGTCCTTGAACATTGTATACTCGCCTCTTGAGACAACCCTTTTTCCGCTCGCTTACAGCTTTGTAATCAACACGATGTATGCTGTCCCTCAGTCTGTACCTTTGCACATGTATACCTCTTCTCAAAATCTGACCTAGGAAACTTTCACCACAAAATGGAAATTCTAAAATCAAATTTGCCACACAAATGTCAAGTTCATCATCAGTGCAGTCTGAGAATTTTAATTTGGAAATATTATATTGTTGCATTCTGCGATACAATGTTCTTTCTGACACCGATAATAGCTTTGCTATATCAGATATTACAAAATCTTCCTCAATCAGATTTTGTATCAAGTCTTTTGGAATTTCAAATGCAGGCGGTCCACCGATGCTGCTTACTTTATTTGGTTTTCTTATGCCGTACCGAACACACTCATTTCTAAGTTTTACCATATCTTTTCTATCAGTAACACCCAGTTCCCGTAGTTCATGACTGGATAACAAACAAATGATATCAGGTGAAATCTTTTGCATTAAGAAATTGTGTAAAACACAATTTAAATCAAGTTTTTTTCAAGCACCATACCCATTTCAGAACTTGTCATGGTTTTTGATACACCTCTGAACTGTAGGTACTAGTATATAAATAAATACATGTACATCAGAATATGCACTATATAACATGACTTTCATTACTTCATCACACCCTTTGAAATGCAACGGTGACTAGATGATTGACCCATTGCTTCATTTTACCGTTTAATTGAAATATGATACCATTTAAATAATCATTACACCATTTAATGTGTTTTTTTCAACCATGTGGAATAAGCTGCATACCATATTGATGTACTTGACGCATCTTTTGTTATGTGATACTTACCATTTATTTTGCCCCTTTCACCTTATAACAAGAAATTGTGACCATTTTACATAGTGAACCGTCCCTTTATTATATTGAACACACCATTTATTACGTAACTTTCACCCTATAACAAAGCGCATTGACAATTTAACATATTAAACCGACCCTTTATTTCATTGAACACACCATTTATTATGTGCCTTTCACCCTATAACAATGAGTGATGACCATTTGGTATACTGAACCGACACTTTATTATACTGAACACACCATTTATTATGTGCCTTTCACCCTATAACAATGAGTGGTGACCATTTGGTATACAGAACCGACACTTTATTATACTGAACACACCATTTATTACGTAACTTTCACCCTATAACAATGAGTGGTGACCATTTGGTATAAAGAATCGACCCTTTAATACATTGAACACACCATTTATTTCGTGCCTTTCACCCTATAACAATGCGTGGTGACCCTTTAGTATACTGAACCGACACTTTATTATACTGAACACACCATTTATTATGTACTGTTCACCTTATAACAAGGAGTGGACACCATTTAACATAGTGAACTGACTCTTTATTATATGGACCACACCATGTAATATGATGTACCATACCTTAAGGCAGTTATGGCGTTCCATACACGCCGTCTTTTTTTCTATTTGAGAACAGAGAATGAACATCAACTCATCAAATTCTGATAGGCTTTCTACCTTGATCTCCACATGAAATACGTATTTGTAGGAAAGGGGTAAGAAGCCTTTCCTTAAGTGTGTTAGAGCTGAAGCTGGATTTCCCATACATAATATTGAAAGGAGGTGTTGATTTGAAAGAAAGGTTCGTTTAACCTCATAAAGAACTTTTTTATATTTACAGTTATTTATTATAGCTAGTATTATATATTCTCTCTGGAGTTTATAACGTGAAAAATATATACTACTAAAAATTAAAAAAAAATAATAAATTGTTGGAAAGAATTGTGCTTATATTATACATTTTTCTCAGAATTCTGATATATACATTATACAATTTAAGTTTATATGATTTTTAAAACAAAAATATGTAAACCGTTTCCAAATAATTTAGATTATTTAGTCACACATTCTGTGTATAAAAATGACATTGAACTATACTGCTTGTTTGTGCTCAAACAATCCATTTAGGTTATCATTGGATCTTTTTAGATAAGCTTTTTATCAAATTTTAATTGATGCATTACATTTGACATGATAGTGAAATAATACTCACAACGTTCAATGATACTGTATTGAATCCACTCGTCAGACACGGTACAGTGTGAGATGATGTCCAGTTGTAGTTTGTCTATGAAGAGGTCGTACATCTTCACCGGCTTGTTTGGTATATACAAACATCTCTCTCCCTCACTTTTCTTATAACCCCAGGACCGGCAGTATTCTGATATCACGTCAAGAGACGCTGTGGTCAGGAAAAACTCCAGATCACTGTCCCCCACCAGACACTCCGTCACGAAGGCGTACATGATGTCATGTCGGAGGTCGTCTGATATAAAGGTCATCACACCGTTATGTGTTTCTGTGATTCCATCAGGAAGACCTACCAAGCCGTCATCAGTAATATCAGGGAAATATCTGTCTCTGATTTTGTCCCGTGTGATTTTGTGTGATTGTCCATTGATATTCAGTTGAAATTTCTCAGTTAACAGTAAGCAGTACAGTAGACATCTGACTTCTGGTGAATAGTTATGGTGTTTACCTAAAATTATGAAATTTAAACATTAAAATAAAATTAAAAGGTGTTAAGTCATACATAAGCAAAATATTATTTATCTTTCATTCCGTATCATCATACAATATCTTTATTTTTCAACTGAATATAAATGGCACTAGATTCAAGCTCTTGTCATTTGTACTAATAACTGAAGAGAATAAACCAACAAATAATCATTCAATCCACCCCAACCCCGACCCGGATATAAGAATTCCCTGTAAAGTTGGTAGGGAAAGATAACGGACGATCGAATAAAACTGTCTTTTTGGATTTATATTTTATATTCAAATTGTACGAATTATATGTATAAGGTATACATATAAACCTAAGACGGTTTATCAAAGTCCCAAACCGATACACAAAATGATTTGAATCCGTAATTAGACTACCTTCATTACCCTGACCTCTCCCCTCCTATCCCTCCACATAGAGAGAAAATGGAGGGTGCTTATCGTATAGTTTTGCTAGAGCTTTAAATTATTATAATTTAAGAGTGTTCACTTTATACAGCTTTAACTAAAAGTTACCAGAAATTCTATTCATTATTAATCTTGAGTGTATATTAGGCCAAAGAAAATAATAGTCTTGTTTCCTGCTGAAAAAAATAGGGTAGGTAGGTAGGAAAATGTTTTATTTTATTTTTTATTTTATTTTTTTCCGACTGTATTTTATAGATATGAACTAATATAAGATCTAATTAAACATGTCACAGGTCAATATTGTCTTTTAAAATTATACTCATGTCTTTTGATGCATAACTCAAGTTGTATTTTATGAAAGACCATATTTAAAACAGAGAATTTCATGAAATGCTTGTTTTGTGTTAACATGGAAACCGAATACAGTGACAGAACGATGGAATTCCGGGAATTCCCAATTTTTTTTTTCTTATAAAAAACCTAAAACAAAAACTTTAGGGTCGGGCGCCAAAAAGTAGGATCGGTCGGGTAGCATCAAACGGGGTTATTATTATTATTAATTTTTTTTTTTTTTGGCCTTATACACCTATTTACTTGCTATAAGGACAATAGCACGTTTATCGTCTCCCAAGCCAGCAATTATTTCCCGAGGCTCCGCCGATAAACTTGATTGTGTCCAAATAGTCAGTAAGTAGGTGTTTTATTATACCGAAGCCGACTTTTATTACTTAACGTGGAACGTCACGATCTGGATAAAAGCAGATGAGTTCCGAGATGAAAAGCGGGAAAAACGGAATGCTGTCGGTGAATAGTTTGATGACTATTTCACCATGAGCATACAGCATAAAAACTTTTCCACGCGGTGGGATTAGTAGGGTTTATTTGTCATATCATTATATAGAAATAAGAGATGTTTGTGAAACACTTAACAAAGAATTGGAATTTTTTTAAGTCCAACGGGCATAACTCTGTCAAAAAATAGCTCGATCGTACCCAAAACAGAACTTGACCTACATATTCTTATGATAAATTTGTATACCAAATTTCATTTCATTATGTGCAACCTCTGCGAAGAAATTGAACGGAAACTGCAAATAATTGGACTTTTCTAAGTCCAAGGGAAATAACTCTGTCCAAAATTGCTCATGGTACCCAAAACAGAATTGACCTAGATATTCTTATAATAAATTGGTGTACAAATTTTATTACAGTACGTGCAACCTCTGCGAAGAAAATGAACGGAATCTATTGGTGGACCGACAAACAGCAGCAAAGCAATTCGCACTCCCTTCTTCGAAGGGGGGGGGGCATAAAAATTTACAGAGGTATAATAAATCATTATAAGAACTGCATGGAGTTGAGGCTAACAAATCAAATTCAATTAATTTACATGAAAGTATCAAATACATATTGCATAAAGTTGAGGGTAACATTGAAAATATTCATCGGGATTCGCAGGAAAACTATTGTCAACCTAGACACAGTTTTACGTAATAGTAATACATATTGGTTCTCAGTTATTCCTGAGAAGAAGCTGAAAATATTCAAATGTTAACACAAGATGACGGACGAAAATCTATAGCAAAGGATCATCTTAGTGACTCACAGAATCAGAACTCTTCAGTGTGCAGTGAATAGAGAGTTATTAAGGTAAAATAACACAATTTTTTTTTTCCAAAATTTAAATATCTTCGCTTATATTGGTGTCATTTTCACTAAAGAAATGATATGTTTAGTTTGGCCATTCAAGCTACAAAATCACTCGGAACGCCTCGGCCGATTCGTACCTTATCGTGTGTAATATTGATGAAGGTGACAGAATCATCCGAAGTCTACCGAATGCCACATAATTTGGTGAAGACTGAGAAAATGTAACTTTACAGTACCATAAAGGTTCTAAAAATGTATATATAATGCTTTGTTCCTGTAAAGTTTCTAGGAATATTTTCATCAGGAGTCATTTTTACATTTTTACACAATCAAAATTTATAATTAAAATTTTTATTAAAAGAAATATTAAAAAAAAAAATAGCGATGTTACTCTCCTGTAAGGGAGATAAGAAAAGAATTTGTTTGTGGCATGTACATGATCATTAAATTACAGCCCTATCAATGAAATGAAAGAAATTTTCCAAAACGTTCAAAAGCCAGAGTATGGGAATTTTGTAGCTTACATTTACTAAGATTGTTCTTAAAGAAAAGTGGAAAAATCATCTTTGACAGATATTTCATTTATATTTTTTTGTCCCCTGCTTCTACTGAAAGTGGGGGATATTAATTTCGGTCTGCCTGTCCGTCCTTCCGTCTTTCTGTAACACTTTAGTTTCCACGCGATATCTCGAGAAGCTTTTGAGCTTTTTCATGAAATTTTTCACAACAACTCCCTATGGCCTAAGGAAGACCCTTATTGATTTTGAGGTCAAAAGGTCAGGGTCATAATTTCTGTCTGTTTTTAACACTTTCGTGTCAACGCGATATCGCGAGAATCCTTTGAGCTTTCAGGCGCGGATCCAGGAATTGAAGTTAGGAGGGGGGGGGGGGGGGGGCAAGAAGTAGCCAGGGGATCTGGGGGCTGCCTTGAGGCCCCCAGTAGGTCACAGAAGCTCCCGGATTCTAGAGATTTTGAAGGGTAAAAATGAGTTGTACCGAGAAGACATTTTTTTCATTTTCTCGACGAACCTGTGATTTACGCTTTGACAATTTTAGGGGTGGGCGCCAGGTGCCCCCTCCCCCCTTAAATCCGCCACTGATTTTTGAAATGAAATTTTATATCACAATTTCCTATGGCCTAAAGAAGACCCCTATTTTTTTTTTAGGTCAAAAGGTCAAGATCGTTAATTCATACATTCTGTTTAAATGTAAAACTTACATTTCGGGCAACATCTCAAGAAGCCTTTGAGTTTATGCAATTAAATTTCATACCATATCTCCCTATGGGTCCACCCGCCCTTCTTAAGTGTCAGCCACCCTCTCTCTCCACCCCCCCCGCCCCCCCCCCCCCCCCGCCCATTGATCTCCGCATCATCTTCTTTTTAGCTTGAGCATGGGAGACAGATTCTCTGAATTGGCTAGTTTTCAATAAATTTGGATAGTGTTTCTAACAAATATTTTGTGAAGACAAAGCTTCATGTTATAAAGCATGATTGAATGCCAGGATGTCGTTGTCTTACTTTTTAACAATTTTTTTTAGTAATTGTTTTCAAAAACCTTAACAAGAAAATTATTTATTTATGGAATTTATATTTACATACTAAATGCTGGTTTTTTAATTTCTGTATCACGATACGGATTTCATTATCACATTCCGATCGGTTTACGGAAATAATCGCTCTTCCATACCCCCCCCCCCCCCTTTTAGGAAAAAAATGGATCCCCGCATTGTAGCAACCGCTAATGATAAAACGTCGCTTAATTATAGGAATATTATTAAGCGATGCAATTGCATTAATAGTTGGCATTCTGTACCGCTAACGCTAAATTGCAGAATGTCAACTATTAATGCAATAATTCATGACATTAAGCGTTGCATTGCAAAGCTTAATGATATTTCTATTATTAAGCGGCGTTTTATTATAAGCGGTTGCTACGCCGCATGCAATTGCAATCAACCGTCCCAAATTTTATCTGGTAAGTTATATTAAGTGCATGTGCACTTAAACATAAAAGCAATGCAATTATAGATAGGAACTCATTATCTATTTTAAAGTAGAGCTGCAGGCACATAGTATCAGGTGGGCAGGGGAGGCCTCCCCCCCTCCACTTTTTTCCACACATAACTTTTTTTTCTATTGAAAAGATACCTTGAAAGGCTGCCCGCCCCCCACTTTTTCCGGTATAGACAAATAAGGGTAATGTAGTAATAAATGAAAAAGATTGGGACTAAAAGAAGTTTGCCTACCCCCCCCCCCCCCGAATGAGGATTTTCGAGTTTGGACAGAGTTCGCGATCAAACAAATCCTCCCCCCTTTTTTTCAGGTAAGTTGATTTTTTTTCTCTGCCCCCTCCCCACTTTCAAAAACGATGCCACGTCTATGTGCTGGAGGGAGTAAAATATTCAGGGGGAATTCCATATTCATGAAAAACTTACTTAGGATGGTGGATATTTTGGGGAGGGGGGGGGGGCTCAGTAACCATATTTAAGCTTTTAGAGCTGTTCATTCTCAAGAAACTTATTGTGACCAGGGTTGCATGATCGGTACATCTAGGGATATAGTCTACAGTGAGCAAAATAACGTAAGGTTCCCTATTTAGTGTACACTTTGTTTAATTAGCGATGTCGGACAGTAAAAAATCATTCCCCACCGTCCCCCCCCCCCCCCAAAAAAGGAAAATAAAGTTGGTCAGTATTTTGCAGAATAAGGTTAAGTTTCATGTTTAGTGTGCACTTTTTTGTTTTTATTTATCAAAGTCGTACAGCTAAAACTTATCTACCCCCACTACTTCCCGTGAATACTGTAAAAAACCTAAAAGAAACTGAATGAAACATTTCAATTATATTAATTAGTAATACTTTCAGTACTTTGATTGTTTATATTTATCGAATTCGCACAGCTAAAACTTATGTACCCCCACTTCTTCCCGTGAATACTGTAAAAAACCTTAAAGAAACTGAATGAAACATTTCAATTATATTAATTAGTAGTACTTTCAGTACTTTGATTGTTTTTATTTATCGAAGTCGCACAGCTAAAACTTATGTACCCCCACTTCTTCCCGTGAATACTGTAAAAAACCTAAAAGAAACTGAATAAAACATTTCAATTATATTAATTTTCTTACCTGGTTTTCTGTAAGCTTTGTTCTCGATGATGTAAATGTCCCAGTGTGGATGGAGGCCTATACAGGATCTCACGATGTCAGGTCTCCTGTATCTCCAGAGCCAAGTCTTGTGATCTCCACTGTCCTGTGATCTTCCTCTGTAATGTACAGCCTCCCCTCCTCTTCTTAGATCCAACAGAAATTCTTCTCTTTTATCTTCACTCTCCTTCAGTATTTGGTTTGAAACATTCACTGTAGATGAAGACAAATATTGTCACAGTGTTAAATTTATTATTTCAACTAAAATAAAATTAAGTAAAGATATTTATGTAGGTACATTTAATCTCCGACGAAGTCGATTTAAATGATTTAATCACCATTTACTATTTTAACTCACAATATTTTTACGTGTACATCTATCTACAGTTTGTAACAGCAGTAAACAAAACCTATGAAGTAAATATAATAGTCAATATCTAAGGAATCATATCATGAAATATTTAGAGTAAAGCTGACTCTGTCTTATTTATAAATATATCAATCTGCAGAATTCAATTAATTACTTGAAACATTTTCTGAAATCTGAAAATAATTACATTACTTTACACTGACTTACATATCTGGCATATCCTATCATATATATCCGTGTCCTCCATGGTGACGTGAGTCAGTATGTTCATCTGTAGACGGTGTATCAGTAAGTAATCACAGTAATCACTACTGAAACACTTCTCTCCAGGTTTTCTGTTGTATAACTCTGATCTCAGGTACACACTGGCTGTGTCATAACTACTGTAATAGAATGGTATATAAGGCTTTATTGATGCTATCCTATACATTGTCTCATCCTTTGTGTCCTCCGTTATCTTGTCCTGATCTTCCCAAAGGTAATCACGTGATTTCAGTCTGTCCAGAGTCTGCTGTGCTTCCTCGCTTGTTACAGGATTCTCTTTATCGTACACTTCCTCTCGTATCTTATTAAGCACGTCCAGCCACTCTGTGTCAGTGAAGTCAGGAGGACCGGAGTCAGAACACAGAAAACAAAATAACACGAACACTTCGTCATCAGTCAGTGTGGAAAACTGATCTAGAATATAATGAGTAACTCAATATGAAATGATACATGTACATATATATAGTTTAAAGGCCCTAGATTATTTTATTGACATTACTGAGTGAATACTTTTTGGGGGATGGTTCTTATAACTCACCTCTTGTTTTTTACTTAGAATAAAATTAAGAGTTGCCTTAAACATTTTTCTGGTGATCAGAAAATTGTACCATTATATAGGCCAGATTAAATTAAAAGTGTGTTTGAAATCACAAGTGAAGGCCAGTACAATTTATTAAGCTGTTTAGATCTCTCTCAAGCAGGTAAATTGAATTAAAGATTTTTTTGATAGGATAACTAACTGTTGCAGATACGATGCACGTATATTATCTTGTCATGGGCAAGCATAATGAACGAGATCGAGATTAACAATCTTTTTTATGCAATATGGCAGAGTCCTTGCATTTAATTGTAAAAAAGGAGTTTTCAGCAAATTAAGAGTGTGACTGGAAAGCTCTACATCAATAAAGGTCTCTCTTATTTAGAGGGAATCCTCAGTTTATTTTTCATTGCAAATCTAAAAAAAAAACCAGAAGTCTGACAAGACTGTAGCTCTACTGGTTTATACTTATAACGAAGGAAGAGAAAAGTAGCATTTGAATTTGAAACTTTTCAACAACAATAAATTTAAAAACAAGAGGTCCATGGGCCACATCGCTTACCTGAGCACATTGGCTGGGGGTGGGGTTGGGGGGGGGGAGGTGGGCTTGGATTTCAAACTACCTGATGATGCTTCCATGTAAATACAACAAATGGCTTTGCTGTACTTGCTGTACTTCCTATCCAAGGGGTCATCATTTGAACAAACTTGAATCTACACTACCTGAGGATGCTTCCATATGAATATGACTAAACATAGCTTTTCTGTTCTTGAGAAGCAATTTTTTTCAATATGTTCTTTTATAAAACTTTTGATCCCCCATTGGGCCCCACCCTACACCCCCGAGGTCATCATTTGAACAAAAGTGAATTTACACTATCTGAGGATGCTTCCATATCAAAATGACTAAACATGATTTTCAGTTTTTGAGAAGAAGATATTTCCCTATATGTTCCTATGTAAAATTTTCGATCCCCCATTGTGGCCCCACCCTATCCCTGGGGGTCATCATTTGAACAAACTTGAATCTACACCATCTGAGGATGCTTCCATTTCAAAATGACTAATCATGGCTTTGCAGTTCTTCAGAAGAAGATATTTTCCTACATATTTCTATATAAGACGTTGCTCCTCCATTGTGGCCCCGCCCTACCCCGGGGGTCATGATTTGAACAAAATAGAATCTACACTACCTGAGGAAACTTCCACATAGATATGATCAATCAGGGCTTTGCTGTTCCTGAGAAGAAGATTTTTAAAATTTCTCCTATATATTTCTATGTAAAAGTTTGATCCTCCATTGGGGCCCCACCCTACCCCCGGGGGTCATGATTTGAACAAACCTGAATCTACACTACCTGAGGATGCTTCCATATAAATATGACCAATCAGGGCTTTGCTGTTCCTGAGAAGAAAATTTTTAAAGATTTTCCGATATATTTCTATGTAAAACTTTGATAGTCCATTGTGGCCCCGCCCTATCCCCGGGGGTCATGATTTGAACAAACTTGAATCTACACTATCTGAGGATGCTTCCATATAAATATGACCAATCATGGCTTTGCTGTTCTTGAGAAGAAGATTCTTAAAAAAATTTCCTATATATTTCTATGTAAAACTATGATCCTCCATTGTGGCCCCGCCCTACCCCCGGGGGTCATGATTTGAACAAACTTTAATCTACACTACCTGAGGATGCTTCCAAATAAATATGACTCATCGTGGCTTTGATGTTCTTGACAAGAAGATTTTTTAAGGTTTTTCCTATATATTTCTATGTAAAACTTTGATCCTCCATTGTGGCCCCACCCTACCCCCAGGGGTCATGATTTGAACAAACATGAATCTACACTACCTGAGGATACTTCCACATGAGTTTCATCTTTCCTGGCCCTGTTGTTCTTGAGAAGAAGATTTTTAAAAGATGCTATTAATTTTTCATTAATTCTTTATTATCTCCCCTTGAAAGAGGACGTGGTCCTTCATTTGAACAAACTTGAATCCCCTTTACCAAAGGATGCTTTGTGGCAAGTTTGGTTGAAATTGGCCCAGTGGTTCTGGAGAAGAAGTCGAAAATGTGAAAAGTTTACAGACAGACGGACGGACAGACGGACTACAGACAAAATGTGATCAGAAAAGCTCACTTCAGCTTTCAGCTCAGATGAGCTAAAAATGATCATTGGTTTGGTCTTTTTCTTTGCAAGATATATTGAAATCAGACCAGAACTGTAGGAGGAGTAGCATTTTGAAAATATTTCAAAGACATTTCTGACTATTCTTAAAAACCATGGCAACACCGTTCATCGAAATTAAAAACCGATACACAGAATTATGTATGTTAGTGTAGTCTACTTGTTTGCCATGTTATATTGACATCAGACCAAAACTTTAGGAGGAGTAGCATTTTGAAAGTATTTCAAAGACATTTCTATTTTTAGTAACTAGGCAACTCCGTTCATTGAAATCAAAAACTGATAAACAGAATTATGTATTTTAGTGCAGTTTATTTGTGTGCCAAGTTATATTGAAATCAGATCAAAACTGTTGGAGAAGTAGCATTTTGAAAATTATTTTACAGACAGACAGACGGACGGACAGACAGCTAGACGGACGACGGACACCTTACTATCGCATAAGCTCTTCTGGTATAGCTTTAAAAAGAACTAAACTCAGCAAAACCCGAATTTCATACCCCTTTCCTTTAATCTCAAAATAAGTAGATTCTTTGAGTCACGTGTACATTATAAGATTTCATTACATGACTTTTAGATATATCACCTGGAAACTAAACAGTTACAGAAGGACAGAGGAACGGACGGATAAACAAAAAGGTCCAGAGTGGAACAAATAAATGTTTATTCTAAGTAAAGCTTAATTAACAAAAAAAAAAAATTGATATTTGAGATATGACATGAGAACAAAAATTCAGAAGTCTGCAGCTTTGATCTTACTCAGACAGCTACATGTACATATTGTTTAACAGTGCAGGCCATTTCAGCTTTAGTCCATACGCGGATCAAGAGGGGAGTCGGGAGGTGGAAGGTTGTCCTCCTTACCCCCGGAATTTGTGGAGTAATTAAATGTATAAAGTAAAGTAACTAAAAATAGCCTTAGATCCCGCTCCCCTAATAGAAACGCAGATCTTTATTAAATTTGTAGGAAAGGTTAGAAGTACGGAGTTACATTTAGGACATGTAATTATTTTTTTTAAAATACCAGGAAAAATTCATCTCGAGAAAACGAGATATTATCTCGTGAAAACGAGATATAAACTCGAGAAAACGATTTATTATCTCGTCAAAACGACATATTTTCTCGTCAAAACGACATAATACCTCATGAAAACGACTTATTATCTCATGAAAAACAACATAATGTCTCGTGTAAAAGAGACATTATCTCGTAAAAACGAGATATTATCTCGTGAAAACGAGATATCTCGTGAAAACGACTTATTATCTCCACTAGACAATATGTCGTTTTCACGAGATAATATGTCGTTTTCACGAGATAATATCTCGTTTTCACGAGATATTATTTCGTGAAAACGAGAAAATAAGTGTGTTTTCACGAGATAATATCTCGTTTTCACGAGATAGTAAGTCGTTTTCACGAGATAATATTCCGTTTTCACGAAATTAACTTTTCCTGGTATCTTAAAAAAATAACGAATGTCCTTAATGTACAACCGTACATAAGACCGCGGAACATTGGTAATATTCATACGTCATTTCCATCTGTCAGTGTCAAAACATTTGATGATAGGTAATGAACTGGGGAAGTACCATTCGGCGCGGGCGTCCGCATGAGAAAAAAGTATTGGATTGAAATTCTACCTTGAAATCCAACTCAGATACGCTCGTAAGCACATTTATTCTGATTGATAAAGAGGACAAATGATTTCAGTTTCGCAGTAGTTTAGAGTATACACATGTATAAAGAATTTTCTGCGCAGTGTTTTTAAAAATTTAAACGAGGACAAACTTTAGACTCTTGTTGGGGGAGGGGAGTAAAGATCTTGAAAATAAATAAGAAAGCTTTCGAGTTTTGACACTTCCAACCAGGCACGTACTTAGTTTCAGGGAGACCGGGGGGGGGGGGCTACTTTTTTCCAAACATATATAACATCTTACTATAGAAAATGCTCAAGGAAAGGCAGGGTTTAGCTGATAGTAAAATCATGGTAAATTTGTGTATTTTATTAAATTTCGTTATGAAAGGAAGTCATACACCTCCTCCCTCCCCCCCCCCCCTCTTCCCAACCAAAAAAAAAATGTTTTCGAGTTTGGCCAATTTTCCTCTTTTTTATTGCTTCCAAAAATTTTTTAGGGATAAGATGTATGGCTGGCCCCTCCACTTTTAAAAACAATACCACATGCCTGCGTACATCCTCCACATGTTTCCTTGTCAAACTTTTTTTTTCAGTGAACAAAAAATTAAATAATTTCGCTTATCATCATAGAAATAATGTATATTCTGACATGTTAAGGTATGAACATAATCTGACTCGACAAAATTTGTCAGCTCCACCCCACCCACTAGATTTAAATGGCTGCCCCCATCATCTCAAGCCACGGTTCAGAGTTTGCTCATAGCTCTTTCCAGAAAATAGTTCAACACCCTTACCCCCCCCCCCCTAAAAAAATAAATAAATAAATAAGTTTTTCACGTTTGAAAACTTGGGTGATCCCCCCCCCCCCCAAGAAAAAAATTCTGGATCCCAGCCTGTAATTGATACTGGTTTTAGTAATTCAAAAACCCTAGCTAGGCACAAGTGTATTGTCAACACTTTTCTGCTCTTTCGTACCATGTGAGGATCTGGTGGTTCGAAAGTGTTCCAGGAGTATTTCAGTCATTATATTTATAAAATAAATCAATAAAAATGACACTGAACCCTTTCCCGAGGAAACACCCATGACATGTGTGTCTATGAAAGATTCTGAATAAATTACTAGTAGATTTCTGTTAACGTTCTATATTAATTCTATACACTGCTAAAGCAACACAACTATCTACAATAAAACTCGTTTAGTACGAACACGAATATAGCGAAGTTTTATGCAATCCCCGGCAAAATTCTTAACTATTCAATGTAAAATTTTACAGAAATAACGAACTCGGATATAGCGAATTTACGGCCATATCGAACTGATTTTGTGTCTCCTAGAAGTTAAATATAACAAAATTTACATCTTTTATAACGAAGTTTTAAAGATCTTATTGTTAAAATATTGAACTGATCATAATTTTGTAAGTATAAATATCTGTAACTCAATTCATTCCAAAACTTGTAAACTCCACGATAAATTTCATATTTTAAACTTCCCTTAATACATTTGATAGTCATGCTTGAAGGGAAAAAAAATGATATAACGAATTTGCTATACATACTTTAACGAATTCGTTATAAGGATATAACGAATTACGGATTTGCAGATTCCCAGAACTTCGCTATAACCTAGTTTTGCTGTATATAAATCTGATTGAATTATTAATACAGTCATGTATTTGTTTTATACTCTAATGGATATTAACATGTACATGTAGCTTCATCTATCAATGAAAAGTAATCTTTGTTTCTGTAAAATTGAAAAGCTATTTTAAAGAAGATGTTTAAAGGTTTGCAGAAACAATTCTTTTGTTTCTTCTAGATAAATGCTCACCTGATATCTTTGTCTTCCACACTTTGTAATTGCCCACAAAGGGTGAATCTACAAGAGAAAAAATACCAGAATTAGGCATTTCAATAGTCCAATTCATTCATTCATCTTTTATTTCCTCTATAAAGAGTGAACACGTAAATAGCCATACGCCGTATTATTTTTCACAGGGTTATTTTAAACCCTTCGTATTTGTTACACCTGACTGTTTTTTTTACCTGGAGCTCGTAACCATATTGTAAAGAGCCATAGCTGCCTTTCCGAGGACATGACTCAAGAATGTAAAAGGAAATCACCTGTTTCTATTTATAGATATACCTTTTTCAATTCCAGATCAAACTATGTAATATGCTTTGAGGACAAGTGTTATATTTTCATAATTGCAAGTAATATGACAACCATTTCACTTGTTCGATACTCTAATTCTGAGACAAAAGATTTAGAAAATCAATAAAAACTAGAAAATCTGCTGTTGCAAGCAATAGCGTATGACACCCCGAACTGAACCATAAGCTGTAAGATTGGTCCAATGCTTAAAAAAGTGATTATATGTAGAAAAAGCCCCCTCCCCCCTTTCCACACACGAGCTATATAAAAGTATGTATTATTATAATTTATATTATTATCTGAAAATTGTTTTTGAGAGATCTGAATGGTGTTAAATAATTTTTTTTCTCTGATATCAGGAATAACAAGAAGGCCTTCCACAGGGACTTCAATCTTAAACAATCTTAGCAAAATCTGGTATATAGTATAATAGGGGAGAAGGGACCTAACGAGCTAAGTTTTAATGAAGTAAGGTAAATGATCAATTAATGACAATAAAGGACAACATTCTGCTTTTCGACTGACAAAACTTTGTCATGGGTTTTTTGAATAAAAATTGAAGTTTTTAGAGTTTGAAGCGAGGAACCGAGGAATTAATGGCGGCTCGTTAGGTCCCTTCTCCCCTATTATACTATATACCTGATTTTGCTAAGATTGTCTCAAGTCCCTATGAGGCCTTCCGTAGAAGACGGAAGACATTTAGTTAATTAGCAGAATACCAGGTTCACGTCAAAACACAGCTGAAGCAAAATAATTCCTGAATTTTTCTCTTCAAATCGGGTATTTTTACATATGACAGGGGCTATTTTTTTTTTTATATGAGATGATAAAGTATGTGTAAACTTTCTTAGTTTAACAGAATCATAAACGTACATTTCCGGTGTATTATATATAAACAGTAGTGATGAGGCCTTCAGGCAAGTGCGGGAGCGGATCCCAGTTCAAATTAATAAAAACGATGGAAATTAAAATTTTAATGATACTCACTATCATTGAATGAAGTTATTCATATGCAAGTAATATATTAACAAGAAATTGTGAAATGCTAATGAATACGGCTGACAATCGCTACTTTTTAAAGATAATTTAATTGTAAATAAAATTATTATAAATTCTATAGACAAAACAGAGTAATACTGAATGCTGTTAAAATATCAGATCACAACAGCGGAACTGAATTTTATTCATGGAACTCTTAAGATCTTCTTCCATTGTAAGTTTTATATCTGTGTATTGACCTAGCTGTCTTTAAAAAAAGTGGGGGGGGGGGGTAAACTATGACACGGTCTTCTATATTTGAAAAGAGGGAAATAAAAATAAAATGCTCCCACAGATATATACCATATACGACTCTTTTAACTTAATAGAAACACTATGGCATTAGGAAGGTTTTCCGTCTCCTAACTATAACCAGAGAAGTTTTATCTCTACACTTCGTTCCATGTGTACTGAAGCGCTTCAGTTCTCGTAAACTACTTAAATGAAAATAAAATGAAAAGTTTGTAGTGTTTAAGAAACGTTGGCCCTACGTTGTTTGGAAATGCTAAGATATTTTATTTCTTCTTAACCATATCAAGAAACTGGTAATATATATAAGCTGTATAGATTAGCCTTTACGTACCCTAGGAATATTAGGAAAAAAGAAATTAGTAAGAAAAAGAAATTGAATAATTTATAGCTTTAAAAAGATCAAGCATAAACGTTTATGCAACGTTTTTGGCCGCTGGTATCAAGAAACTGCAAATATGAATTTTTTTAGTTTTTAAATAAATATCCTTTGAAAATTTAATATGTATCCGGGCAACTGTAGGTGTTGACCTTTATTTCTGTGAAGTTTCATAAAGATTTACTAAGCCTTCTACGAGAACGCTCCAAGACAAAAGTAAGGTGAATAAAAAACAGTTAATGGTCCCGACTTCCTTCCGCTGACCGTCAATTCTATTTTATGCAGAAACCACTTTGATACATTGAAAGGATTAAACCAATAAAGTTTTGAATAGTTTGCTTTGTTAGTAAGTTACAGAGAAAAATGAAAATTAAAAAAAATACCATTTTTCCTGTTTCCATGGCAACGATAGGCATTTAAAAAATTTTGAATGTTGACTGAACAAATAAAGTGTCTAATTATAATTTCTGTAAATTTTCATCACAATTGTCCAAGCCACCTCGGAAAACATCTGTATGAATATTAACTTTTTTTCTGTTTCTTTTATTCGTATGGCAACTGTTTGCAAAAGATTCTAATTTTTAAAATAGAAATTACTTTGACAGAATGTAAGGAACAATCCGTACAAGTTTCAAAACAATTGCCTGAGCAGTTTATGAGAAAATCAAAGTTTAGCAATTTTTACTTTTCTTCTGTTTCCATGGCAACGATTGGTGGTTTGAAAATTTTAAACGCCATTTGCAAAACTACAATTACTGGTTATCATTTCTATGAAGATTCATCACGATTGCCTAAGATATCAGTGAGAACACTTCTGGACAAAATTCTTCACTTATCGTACGTTTCCATGGCAACGGTAGCCATGTTGAAACTGAAAATTTTTTCCACATATATACAGCTGGTCATCATCTTTATGGAAAGTTTCAGCAACATTGCCCCAGCCATCTGCCAGAAAGTCCCCGGACAACATTTTCATGCGTACAATAGCAATATGTCCGCCGACTTCGTTCGGGTGACATAATTAAAAAGCGAAAAATGTGGGGTTCGAACTCGCAATCATCATATTTATATTCCAGAAAAAAAAAAAGACAGCGCCAACGAAGTCAATGATGTCGAAAGGATAAATTCAAGACAGATTGTTAAATCTTACAATCATGAGAAGAAAAATTGCAAACAATTTTTCATCATTTTCCATATGAAGACCACCTTTAACCAAAATTATCTACATGTAATGAAGTGCAGTCATATCTAAATAAAATTATTCTAAAGTTGTTTCTCTGGTTAAGGGTGGTCTTTGGCAACAGTTTGTCATCGTTAGGTGGAAACCTCAATATTTGCTATATACTCCATACAAACTGGATAATTTTTTAAGTAATATTTATCATATGAGGGAGCTATCAACACTGAAGTATCATTATTGTGTGATTTAGTTTTATGCATTTATAATCTAAGTTTATATGACAAAATTTTGGTTAAATAATACATCTAAGAAATCACTAGTAGAGTAGGCAAAAATGCCTATCAAATGCGCTATGGCTCTTTTGAATTTACCGGGTGGCAGTAAATACAAAATTTACAACATGAGCCCCCCCCCCCCGACGAAAAGCTAAAATTCTTATCCCTGTAATCAATAGAGCTATTTGTTTCCTTTAATTTATACTATGAATAGAGGAATGTTTTAACGTCTGATTCAATTAATAGTTCTCAATATGCGCATAAAAAAGTTAAGACATACTTAAGTCACCTCTACCGACCGCCTAAGTTTGCTAAGATTGTCAAATCTTAGCACGCTTCTAGTTACGGTCTTAAATTTAAGACTGTACTTAAGTCCCATTTCAAGCATGTACATGTATGTCTTACATTGTCTTTTGTTACGTTTTATTTCTGTGTATATTTCACTTTATAATGCATTGACCAGTGCAATCGGCATCGAATATCTTCAGTAATTATTTTTCCTGACGTGTTAGAGGCATACAGAAGTCCATTTTGTCGCGCCCATATCTATCATAATGACAATTAAAGACATGTCTGTTCAGGTAAACTCCGTGAAGCGAAATACATTGATCTGAACAAATTTGTGTTTTATATAGCGACTGTCGAATGACAATATTTACAAAACCTTTTACGAATCGTGTTCATCTTTAATATTCAAACTAATCTTACTTAACATTCCACTTCAATGAATCATTATTTTAACAAGTTTTTAAAAAAGATACTACATGCCTGCACACATCCTCCACATGTTTCCTTGTCAAAATTTTTTTTTCAGTGAACAAAAAATTTAATAATTTCGCTTATCATCCTAGAATTAAATAATGTACATGTATATTCTGACATATTAAGGTACATGTATGAACATAATCTGACTCGACAAAATTTGTCAGCTCCACCCCACCCACTAGATTTAAATGGCTGCCCCCCCCTCCCCCCATCTCAAGCCACGGTCCAGAGTTCGCTCATAGCTCTTTCCAGAAAGTAGTTCAACACCCTTACCCCCCAAAACATAAATAAATAAGTTTTTCACGTTTGAAAACTTGGGTGACCCCTCCCCACCCCCACCCCCCAAAAAAAATCCTGGATCCCAGCCTGTAATTGATACTGGTTTTAGTAATTCAAAAACCCTAGCTAGGCACAAGTGTATTATCAACACTTTTCTGCTCTTTCGTACCATGTGAGGATCTGGTGGTTCGAAAGTGTTCCAGGAGTATTTCAGTCATTATATTTATAAAATAAATCAATAAAAATGACACTGAACCCTTTCCCGAGGAAACACCCATGACATGTGTGTCTATGAAAGATTCTGAATAAATTACTAGTAGATTTCTGTTAACGTTCTATATTAATTCTATACACTGCTAAAGCAACACAACTATCTACAATAAAACTCGTTTAGAACGAACACGGATATAGCGAAGTTTTTTGCAATCCCCGGCAAAATTCTTAACTATTCAATGTAAAATTTTACAGATACAGTACCAACCAGACCCAACCTGACACAAAGCAGTCCCAGAGCAGTCCCGGGGACTGCTTTCTGGGACTGCTAAAGCAGTCCCAGAGCGGTCCCAGAGCAGACCCAGAGCGGTGCCAGAGCAGTCCCACAGCAGTCCCAGCGGTCCCAAAAAGTAGTCCCAGCGGTCCGAGAAAGCAGTCCCAGCGGTCCGAGAAAGCAGTCCCAGCAGTCCCAGTGGGCGGGCTTTATTAATTTAATGGGCGGAGCTTACTCAGAATTGAGATTACCAATAAACAATGTAACTATAAAAGACAATGGAAATTGATGATGCATTTCTTTCTGAGCAGTAACAATAGATGGTGAACCGGCGTCAGTTATCTTATCTTGCACCGTAAGGGGTCGCCACAGGCAAATGCGGTCCAACACAAAAACTGATAGGCATGGCAGCAATGGCTTATCGGCGATTATTCTACAGATCACTTTCGAAGAAAATAGACGTATCAAAATATATTTACCCACTATGGCATCAAATTTTGGTGCTATGACAATACCTGAGCTAAAAAGAGAGTTGGAAAAACTCGGTGCGGAAAAAAGCGGCAGAAAATGGGAGCTCGTTGAGAGGTAAATATATGTCAATGTAAACAGCTGATCGATCTTTTTATACTCTTTTGTTACCTTATGGAAACATTTAAATGAAATAAAATATCAGTGGTCTGTGTTTAAATAGCCTTAAAAACGCCAGTTAATTCAAAAAGTCTTTTGGAAAGATATAAAACGATCGTTTTTATTGCTTATATATTTTTCCTGAATTTCCTCAATCATTGTCATCTGAGTGGTCTTTGTTTTCCTGTGAGTGTACGTCTCATATAATTCACAAAATCATGAAAAGATTTAATATATTGTTATCTATTTTAAAAAAACTTAATCAATTTAACTATGATAATACTTTTTTTACAGACTTGAAGCTTACAAAAGAAATGCCCACTGTGCAAAGACTGACGTTTCTGGACCTGAGTTCCTCATGATGACCCCAGATCCACAGCTTTATAAAGACCTCCATAGTGGCCAGGCATTTCCAGGATGTACTGATTCAGATATCTCTGCCTTCTTGTTAAAGTTTAACAAGATAATGGACAAGAAAGCTAGAGACATGTATAATGATGGTTTCATCCAGTATGTGAAAGTAGTATTCCATGATTTACACTGGTTTATCAGAAGTTCAGTGAAAGCCTCTATGATGAAATCAGTAAAGTATATTGTTGATGTCATGATTGGTCAGGACAAGAGTGTTGTTGAATCCCAGTGTGAATGTGCTGCAGGCATGGGGCCAGATGCACATTGTAAACATGTGTGTGCTGTTCTGTTTGCATGCTCAGATTTTATGAAGCGTGGAAGTGTTAAAACAGAACTAACCTGTACACAAATGATTCAAACTTTCCACCGAGCTAAACCACACAAAGGAAGCCCCCTGAAAGCACGGATCATGGACATGCCTGGCTGCGATGAAATATGTAACAGTGAATATGACCCCCGTCCTTTAAAATATCAAAATAGCTATGGTTACTCTTCATATTTCAGAAGTGTGTGTTTGAATTTCCCAGGAATAAGCAGCACCCCAATATTCCAGTTATATGAGCCTGCAAACATGAGGGCACTTGACCTGGACCATGATTACCTCAAGGACACATTTAGTGAGAGACATTTGAAATTAATAAATGTGTCAGAAACTTCTGAAGAGTCTGCAAGGCAGGTAATGGTGAAAACGGCAACCCAGGCAACTAATGATCTGTGGTTTGAAGAACGGTGTAAGCGCCTACATTCATCTTTGTATGGAAGAATATGTAAAGCTACAGATAGGACAGACAAAGCAAAACTTGCTCAGCGCCTAACAGAAAAGGGACAAAGACTAAACACAAAGCCTATACTTCACGGCAGAAAATATGAAAAATCTACTTTGAAAAAGTACCAAGAAATTACTGGAAATACTGTTTATGACAGTGGAATATGTGTGTGTCTCGACTCACCATACTTAGCAGCATCCCCTGATGGCATTATTGATGAAGACACTGTGGTGGAGGTGAAATGTCCATATGTAGCGAGAAATAATTTCATTTCTTCTAAAACTGTACCGTATGTAAGACAATCTGGAACCAGATTCTATCTTGATGAAAAACATGACTATTACTACCAGGTTCAGGGACAACTTCTTTGTGCTCAGAAACAGAAATGCATATTTGTCGTGTACACTTTTAATGACATTTTGTTTTTTTCTATCGAAAGAAATGACAAATTTATAAATGACATGAAAGAAAAATTGGATGAGTTTTACAAAACTTACTTCAAATCTGCCTTGCTTGAGAAAATGTTTTACAAAACATACGAAGGTGTTTGTAATTGCAATAAGTAAATAAAAGTTTAAATTATAAAACACTCTTTTTATTCAGTGTTTATTAGATCTGATTAATTATGCATATGATGGCACAATGCAATTCTTCAAGTTACACAACATGAAACAAATGTATATAATTTCAGATGACAGTTTTGATTCTGAACTGTTCATTGGTTCACTTAAAATTTTGTAAGTCTTTGCAAGTCCAATAATTCTCTCTATATGTACACGTTTACTGGATATTTTTCTATCTTTTATAAGAGTTTCACAGGACATCCTATTTTTCTTTTTAAAAAACATTGGCGTGTTAATTTGAATGTTCTTGTGTACAAACATATCCTGCACATTAAAACCTTTGTCTGCCATAATTGAATCACCCGAATTGCACATATCTATCAGACAACTTCTTTCAACGATTTGACGATCACTTGTAGATCCGCCATAGGCTGTAGAGATGTAGGATGTCAAACCGCCTGGTGTTGCTCCAACAAGAACCTTCACAGTGTTACGGTTTTTGTATGTAGAAAAAGTGGCTTACTGAGATTTAGGAAGTTTTGGTTTCTTAATGGGACATTCAGTAGCATCAATAATTACCCTTGTATTTGGAAATTTTATTTTAAAATCTGACGGGCAAAAATATTTAACTAGATGTCTTGAAGGCCACAAATCAATTTCACGCCATTGCTTATTCATAAATAGAATCCAGGTAAAAATATATTTGAGACTGTTTTCTTCAGAAATGCCAAAAAGTCTTGACAGTTCAAAATTTGTAGTGTGGCGGCGTAATTTACAAAGCACAAGGAACAAGAGGCCCAGGGGCCACATCGCTCACCTGAGCACTATGGCTAGGAAAAAGCAGAAATCACTTCAATCTTGAAAGGTTGAAAAGTTTAAATATAAAAGTGGTTGGGGGGGGGGGTGTCATGAATTGAACAAATTTGAATCTACATTATCTGAGGATGCTTCCATTTAAATATGACCAATCATGGCTTTGCTGTTCTTGAGTAGAAGATTTTTAAAGATTTAACCTATGTATTCCTATGTAAAACTTTGATCACCCATTGTGGCCCCACCCGACCCCCAGGGGTCATGTTTGAACAAACTTGAATGTACACTATCTAAGAATGCTTCCATATAAATATGACCAATCATGGCTTTGCTATTCTTAACAAATAGTTTTTTTTAAAGATTTTTACTATGTGTTCCTATGTAAAACTTTGATCGCCCATTGTGGCCCCACCCGACCCCCGGGGGTCATGATTCGAACAAATTTGTATGTACACTATCTGAGGATGCTACCATATAAATATGACCAATCATGGCTCTGCTATTCTTAACAAATAGTTTTTTTTAAGATTTTTACTATGTATTCCTATGTAAAACTTTGATCGCCCATTGTGGACCCACCTGACCCCTGGGGGTCATGATTTGAACAAATTTGAATGTACACTATCTGAGGATGCTTCCATGTAAATGTGACAAATCATGGCTTTGCTGTTCTTGAGAAGAAGATTTTTGAAGATTGTCCCATATATTCCCATGTAAAACTTTGATCACCCATTGTGGACCCATCCGACCCCCGGGGGTCATGATTTGAACAAATTTGAATGTACACTATCTGAGGATGCTTCCATGTAAATGTGACCAATTATGGCTTTGCTGTTCTTGAGAAGAAGATTTTTGAAGATTTTCCCAAATATATTCCTATGTAAAACTTTGATCGCCCATTGTGGCCCCACCCGACCCCCGGGGGTCATGAGTTGAAGAAACTTGAATCTACACTACCTGAGAATGCTACCATATAAATATGACCAATCATGGCTTTGTTGTTCTTGAGAAAAAGATTTTTAAAGATTTTTTCCTATATATTCCTATGTAAAACTTTGATCGCCCATTGTGGCCCCACCCGACCCCCGGGGGTCATGATTTGAACAAACTTGAATCTACACTACCTGAGGATGCTTCCAAGTAAATATGACCAATCTTGGCTTTGCTGTTCTGGAGAAGAAGATTTTTGAAGATTTCCCCATATATTCCCATGTAAAACTTTGATCGCCCATTGTGGCCCCACCCGACCCCCGGGGGTCATGATTTGAACAAACTTGAATCTACACTACCTGAGGATGCTACCATATAAATATGACCAATCATGGCTTTCCTGTTCTTGAGAAGAAGATTTTTAAAGATTTTTCCTGTATATTTCCTATGTAAAACTTTGATCGCCCATTGCGGCCCCACCCTACCCTCGGGGGTCATGATTTGAACAAACTTGAATCTACACTACCTGAAGATGCTTCCACATAAGTTTCATGTTTTCAAGCACAGTGGTTCTTGAGAAGAAGATTTTTTAATGATGCCATTAATTTTTCACAAATTCTTAATTATCTCCCCTTGGAAGAAGGCGTGGCCCTTCATTTGAACAAACTTGAATCATCCCCTTTACCCAAGGATACTTTGTGGCAAGTTTGGTTGAAATTGGCCCAGTGGTTCTTGAGAGGAAGTCGAAAATGTGAAAAGTTTACAGACGGACAGACGGACTACAGACAAAATGTGATCAGAAAAGCTCACTTGAGCCTTCGGCTCAGGTGAGCTAAAAACTGATCAGGAACACTGATGTTTGAAATTTGATGATACACATAGTTCAAATAATAGGCAGCTGGGCCCAGAGTTCTCAAAACAAAGTAAAATTTCCGTAGTGTTTCCAGGCCAGTACAGAACTGAACACCAGCATCATCATTTGTAAAATTGTCTATGCTCATTGGAGGATATTTAGGTGTTTGGGTCTCCACATTTTGAAAAAAATGTTGGTTTCAATTTTGGGTATCTCTGAAGCTTCAGTTACAATTGTTGAATCAAAAACTACTTCTTCGGTTGTTTGCAGTTCATCACTTGCATATATAATTTCTACATCCTCTGACTGGGAAGAAAATTCCTCTGCTAATTTTGCTTGATACCCCTGGACTTTGCTCTATCGGATCTGGCTTGTGAATGGGGACTTGGCTCAACCCAGGAAAAAATACTAGGGACCGCACTTTTCTTAAGTCTTTTACTCAGGGGTGTAGTTCCTTGAAAATAATTTATTTATTTTGAAACAAATTTTTAACATGTTTAAAATTTTATTATCTAGTAAGATACAAAATATGAATCTTAATTTATTCTATATATATATATATATATATATATATATATATATATATATATATATATATATATATATATATATATATATATATATATATTTATTTATTTATTTATATATATATATTTCTCAAATTCACATTGAATTAGCCAGTAAATTAGTTACATTATTATCCATACTTATACAAAGTCCGACTTATACAAAGTCAGACTTCATCTGTTCATGCAGAGATTTAAACAGTGTGAGATGAAAATAAAAGGATAAACAAAAGACGATTTCTTATCATGCTTATTACATATGCATAAATAGATTACCAGAAGTTTTATAGAGCTGCCAGACATGCTTCTTGTTTACTGGATCACAAGTGTAATCGGGAATGTCAGCGGGAGTCAAATATTGGCATGCATGTGTCAGTGTCTGGAACAGGTTCATCGTAAATTAATTGCAATTAAAGTATTTACATGGAAAATGCAACATTTTCTTAATATTTTTTGTTAATAAAGTTTTAAGCTGATTAAAAAATAAATAAATACCGTGTTGAGTTTCAGTTACGTAGTCATCAGCTTTAAAGTGTGCCCTGCATACAACAGCATGTGTCTTAGGTTCCCAACTTTGAAAACGGGCTTCGCCGCGTTTAATTGCATGGATCCAAATTTTTCTTCTTGATTGATCAGAGGGAAACACATGTCCACCTCGATTACTGCATTCTGGTACACAACAGCAAGTTTCAGGCATGTTAAAAAAAAGAGATTGACAGCGGTTTGTTTACGTTTTCTTTGATAGTTAGATACTGATAATGCGCGAGGGTATTCCGATACGGGACCGAGTTTGCCTGTGGCGCCCTCTAAGGGAAAGATAACAGGAGACGGTACCTAATTCTTGTGTGACAGTCATTTCTGAACTGTTAAGAAATCACAGTACGCTTATAGAAACAAATAATAAATATTTAACAAAGAAGGTGTTCACTCCTACTAATAACATGAATATTTAAACAAAGTTATGTGGTATATTAATTTTTCACCAAAATAAATCAATTTCTTAATTTTCTGTGATTGATATTGGTTTCCATATTTATTTATTTTTATTTAAAATTAAACTTGAATTATTTTTTTTCTATCAGAATTAGTTTAAATAGATTTTATAATTATAGAGCAAGGCCGATTCCCATACTATACTCTGAATGCTTTTTTCTTACTGGAAAGTACTGGGGCTTTTGAAAAATTCTTTGTAAAATTTTGCCGAGTATTATATTTCAGTCATGACTATTTTCACTGACTTGCCAACTTAATTATTGTTAGATTCTCTATGTAACAGAAAACAATATCATTCAGTTTTAAGTGTTTTATTATATAAACGTTCGAGTGTACATCTGTAAATCACGAGAATGGAACTCTCAGATGATGTTTTAAATTAATTAATCCCGAAATTAATCTATACACATTTATTGAAACAAAGATTTTTTGCAGTTCACAGATTGAAAATAGTGTCATTGTTGACCAGCGTGTTCAGCGATGTGTAACGCTGATACCATTCATTGACTTTCTGCTAATCATGCCCAAAGGCGATTGAAACCTCAAGTCTTGACAACACACAATTCCCGATATTTTCAAATGATTATTTTTTTTAATAAATGTACCTATTTAATTACTTGTTTATAAATTAAAAACTAATTCATAAATAAATCCCCAAATACTTGTTCACATTGTTTATATAACGGAAGAATGGTAGAATAATTTTATTTCATGGTCATTTATAAAAAAATTATTAGGTTTTATTTGAGGGCGGTAAAAAATAGCATGGATAGCATGGAATGCGCTTTTTTTAGCATGGTTTTAGCTTTTTCCAATTAAAAAAAAATCCAGTACAGTACTTCCCTCTGAATATCTTACTATAATAACATGGGTTTTTTTTAAATAGTGCTAATGAAAACTTTGAGTACATAATTTGATAGCATTAATTAATTAAACAGGCCTAGATAATTTTGCTTCAAACACTTGTATTAAAGTTTAATTTAAGGGATAAAAATCATCTCCTGACTTCCCTTTTTAATTACTTCCTTTTAAAAAAAAATAATCCTAGACTACAATTGTGTAAATTTAGAGCCCCTGAAGACATATAGTAATTACATGTATATATCTCTACTTGTTAAAATTTTGTAAGAAATCCTTGTTTTTTTTATTTTTTATCTTAAACACCACTCTGCTGAAAGTAAACAAAACAACAACAGGGAGACTGCAAATTCAGAATACACAAGGGGACGGAGCTATCATGTCACTCAGAACCTCTTTCATGCATGAGTTAACAAAGCAGTCCCAGAAAGCAGTCCCTGGGACCGCTGGGTCTGCTTTTTAGAGCAGTCCCACAGCAGTCCCAGAGCAGTCCCACAGCGGTCCCAAAGCAGTCCCACAGCGGTCCCAGAGCAGTCCCAAAGCAGTCCCGGGGACTGCTTTCTGGGACTGCTTAGGTGTCAGGTTGGGTCTGGTTGGATATAGCGAATTTACGGCTATAGCGAACTGATTTTGTGTCTCCTAGAAGTTAAATGTAACAAAATTTACATCTTTTATAACTAAGTTTTAAAGATCTTATTTTTTAAAATATTAAACTGATAATAATTTTGTAAGTATAAATATCTGAAACTCAATTCATTCCAAAACTTTTGAACTCCACGATAAATTTCATATTTTAAACTTCCCTTAATACATTTGATAGTCATGCTTTAAGGGAAAAAATGATATAACGAATTTCTATACATACTTTAACGAATTCGTTATAAGGATATAACGAATTACGGATTTGCAGGTCCCCAGAACTTCGCTATAACCGAGTTTTGCTGTATATAAATGTGATTGAATTATTAATACATGTATTTGTTTTATACTCTAATGAATATTAACATGTAGCTTCATCTATCAATGAAATGTAATATTTGTTTCTGTATAATTGAAAAGCTATTTTAAAGAAGATGTTTAAAGCTCGGCAAATGCAGTTATTTGTTTTTCTAGATAGATGCTCACTTGATATCTTTGTCTTCCGCACTTTGTAACTGTCCATGACGCGTGAATCTACGAGAGAAAAAAATACCAGAATTAGGCATTTCAATAGTCCAATTCATTCATCCATTCATCTTTTATTTCCTCTATAAAAAGCGAACACATTAATAGCCATACGCCATATTATCTTTCACAGGGTTATTTTAAACCCTTCGTATTTGTTACACCTGACTGTTTTTTACCTGGGGATCATACCCATATTGTAAAGAGCCATAACTGCCTTTCCGAGGACACGACTCTAGAATTTAAAAGGAAATCACTTGTTACTATTTATAGACATACCTTTTTCAATTCCAGATCAAACTATGTAATATGATTTGAGGACAAGTGTTATATTTTCATAATTGCAAGTAATATGACAATCATTTCACTTGTTCAATACTCTAATTCTGAGACAAAAGATTTAGAAAATCAATAAAAGCTAGAAAATCTGCTGTTGCAAGCAAGAGCGTATGACACCCCGAACTGAACCATAAGCTGTAAGATTGTTCCAATACTTAAAAAAGTGATTATATGTTGAAAAAGCCCCCTCCTTCCTTTCCACACACAAGCTAAACAAGAGGCCCAGGGGCCACATCGCTCACTTGAGCACTATGGCTAGGAAAAAGCAGAAATCAGTTCAGTCTTGAAAGGTTGAAAAGTTTAAATAAAAAAGTGGTTCGGGGGGGGGGGGGGTCATGAATTGAACAAATTTGAATCTACACTATCTGAGGATGCTTCCATTTAAATATGACCAATCATGGCTTTGCTGTTCTTGAGTAGAAGATTTTTAAAGATTTAACCTATGTATTCCTATGTAAAACTTTGATCGCCCATTGTGGCCCCACCCGACCCCAGGGGGTCATGATTTGAACAAACTTGAATCTACACTATCTGAGGATGCTACCATATAAATATGACCAATCATGGCTTTGCTGTTCTTGAGAAGAAGATTTTTAAAGATTTTTCCTATATATTCCTATGTAAAACTTTGATCGCCCTTTGTGGCCCCACCCGACCCCCGGGGGTCATGATTTGAACAAACTTGAATCTACACTATCTGAGGATGCTACCATATAAATATGACCAATCATGGCTTTGCTGTTCTTGAGAAGAAGATTTTTAAAGATTTTTCCTATATATTCCTATGTAAAACTTTGATCGCCCTTTGTGGCCCCACCCGACCCCCGGGGGTCATGATTTGAACAAACTTGAATCTACACTACCTGAGAATGCTTCAATGTAAATATGACCAATCATGGCTTTGCTGTTCTTGAGAAGAAGATTTTGAAAGATTTTTCCTATATATTCCTATGTAAAACTTTGATCGCCCATTGTGGCCCCATCTGACCCCCAGGGGTCATGATTTGAACAAACTTGAATCTACACTACCTGAGGATGCTTCCACATAAGTTTCATATTTTCAAGCACAGTGGTTCTTGAGAAGAAGATTTTTTAATGATGCCATTAATTTTTCACGAATTCTTAATTATCTCCCCTTGGAAGAAGGCGTGGCCCTTCATTTGAACAAACTTGAATCATCCCCTTTACCCAAGGATACTTTGTGGCAAGTTTGGTTGAAATTGGCCCAGTGGTTCATGAGAAGAAGATGAAAATGTGAAAAGTTTACAACAACAACGACAACAACGACGACAGACAACGGACAAATTTTGATCAGAAAAGCTCACTTGAGCCTTTGGCTCAGGTGAGCTAATAAAAGAATATATTATTATAATTTAAATAATTATCTGAAAATTGTTTTTGAGAGACCTGATTGGTGTAAAATATTTTTTTTCTCTGATATCAGGAATAACAAGAAGGCCTTCCGTAGAAGACGGAATACATTAATTAGTTAATTAACAGAATACCAGGTTCACGTCAAAACACGGCTGAAGCAAAATAATTCCTGAAGTTTCCTCCTCAAATCGCGTATTTTTACATAGGACAGGGGCTATTTTTTTTTATAGGAGATGATAAAGTATGTGTAAACTTTCTAATAGTTTAGCAGAATCATAAACGTACATTTCCGGTGTACTATATATAAACAGTAGTGATGAGGCCTTCAGGCAAGTGCGGGAGCGGATCCCAGTTCAAATTAATAAAAACGATGGAAATTAAAATTTTAATGATACTCACTATCATTGAATGAAGTTATTCATATGCAAGTAGTCTCTTATCAAGAAATTGTGAAATGCTAATGAATACAGCTGACAATCTCTACTTTTTAAAGATAATTTAATTGTAAATAAAATTATCATAAATTCTATAGACAAAACAGAAGAACACTGAAAGCTGCTAAAATATCAGATCACATCAGCGGAACTGAATTTTATTCATGGAACTCTTAAGATCTTCTTCCATTGTAAGTTTTATATCTGTGTATTGACCTAGCTGTCTTTAAGAAAAAGTGGGGGGGGGGGGGTTAAACTATGACACGGTCTTCTATATTTGAAAAGAGGGAAATAAAAATAAAATGCGCCCACCAGATTTATACCATCTACGTTTCTATGGCATTAGGAAGGTTTTCCGTTTCCTAACTATAACCAGAGAAGTTTTATCTCTACACTTCGTTCCATGTGTACTGAAGCGCTTCAGTTCCCGTAAACTATTTAAATGAAAATAAAATGAATATTTTGTAGTGTTTAAGAAACGTCGGTCCTACGTTTTTTTTTTTGGAAATGCTAAGATATTTTATTTCTTCTAAGTCATATCAAGAAACTGATAATATATATAAGCTGTATAGATTAGCCTTTACGTACCCTGGGAATATTAGGGAAAAAAATTAGGAAGACAAAGAAATTGAATAATTTATAGCTTTAAAAAGATCAAGCATAAACGTTTATGCAACGTTTTTGGCCGCTGGTATCAAGAAACTGCAAATATGAATTTTTCAGTTTTTAAATAAACATCCTTTGAAAATTTAATATGTATCCGGGCAACTGTAGGTGTTGACCTTTATTTCTGTGAAGTTTCATTAAGATTTTCTAAGCCTTCTACGAGAACACTCCAGGACAAAAGTAAGGTGAATAAAAAACAATTAGTTGTCCCGACTTCCTTCCGCCAACCGTCATTCTATTTTATGCAGAAACCATTTTGATACATTGAAAGGAATGTTTAAAAATTACACGCTTCTGAATTCTGAATTCAAATTCTAAAAGACAAAATCCTCTGATTGAGTGACACAACCAGAAAAAAACACATCCAAAAATTGAAGATGCTCTAAGTCAAATTACAAAAGAACTGCGAACGATAGTATTGTTCTCCCGCCTGCCTACAAGTCAGTTTTCAAAAGTTAACACATTTGAATGGTTTTTCATATCTATGTAGATATTTATATGAATTTTCATAAAGCATTACTTCTTTGGGAAAACAAAGAGATATAACTCTATAATTTTGGTAAAACTTGTGTTTTTCACTATAGAAATCAACGGAAAACGGCTGATATTTTTTAAACATCCCCCCCCCCCTCTGCGTGAAACAAAAATTCCTTTTTACAGGTAATATAGACTGTCATTTCACAAATTCATACCAAAGCTTTTTGTGTTTCATGGGAATAGGACATATGTTTGCAGCAGGGATGGGGTCAATTATTCTAAAAAGTAATTAATTAAATTACAATTACTTTGACTTTTTCTTCAATTAAATAACAATTAGATTTCAGGCTTTCTAAGACGTGTAATTCATTAAATTACAA
The DNA here is from genome assembly GCF_033153115.1 of Saccostrea echinata. Lineage (NCBI taxonomy): Eukaryota > Metazoa > Mollusca > Bivalvia > Ostreida > Ostreidae > Saccostrea > Saccostrea echinata. The sequence continues at coordinate 2,551,251 of NW_026889798.1, read as the reverse complement.
TTACTTTGCAAAAGTAATTAATTAAATTACAAATTACATTTTTAATTTTTTTGAAATTTTTTATAATCCTTAATTGTCAATGAATATAAAAAAACATCATTTATTTGTATATAAGCTCAGCCTCTGCACAAACAGTACAAGAAATAATATGCTATAGGCACTGTGTATCATTCTTGTTTAAATTATTTATTTATTTCAAAAACAATAAGAATCTCTTGAAGAACTATCCCAGATCAGCTTGATGCAGTTTCCACCACACAAACCTACATGTACACAAATTGCATGGCTTATGATATTTGATTAAAAGTGAGTATTTTAATAGAGTGAAATGAGTCGCAACTGTAACCCCTCAAATTAAATATTTCCTTTGAAGGTAACCTGAACATCCTAAATTGTTATGTATGTAATGTTGAACAATTTTATTTCATAAATCAGAATTGTACAGATAGAAAATTCTTTCATAAAAATCTGTTTAGATGTTAAAATAATTATCAAATTGAAAGTTTTTCTTTTCTAAAGCTAGCGGAGCATTTTAAATTCAAATAATTATCTCCATTGACTTTGTCTTCTAAATCATGGAATGAATATCTCTTTAGAGGAGTTGATTTGTTTTGATTGCAATTTAAAGCTGTGATCTGGAGGGCAATTATCTCTTCCAAACAAGAGAGAACTTAATTAATGACACACACCTTCTTTTTCTTTATTATTGATCAAACAACAAAGATTGAAATATTATAAATGTGTGTTTCATAGCTGAATAGACCTAAGAAGGGTGGTTCAAAATTCATACTTATAAACATAGATCAAAAAATTCAAAATTTACATAATGATTAGAAAGAAACTAGTTTATTATTATCAATCCAATCATTTAATTATTTTTTTGTAAGCATTAACCTAAGATTTTGTATAATTGAAGGATTGAGGATATGTTTAACAATAAAATAAAAACCAGTAAAATGGAGAGGTAGTTGACGATATATCATAAATATATCATGAATGTGTATTATATAAAGTAATTGAATGTAATTGAAAAAAGTAATTGAAATTACATAGTATTTTTTCAGTGTAATTAATTAAATTACAAATGCAAGTAATTGAAAAAATGTTCAATTACAAATTACTTCCAATAATTTCAAAAAATGTAATTAATTACAGTCAATTGCAATTACTTTTTTCAATTACCCCATCCCTGGTTTGCAGACAAAAAACTACAAAAATGCTTATTTTTTCCACCAATTTTAAAGAGGTTTACAGCTAAAACATTGTATTTTATTAATAATATATGTCTAATTGTATATACGTAAAACATAAGAAAAGATCTAAGGGACATTCATTGATATCCAAGAATATTTTAAAATGTGGTGATACTTTAAAGCCCGATTTCAATGAAAAATATCGTCTACCCCCCTTTTTCAAAGAGCTTGAATTAGGGGTAATTAACTATTTAACACTGGAATTAAAATTATCAGTCAATTACCATTGAACTGTTCTTTGAATTCAACAAAGATTTTACGACCAAATTCCCATTAGTATTGAATTAAATGGGTGTAAAATGTAGGCGGGAATCGAGAGTTAGCGTGCGTAGTTCTTACAATCAGAAATTGGTAAGCTAACAAAAGACATTGAAAGAAAAATTTCTCAGTCAGAAAAAGACATCACTGCTAGACAACAACAAATGGAATTTTTAGAACATACATTAAGATCTGAACATGAAGAACAAATGCACTAGTTACAACAAAAATTTGAAACAGAGTTAGAAAACACAAAAGCACACTACGAAAACACAATTAGTAAAAAACTGACAGCAAAGGACGAAGAACTTGCAGGGATGGAACAAAAACTTTTGGAACAAGACAGCAGGTGGGAAAGTAAAGTATAACATTTAGAAAATAAAATCAAGCAGCTTGAAGATGAAAAAAATCAGTCGAGAATTAGACAAGTTAACCCCACAATGAGTTTACAGAAAATCTTCATCGGTTAGCGTTGACACCAATGAGCCAAAGGGACCAAGTCCACCAAAAATGTCTACATTTGATGGAAAGAGTGACTGGAGACCCTTCTTCACACAGTTTTCCCACATTGCATCAAGATAAAAATGGTCCGATGAACAGAAACTGGACAAACTTGTTGAGAGTCTTCGAGACAATGCCTTGAAATATTTCAGTTCCAGACCAAATTCAGATCAGAGAAGCTTTAAGAAACTGAGCGCAAAAATGAATGAGAGATTTGGCAGGAAAGACCTGCCTCATATTATAAGAAGACAACTTGAAGATGTCAAACAAGGTCCTGAGGAATCCGTAGAAGAGTTTGCAGATAAATTTTTGGAAATGACAACAGACGGATACCCAGAAGCACCAGAAGACTGTCGACAAACTGTTGCAATAGATGCATTTTTGAGAGGCTGCACAAATAAACAAGCTGCACTCATTGCCATGGACAAAAACCCACTCACATTAGACATTGCAACACAGTACATAAAAAGTGCAATCACGAATCAAATGCTTATTTTAGGTCTTAAAAAGTCTGAAACAAGAAGGGTAAAGTTTGAGAATTCAGAGAGTGAGGGTGAGGAAGATGAAGAGAAATTTAACAAAGTTAGGGCTATTTACATTTACAACACAAAACAAACATCAACACCATGCACAGAACAAACGAAAGTGTCAAGACTAGAGTCAAGGGTCAAAAAATTAGAAGATGACACAAGAGAAATAAAAACAAACATTCAAGATATCCTAAGAATTTTAAAATCCTCTAGTCAGAAAAACAATTACAGATCAAACAGTAGAGAGAATGCAAGAGTTAGATCTCCTTCAAGTAGCCCAAGCAGACAAACTTGTTTTACGTGTGATCAAGAAGGTCACTATGCCAAAGACTGTCCTAATCGTAGGAATAGGTCACCATCACCCCAGTCTAAACCTTTAAACTTCAACAGGTTGGAGATGTAGGCCATTCTTTAACCTATTCAGATACATCAGACAGGCCTCGTCCTAAAGTAAAATTTAAAATACAAGAAATTGAACTTTACAAAGATGATAAATTGAAAAACACCCTTTAGGTCCCTTTTACTGTAAACAACATAACAATTGATGCTGTGATAGATACTGCAGCACAAGTCACTATAATGAATTATGAACTTTTTGAAACCCTCAAACCCAAACCAACACTGAATAAAGAAATAACTTTAAAAGGGGCAGGTAAATATAATATCATCAAAGCCAAAATAGCAGAAAAGGTTAAGTTAAGAATAGGGACAATTGTACAAAGATGTGATATAGTGGTTGGGGAGATTGCATACTCATTATTACTTGGCCTTGATTTTTTGAAAGCACACAACAGCATTATCAATATGCAAAACTTGACTTTTACATTGGATCAAACATCAGTATCAATCACTAAGATCAAAAGAGAGAGTTCTTAGAATGATGTTCAAATATACAGAATTTCTGTACAGTAAAGAACTGTCATCCCACCTCAAACACTTCAAATTACACCATTAAATGTTGACAAATCATTCAAAGGTTCACTTTGTATTGAAACAGAAAAAAAAACTTTTCAAAGGGTATTATGTCTCCCAGTTCTGTGATAAATTCATAACAAGCAAGAATTCCCTTTAGAAATCCAACAGATAGATTTGTCACTTTAAAAAAGGGTCAAAATATAGGTTTTGGAATGGAAATAGATGAAGTAGTTGATATGGAAGATGACAAACAAATATCTGTCAATAAAATTTACATAGATCACTCCATTACTACCCATACTTCAGAAAATTTAAGATCTCAGTTACCACCTCACTCACAAGACCTATATGATAGATCAATTACTAACTTAAAAAAGAAAGACCATTATGAAGTTTTCTCTTTGTTAAATAGATTTCAACATGTTTTTGCCAAAGGTGATTTAGGTCTTTTTAATGGGAAGATAACTCGTAAAATTAACACTGGTGGAGCAAGACCAATCAAACAGAAGTTGTGTAGAACACCAATGGGGTTTGAAAATGAAGAGAAAAAAAAACACATTGAGCAAATGCTTGAAAAGGGTATAATTCAACCCTCCAATTGAATTGAGTGGGCCTCTCCTCCTGTATTAGTGAGAAAGAAAGATGGGAAAATGAGATTTTGTATAGACTATAGGGCCCTTAAGAAAGTTACAACAAAGGATGCTTTTCACATACCAAATATACAAGATGGTAATTGACACTTTATACAGTAGTTGCAGAACTGCAGCGCTATGGTTTTATATTCTAGTCTTTGAGCATAACTTTACAGATCCATTAATGCAAAAACGGTGCACTTTACGACGCAAGATTCTCTGCCCACTGTTGCGGAGAATCCACTTTCCAGCACTGGCCATCAGCTACTTTTCACTCACTGATTCTAGACATATTTTATTGCCAACCTGTTTATTTTCTCCACCACCTAAGTCCTAACCCTTAAAGTCGTCTAAATAATCAAAAAACTTTCATTTTCATTTTTTTATTTATTTTAATTATTGTTTTTGGTCGGATGGCAGAAAAGCAAAACAAGCGAGTTTGTTGGTCTGTAGAGATGACAAAAAAAGGGTTAGGAGGTGGATAAAATAGATAGGTTGGTTAAAGAATAAAAAGAATATGTCTAGAATAAGAGAATGAAAGGTAGTTGATTGTACAATGCTGGAAAGTGGAGAAATACATCACAAATCTTGCGCCGTAAATAGCATCATATTTGCATTACGGGATCTGTAGCGTTATGGTCAAAGACATTTATAAAACCATAATGCTACAGTTCTGCAGCTATCCATCCAGTTGTACTTATCCGACAAACTCATGGGTTGAAGGGGTGGAGTAAAGGTCGAGGGTTCACTTTCTTCATATTTAGTATACATGACATGGGTACGACATCTTTGTTAATAGGAAATCCGTAGTTCCGAGAGACAGGGAGTCATTTTTGAAACTATGTAAATTTCGATAACTCAGCTCTAAATAGCATTGTGGGTCTAGTCTTCGTCCTACCTGGATCTGCTACTAAATGTTACAAATGAAGTTAAGTGGGCTGCCCTGAAGTCCCCAAAGGGTCAAAGGCGAAGCTTAAGTGAGGACTGGGGTCGAAGCTCTTGGAAGCTGTCCAATTCTTAGAAATAAGACGTGTACATTAAAATGTATATTTTATCAACTTTCAATGATATTGTTTGTAAAATATTACTTTTCAGAACAAAAAATGAACATTTCACGATGGCGATACTCTTATTTTATCGAAATAATTAATACTTTGAAAAAAAAAAAAAACATTCGGAAAGATTTCGCCACAGGTAACGTACATGTGAAATATCAAAGCTCCATCCTATCTTCTCTAGCTTATTAAAAAATGTTTACATGAAAATAAAAGTTCTGACAAGTATGTCAAAATTCAAGGTCAAAGTCCGGAGGTCAAAAACTAATTATTTTGAAACTATATTCTGAAAGATCTTGTCATATGAAATGCAATTGTGAAATACGAAATTCTCATTTTCCTTCATTCATAAGTAATGACCAAGGTAAATGTTTTTGTGACAGACAAAAATACTGGGAAAAGGACAAAAGGCAAGATGGACAGATTAATGAGATTTAATATACCAACATTATTTTCAAAAGCAATGGAACATAACGATTAAAAAAAATTAATGACAATCTGAAGAATACTTGATGAATCAAATTCATTTTATATTTAATTTATTTTTTATTTTCAATTGTGCCCACGTGCCTCAATATGTTAGGGCCCTAGCCAGGAAGGTATATGTATTTGATCCCCCAGCATTAATTCTTTTAACACCCTTGATCCCCAGCTATAATTCTCTTAACACCCTTTTTCGGTATAAAATCAAGCTCAAAGGTGGACAGTCAGAGCCCCCCCCCCCCCGCCCCTTCTCCAGGATTTTCAGATGCGAAAACAACAAGGGAGCATCCCCTAATCCGCTTATAGCATATCTATAAATCAAGGCAGGATTCAACATCGGCCCCGATGAAAATTACGTCACTTCCGTTTCCCACAGAATTAACTCCTCACCTGTCCTTTTTACATTTTGTATATTTATTTCAAGGACAATTGACTTTTTAAAGGGGACGATATATCCGCTTCTAGCCAAAGAAAAATAAGATCAACAGACAGATGAAAATTAATCGCAAACAAGCAAATTCAAAGAATTGTGGTCCCTTCGGTGTCTTAGTGGTTGAGATGCAAATATTTATTTCATGTTTGTGTGTCCTATCTTGTCTGTCCACCATACAAAAATTATGTAATAGATAAAAGCTTTTCAAAACTACATCAGACTTTTAAATCAAGGACATAATGTCAAATATCATTAAACAAACCTAAGGCTTAAGGTCTTGACAAAAGTAATTTTAATGTGGAATTAAATATAAAAGCGGTGTCTCTTTCAGAGCTTACGTAAAAATATTTGATAAGTAGGTCAAACTTCTAGGTCAAGGCCATGATAGAAATATGTAATACCTTTCTTAAAATAATTGTACATGTAAAATATGAAAGCCCTGTCTTTTCTGATTCAAAATATATTACCAGTGTTAAAAAAAATCTAGATTTAACTTTAAGGTCAAGGTCACGACATCAAAAATCAGAATATATTCAGAAAGGTCTAGAACCAGGTAATTCACAAGACATTTAAAAACTAAATTCCATATTTTCTCTCATAACTGCTGAATAAGAAGAGATGAAGGTTTCATATTTCACATGTGCATTACCTGTTGCAAGCTTTTTCCAAATATTCTATGTATTTTTTTTACCCATGATCTAGACCTTGAAAATGTACCTATATAAATTTGCTAAATTTTTTGGATGAGAGAAAAACATGTTTAGATAATGACAAACCACAGAGTACTGTACATAAACTTTCAAGAGTTGTCATAATGTAGCATGAGAATTATATATATGCAATGTTAAATATGAAAAAAAAATTAAATAAGCTACCTGGAATTTTAAAGGAAAAAATCCTCAACTGAACGTTCTCATACAGCAAAATTACATTATTGTGCTTCAACAAAAGTTGTGTCATTAGCATACCATGATGAAAATCTAGATATTAATGAGTAATGTTACATATAGTCAATGCATAGATAGTAGTACCATTCATAAATAACCCTATTTGGAGACTATCTCCCATAAGGTATTCAACGTATAATAAAGGGTTGTTGAACAATTTTTATTCATTTTAAACTAGTTAAATATGTATTTCTAGATAACGATGAAAGTAAAATGAACCAAAATCACAAGAGTGAAAAACAATTAAGAAGTCGTCCTTTTGCACCTTAAACCCTTGAAGAGTTATCTGCTCTTGATGAAAAGAATCTATGGTAACATATGCAAATTTTCACCAGGAGATTTGTATGAAGTTGAAGTTACTTTTAAAATATCTTAAAAACACATGTGCTGCAAAAAGAATTCAATGTAAAATTCAAGGTGCAATAAGTAAACAGTTACCGACATTTTGAAAATTCTTTGGTGGAATATTTTCATTTGATAATGGCTTCCAAATGCCACCATGATAAAAATATCAGACCATTAATTTGTTAGGTACAAAATATGGCCATTATACATTGAATACCTTAACAATGTAGAGGACATGTCATGAAAATTAAAAGGCAGTCAATTGGTTTTAAAAACAGAAATGTGAATCTTAATTAGATGGAGTTTGGGGCTTTCTAACAAGAGTCTATCTAAAACGTAAAACTTTAATATTCAACATAAAAAAAACTTGAATTTTTCAACTCTAATAACTTGAATATCATTTAATTATTATTATTAAAAGCAATTGGTCTTGAGGTCAATCGAGTTTCATGAATGTGATTCACCGCAAGAATCTTGTCACAAATATGGAAGAAAATTCTAATCTTCAAATATAAGCATTCAAATATGCATGCATTACGAGTAATATCTGTTGCTTTACCCTAAGATGGAACTGGTTGGTGGGATTTAAGGCCATTCCAAGCTTTTCATTTGTTTAGCGTCCATCTTAAATTCGTAAACCTATCTTTCTATCCTGGAAAAACACACACACCAAAAGGGATAAACACATGATCGGGAAATTTTAAGAACAAATTTAGAATTTCTCCTCCTCATCATTGGAGACTTCTCGAATTGTGACCAAGTTAAACTACTAGTATATTGGACTAAAAATATCTAGTACGCACAAAAAAAGGAGAGATGCCGATTTCAAAAGTGTAAATTGAGTTACAAAGTTTTGTATTTGTTGATCTAGTTTGTGTTGTGTTTGTTTTTAATTTCATAACCTTAAAACCAATCCGTTCGCGGACGCTAAACGTAGAAAAAAACTTGGAATGGCCTAATGTGATATGCGTTGGAACTACATGTCTAGTAAATCTTTGGAGACTCATCAAACTTGATTTACCCGGTACTTTTTTTTTACATTCATTGAGTCGCCTGCATGGTACAGAGGTTAGAGCGTTCGCTCTAGTGTCGCGGAGTAAGGATCCATTGTGTAACGTTAAGACTAGTCATTCGGATGAAACCGTATTAATCGTGATCGAGTGTCTAAATGTGTCTAGCACGAACAACATCACTGCTCAAATGCCGTAATTAATATTCCGAGTAAGGTCTAAATTTGCAGCCCTCCACCGTCAAGTGGTGGCGTCTCAGTGAACAATTTATAAAAGGACGTGAAACAAACAAAAAAGTAACCCTCACTGATACTGTAAAGCATAAAAAATGTATGAAATGATTAAAAAAAACTCTTTTCGCCCATATTCTTTCTTTGAGAATGATGTCTCCATATATATAGACTATTTGTGTACTCTTCGTAGTATTTTGGGGATGAAAGTCGGATGATGATTGAGGGGTTGTCCATGGACTATTTAAGTGCTACGTAATTTGAAGTAGTTGATCATCGATGCAGAAAAAAATAATTTGACCAGGCGATCACAAATTTGACCTGTCGACGGAAAAAGAGAAAAAAAATAAAAAGAGGTCAAAATCGGCAAAAGCAGCGGCCACCGATCTGCCGGCTGTCACCCGGTGATTCCGGCTGTTGGTCGATTTCAAAATGTGACTAAGGTACATGTATTACCCATTAATTAAGGTCTTTCGTCTCCACGGAAGACCTTATAGTGATTCTATTGTTTCTTCTTATTAAGGTCTTCCGTCCTCACGGAAGACCTTATAGTGATTCTACTGTTTCTTTTTATTATCATTAAGGTCTTCCGTTTTCACGGAAGACCTTATAGTGATTCTACTGTTTCTTACTATTATTTTTTTTTTTTTTTGACCAAATTTTGTGCAGGCGTTTTCTCGAAAACTATTCAGTGGTTTTCCGTGAAACTTTCAGGAAAAATTAGTCATTGTATGAACTTGTTTCATCACAAGGAAAATTTGGAAAATTCCATTATGGTTCCAAGTTACGGGCAATTTTCTGATTTTAAAATGAAATTTTGTCGCCCCTTTTTTTCAAAAATGAAAAAAGATATGAACTGGAGACTTCTTGGAGAGCATAGAAAGTGACTTCTAAATTTGCAGAATCGCATTTTCGTTCGTCGTCGGCACTTCCGGTCGCTTACGGAAGTGATCAAAGAAATCGTAAAATTTCAACTCTCTTTTTTTAAATCAATACTTACATCACATTATTGCACCTCTTTTGTAGTTTCAAAATATGTTGGTCCCACCGGAAACAAAAACGTCAACTTCCGGTTATGAGAGAAAAACTACATAATTTGAGTATTTTTCTTTCCCATTAATATCCTTTGTAGATAAAGTATTTGAAATGAATTTTAAATATGTTATTAAGACTGCAAATATCTAGAGTAATGTTAAATATCTTTTTAAAATTCACTTCCGGTCGCGTGTTTTCCTGTCCTCAAAATGGGAAGTTGTCTGAACAAGATCTCGGAAACGATGAGAGATTAAGACTTCAAACTTATATGATCAACAGATCTTAAGATGTAAGCAAAACCATTTGGGTTCAAAACGTCAGCCGTCACTTCCGGTCGTCACAGGAAGTGATCAAAGAAATCGAACATTTCGACTTTTCTTTTTTTAAATAAAAATTGCATCACTTAATTGCATCTTTTTCGCAGATTCGAAAGGTGTTGGTCCCACCGGAAATAAAAACGACAACTTCCGGTTATAAGAGAAAAACTACATAATTTGAGTATTTTTCTTTCCCATTAATATCTTCTGTAGATAAAGTATTTGAAATGAATTTTAAATATGTTATTCAGACTAAAAATGTCTAGAGTAACGTCAAATATCTTTGTAAAATTCACTTCCGGTCGCGTGTTTTCCTGTCCTCAAAATGAGAAGTTGTGTGAGCAAGATCTCAGAAACGGTAAGAGATTAAGACACCAAACTTTTATGAACAACAGACCTTAAGATGTAGGCAAAACCATTTGGGTTAAGAGCGTCAGTCGTCACTTCTGGTCGTCACAGGAAGTGATCAAAGAAAACGAAAATTTCAACTTTTCTTTTTTTAATTATAAATTCCATCACTTTATTGCATATTTTTCGTAGATTCGAAAGATGTTCGTCCCACCGGAAACAAATACGACAACTTCCGGTTAGAAGAGAAAAACTAAATAATTTGAGTTTTTTAATTTCCAGTAAATATTCTATATAGATAAAGTATTTGAAATGAATTTTAAATATGCTATTCAGAGTGCAAATGTCTAGAGTAATCTTAATTATTTTTTCAAAAATTCACTTCCGGTCGCGTGTTTTCCTGTCCTCAAAATGAGAAGTTGTCTGAGCGAGATCTCAAAAACAGGTAAAAGATTAAAACACCAAAATTTTAAGAGTAATGGACGTTGAGGGGTAGGTGAAACCATTTGGGTTAAACGCGTCAGTCGTCACTTCCGCTTGTCACAGGAAGTGATCAAAGATAACAAAAATTTTAACTTTTCTTTTTAAAATTAAAACTTACATGACTTTATTGCATCTCTTTTGCTGTTTTGAAATATGTTAGATTCCACCGGAAACAAAAACGTCAACTTCCGGTTTTAGGAGATAAACTACGTTATTCTTATATTTAACTTTCTCATAAATATCCCGTATCAATGAAGTACCTGAAATGATTTCATGCATGTTGTAGATACTGCAAATGTCTAGAGACCAGTCAGAGATTTTTATAAAATTCACTTCCGGTTGTGTGTTTACCTGTTCTCAGAATTAGAATTTAGTCCCACAATATTGTTCGGCAACAGTAAACGACTGTGGACTAAAACTTTCAGGACTGATATTCAGTCATCAGTTTATTTAAATCGTGAGAAAATCTTGCATCACCGTTACTTCCGGTCGTGAAAGGAAGTGATGTAAGAAAGTGAATGGTTAATGGTTAGCACGTTGGATTTTCATGCTAACGATTAGGGTTAAATCTCCAGAGTGTCTGAATTTCTTTTATCACTTTTTCAGCTTGATTTTCTTTTTTATTTTCAGAATCACACGGAAGACCTCTCATTGCTCGCAATGAGTTTCTAGTTATTATTATTCTTATTTTTTTCCTAAATTTTGTGCACGCGATTTCTCAGCAACTATTCAGTGGTTTTCGATGAAATTTTCAGGAATAATGTGCATTTATAGGAACTTGATACGTCTTGAAGGAATTTTGAAAATTCGCTTTCGGTGCCAAGTTATGGACAATTTCCTGATTTTAAAATGAAATTTTGTCGCCCCTTTTTTTTCAAAAATGGCTAAAGATATGAACTGGAGACTTGTTGGAGACGATAGTGCATGACTCATAGGTGAACAGAATTACCTTTTCGTTCGTCGTCGGCACTTCCGGTCGTTTACGGAAGTGATCAAAGAAATCGTAAAATTTCAACTTTCTTTTTATAAATCAATACTTACATCATATTATTACATCTCTTTTGTAGTTTCGAAATATGTTGGTCCGACCGGAAATAAAAACGTCAACTTCCGGTTATAAGAGAAAAACTACATAATTTGAGTATTTTTCTTTCCCATTAATATCCTTTGTAGATAAAGTATTTGAAATGAATTTTAAAAATATAATTTAGACTGCAAATATCTAGAGTAAGGTCAAATATCTTTGTAAAATTCACTTCCGGTCGCGCGTTTTCCTGTCCTCAAATTCAGAAGTTGTCTGAGCAAGATCTCGGAAACGGTGAGAGATTAAGGCACCAAACTTATAGGTGCAACAGACCTGCAGATATATGCAAACCCATTTGGGTTCAGAGCGTCAGCCGTCACTTCCGGTCTCACAGGAAGATATCAAAGAAATCAAAAATTTCAACTTTTCTTTTTTTAATTAAAAATTGCATCACTTTATTGAATCTTTTTCGCAGATTCGAAAGATGTTGGTCCCACCGGAAACAAAAACGACAACTTCCGGTCATAAGAGAAAATCTAAATAATTTGAGTATTTATTTCCCATAAATATTATTTATAGATTAAGTTTTTAAAATGAATCTTAAATATGTCATTCAGAGTGCAAATGTCTAGAGTAACCTTAAATATATTTCAAAAATTCACTTCCGGTCGCGTGTTTTTCTATCCTTAAAATGTGAAGTTTTCTGAGCGAGATCTCAAAAACAGGTAAAAGATAAAAACACCAAACATTTATGAGTAATAGACCTTGAGAAGTAGGCAAAACCATATGGGTTAAACGCGTCAGTCGTCACTTCCGCTTGCTACAGGAAGTGATCAAAGAAATTAAAACTTGCATCACTTTATTGCATCTCTTTCGCTGTTTTGAAATATGTTTGATTCATCTGAAAACAAATACGTCAACTTCCGGTTTTAGGAGATCAACTACGTTATTTTTATATTTAACTTTCTCATAAATATTACTTATCGATTTGAAATAATTGAAACTACTTGAAATAATTTTATGTATATTGTAGATACTGCAAATGTCTAGAGAAAAGTCAGAGATTTTTATAAACTTCACTTCCTGTCAAGTGTTTACCTGTCCTCAAATTTAGAATTTGTTCTCACAATATTGCTGGGCAACAATAAAGGACTGAAGTCTAAAACTTTTAGGACTGCTAGTCAGTCATCAGTTTATTTGAATCGTGAGATAATCTTGTATCGCCGTTACTTCCAATCGTGATAGGAAGTGATGCAAAAAGGTGAATGGTGAATGGATAGCACGTTGGATTTTTACGCTGACGACCAGGGTTAAATCTTGGGAGTGTCTGAATTTCTTTTATCACTTTTTCAGCTTGAATTTTCGTTTTGTTTTTTTTTTTCAGAATCGGACGGAAGACCTCTTATTGCTCGCAATGAGTTTCTAGTTATTATTATTATTATTATTTTCCCCAAAATTTTGTGCAGGCGATTTCTCGAAAACTATTTAGTGGTTTTATATGAAACTTTCAGGAATTATGCGTCGTCAAATGAACTTTGTTCATCAGTAGGAAAATTTGGAAAACTTGCTTCCGGCGCCAAGTTATTGACAGTTTTCTGATTTTAAAATGAAATTTTGTCCCCCCTTTTTTTCAAAAATGGTTTAAGATATGAACTGGAGACTTGTTAGAGATGATAGGTTATGTCTTCTAGATGAGGGGAATTACCTTTTTGTGCGTCGTCAGTACTTCCGGTCGTTACCGGATGCGAATTTTAAAAATTCGAATTTTTAAACTTTTTTGTTTTTCTATATTTTTCTTTTATTTTAATAAGGTTAATAGAGGCTCTTCTGAAAATGCTTAATATATAATTTATTTTAGAATTGATCAATCCAAACTCTAGATATTCGCATTTCTAAATTTGAAGCGGGTTCAAAATGACGGTTGTCTCCGTAAACTCCGATAAGTAGGTCAGAATTTACGGAGTCAGCCGAGTGTTTGTTTGAATGAAAGTACCATAAGGATCAGAGAAATGTGAAGGAATTGTTGGATTGTCACATCATAATTACGTTGCAATTCTGTTTCGAACTAGAGTTTTAATCCGGGGTTTCCTCAAACGTCTACTATAATTGTTCTTGTCTGTATCTCAAAGTAGAAAAACGACATGACTACAAGTGGAAATACGATAACTACAACCTTTTGTTTTACACCACGGAAAAACTGATCCTTAACCATGGTTATAAGTAATAGCTTTTCAAGAAACTTGCCTGACTAAAGCAATCAATACATAGTTATTATTACGTGGCCATTGTTTTTTCCCCATGCAGGCTTGTGTCATATTAAATGAACAGAAAAGACCAAAATAAGAAACCAACTTTTTTTTAAAGATTGTTTAATGAAGTTTCTAAAAGATGTTGTTATTGAACATAAATGGTATCAGATTCCTTGACCGTCGCAGGACGAGACATGTTTTTGGGCGAAACATTCCAGTCTTTTCATGAATGCGTAACTAATCGGGATAGTCCACTTTGGGAGTAAACAGGAAAATAAAATTTGTAGAAAATCTTACCTAAATCACTGCTTTAGTGTTACTTATCCATACGATATATAATAAGTACAATATGATAAATATACTTTCTCAAGCTCGATATTCAGGTTATAAGATCATACATTTTGAAATTTCATTGAAGCTATCACCATTCAATAGAAAATACATTCCAAAGGATATGCGCGAATATTTACCCGTGACGTTTCGCGCGAAATAATGTATCGTGACCAACCATTCGTAGTAGACAAATGGTCTGATGCAGAAGTATATAGAAGTGCAGAAAAAGATTACATGGGCATGCCTGTATATGGAATTACTTGAAATAAAAAGTTGAATACATAAAGAATAAAAGAAAGTAAACAGTATCATCAGAGAATGGCTAAAGATATGAATATGAAACTTGCTGAGGTGATAGAGCATCAAATGTAGATATATTGATCGACCATTAATTTTCGTCGTTCTTACTTCCGGTCGCAAACGGAAGTGAATTCAAAAATGTTAAATTTGCAACTTTTTCGTTTTTCAATATTTTTCTCTCGGATTTACAGGGTTAATAGAGAGTCTTCTAGGAGTTTTATGTTTGTTTTCATCTTTTTGATTGAAAAAGTTTGCAGAGATTTTTTTATAAAATTCACTTCATGTCGAGTGTTTACCTGTCCTCAAAATTAGAATTTGTTCTCACAATATTGCTCGGCAACAGTAAAGGACTGAAGTCTAAAACTTTCAGGACTGATAGTCAGTCATCAGTTTATTTGAATCGTGAGAAAATCTTGTATCGCCGTTACTTCCGGTCGTGGAAGTGATGCAAAAAAGTGAATGGTGAACGGTTAGCTTTCTTGGATTTTCACGCAGAATTTCTTTTATCACTTTTTCAACGTGAATTTTTGTTTTTATTTTCAGAATCGGACGGAAGACCTCTCATTGCTCGCAATGAGTTTCAAGTTATTATTCTTTTTTTTAGACAAAATTTTGTGCACGCGATTTCTCGAAAACTATTCAATGAATTTCTTTGAAATTTTCAAGGATAAAAGATCTTTATATGAAGTTTATATAAAATTCCGTTTTTTGGTAAATTCGGTTCCGGTGCCAAGTTATGGACAATTTCCTGATTTTAAAATGAAATTTTGTCCGTGAGTGTTCTCAAGAATGGCTAAAGATATGAACTGGAGACTTGTTAGAGATGATAAAACATGATTTGTAGGTTGGAGAGGGCACCATTTCGTTCGTCGTCGGCACTTCCGGTTGCTACCGGATGTGATAAAGGAAATCGTTAAATTTCAACTTTTGTTTTTTTAAATCAATACTTACATCATATTATTGCATCTCTTTTGTAGTTTCGGAATATGTTGGTCCCACCGGAAACAAAAACGTCAACTTCCGGTTATAAGAGAAAAACTACATAATTTGAGAATTTTTCTATCCCATTAATATCTTTTGTAGATAAAGTATTTGGAATGAATTTTAAATATGTTATTCAGACTGCAAATGTCTAGAGTAAGGTCAAATATCTTTGTGAAATTCACTTCCGGTCGCGTGTTTTTCTGTCCTCAAAATGAGAAGTTTTCTGAGCAAAATCTCGGAAACGGTAAGAGATTAAGACACCAGACTTACATGAGCAACAGACCTTACGATGTAGCCAAAACCATTTGGGTTCAGAGCGTCAGCCGTCACTTCCGGTCGTCACAGGAAGTGATCAAAATAATCTAAAAATTTCAACTTTTCTTTTTTTAATTAAAAATTGCATCACTTTAATGCATCTTTTTCGCAGATTCGAAAGATGTTGGTCCCACCGGAAACAAAAACGACAACTTCCGGTTATAAGAGAAAAACTAAATAATTTGAGTATTTTACTTTCCAATAAATATTCTTTATAGATAAAGTATTTGAAATGAATTTTAAATATGTTATTTAGACTGAAAATGTCTAGAGTAACCTCAAATATCTTTTAAAAAATTCACTTCCGGTTGCTTGTTTTTCTGTCCTCAAAATGAGAAATTGTCTGAGCGAGATCTCAAAAACAGGTAAAAGAAATCAAAAATTTTAACTTTTCTTTTTTAAAATTAAAATTCGTATCACTTTATTGCATCTCTTTCGCTGTTTTGAAATATGTTAGATTCCACCAGAAACAAAAACGTCAACTTCCGGTTTTAGGTGATAAACTACGTTATTTCGATGTTTAACTTTCTCATAAATATTGCTTATCGATAAAGTACTTGAAATGTTTTTATGCATTTTGTAGATACTGCAAATGTCTAGAGAAACGTCAGAGATATTTTCTTTTTTATAAAATTCACTTCCGTTCGCTTGTTTACCTGTCCTCGAAATTAGAATTTGTTCTCACAATATTGCTCGGCAACAGTAAACCACTGAAGTCTAAAACTTTCAGGACTGACAGTCAGTCATCAGTTTATTTGAATCGCGAGAAAATCTTGTATCGCCGTTACTTCCGGTCTGACAGGAAGTGATGCAAAAAAGTGAATGGTTAATGGTTAGCGCATTGGATTTTCACGCTGGCGACCAAGTTAAATCTCCAGTGTGTCTGAATTTCTTTTATCACCTTTTCAGGTTGAATTTACGTTTTTATTTTCAAAATCGGACGGAAGACCTCTCATTGCTCGCAATGAGTTTCTAGTTGTTTTTTGCCGATTATACGAAAAAATATGAAGTATTTTTTTCCTACCATAAAACATCATACATTCTTCATCGTCATCTCTATTATTGTCTACACGGCCATTGTTGCCATCCAGCTCTCCTCTCTCTCTCTCTCTCTCTCTCTCTGATTGCAATTCAATGTAAAGGTTTTCATGCCAACACTTTTTAAAGCGCGTACAAGTACATATTAATTCGTTTATATGTACTTTAAACAAAAAATATTGAGCATATTGATTTTAATTCTTACCATAATTCTCAGTTATACTAGTTGACATACCTAGACGTACTACCTCAGACTCAAAAATTCTATCAAGGACATCAGACTGTGTGACACCATGGACTCTTCCCTCTGGTTTGATAGTGAAGGTTGTTTCCTGTACATTATCTGTCCCTTAATAAATAGAATCATATAGATATCATTTTAATTTAGATCTTGAAATCAGCTTGTGTATGTGTGAAATAATTTACACGCATGCTCTTTAAAGATCTTCTGGCATTTGTGTCCAATGAATTGATTATCACTTCACAAGAAATTTAACAATTCAAAAAAAAAAAAAAATCAAAATTACAATTTTGAAATAAAATGTAGATTTTATATACAAATATAAAACGTAATCTTCATAGTTACCAGCTTTGTCAGTATTATTTTTTTGGAGCAATGGGTGTCTACATTCTTCATCAACAGTGGTATATCTTGAGTCTCTTTCTTCTGATGCTCTGGTTTCGTCTTTATATAGTAAATGAAATGTTTCTGATTTAATATACTAGGACCTTATTTAAATATTTTTTTAAAAATTATTTTTAGCAAGAATGTATTGCTGTGACCTATGTTAGAGGCCTCTTTTTCTACGACGAATTCTAATAAATCTACAATGATAATGATAGTTTTTAAACTAGAGTCAATAAAAAAAACTTGCAAACAGTTTGGTTGAAATACTTTATAATCATGAGTAATACCGAATTATCGTTATTTTTTAGACCCTGTAACAACAAAATTCGTTCTTGTTTGTGACCATTTGTTATTTTATGAACGAAAACTAAGACGTCTTAAATAAGTGTAAAATGGTTGTAAATGATCATCCAAAAATATCGAAAGTTTATTACAATGAATAAAATCCTCAGACACCATGTACGAATATAAATTACTAAGTTGATAAATTGATTTCTTTTTTTTTTTGGGGGGGGGGGGGGTGCGTATTAGAAAATTAAATTAAAAATGAAAATTGAGTAAACTTGATAGGATTACTTTTTACATAACCCTAACAGAAAATTAGTAAAGTTAACAATTATAGTAAATAAATATTCTTATACTTATGTTTGATTTACAGCTTCTCTTTATAAGTTTTTTTTTTTTTTTGGGGGGGGGGGGGTTGACCCTTCATACCTCTTAAATTTAATACCTTAATATACACGTAAAAATAAAGTAAAGTGAAAAAATTCAAATTCATAGTAAATAAACATAAACAGATATTTTGAGAGTAAACTACAGTAAACTATAGTAATTTTTGGTCAGAGTTAATATGTTATAGAATTTTATCTACAAACAAACAAAAATTTGAGATCTCTCCGTGGATGTCAAAAATGCTATAATTCTATATTCAGTCAAATACGTTCATTTATATATGTGTTTGGATTGTGAATCGTCAAAAATAATTCCAATGGTTCCGAATCGGAAATTTATATGCTCTTAGATAACGTACATGAAAACAAAGCTGAGCTATTTTTAAAATATTCAGATGTGTCTATAATTCTTCAAAAAGAGAGCACTATAGGCAATATGTAAAAGAGTTCATACTGGTATTAACAATGATCACAGACGGACTTTGGAGGAGGAGAAAAAGAAATGGCTATCTTACAATGTACATAAGCAACACATAGTCATCAAGTATAACTAACAAGGGATGATAGTATACTTTTGAATAAAATTTTAGTAATTTTTTAAAATTATTCATTTATATTGCGTTATATGCAAGAGAGAGAGAGAGAGAGAGAGAGAGAGAGAGAGAGAGAGAGGGCGGTATAAGAAACATAGATACATTGATTTAGACAAATATTTGAAAAACAAATATATATATATTCAAATATTTTAGTGCATAATTTTTGCAATATTTGTTCGATCAAGATGGTTGTCCCTGGAGGTTTTATCATGTCTAACACGGTAATTTCGACTAGTTGCGAGCAACACTGGACATATATTTTTACTTAAGATTAACATAAGATATTTAGTAGCTGTCTAAAGACTAAGACATTTCTTAGGAATTTTTCCTGTGATACTTTCGGAATAGGAGCTAATAAGTGAAATGCGTCTTAGGAAGATTCTTATTCCTTATATAGCTTCGTAAACATGTCTGCTGGACAGGTGAGTAAGATTATGAAAGGTCAGGCGATTTCACGCCATATATATAACAATATTAATATTAATCGTTTACAATGGGGAAGGCCATTTGGAGTTTTGAAAGTCTTAATTATATGAATTGAACTCATTGTAGTATAAATTTTTTTCTTTCACATATAAGTAGATTTTAATAAAATACAGTGACCAGCCGAGAGAGACAAATGCACCTATTACTCTCATGTACTTTTAAAGCTTTTGAAAGTTGTGTGCCGCTAAAAGTTTATGGGAGTAGGAAGTAAACAGTGAATCCCTACCCAAAATTAAGTTATATTTTTTTTTTGTAGTATTTCGACCTGTATTTTTTTTTCTTTTTGTGAATAGTTGGGTAAGAATAAAAAAAAAAGTAAAAACATAACTTGGAATAGCCTTCTAATCAATTTTTTTTTAAAAGGGGGGGGGTTCTATATCAAGTTAATGAAATTAAGACTTGCTACATATAAACCAAAAGAAAAATCATTTTATAAAAAAAAAATACCTACTGGGATAAGTTTGTTTTGGTTCATTTTTCCTTCTTTGTTTTCTTTTCCATATAACAAGGCCAAGGAACAAGAGTACGATGAGAATCACTCCCGCACATATCCCTCCAGCTAATACACTAATATCGGCGGCTTCAGCATCTACGAAAGTGGATGTTTGAATATTTTCTACTGCTGTAGTGTTGTATACGTTAAGGTCTGAGGATATTCTAGTTGTAAATGTTCCCGATGTGTTTAAGATATTCTGTGTTCTGTATGAAAATGTTTTCATTGACATAAAAAAGAACACTTCATCCAATAACATCACATTCAATATTATAAATGACTTTACTTACGTAACCGAACATGAAGAGTCGGCAAGATAACATCGGTCTTGTATATTAATCCTTTGACATGCAGGATCTAGGTCAATTAATTATGAAAAGAAAGTATATTCATATGAACGGTGGTTGTTTTTATGTCACCTAAACATAAAATGTAAATGTAAATACAGTTAGTTTTGCTCTTACAATTGTAATTTTCATTGGTTCTGTATGCTTTGTCTGGACAACCTGATAGAAATTCTGAGCAGTCACGTGGAAACAGTTTTCCTTCATCAGTCTCCAAACAGAAGCCTTAAATACATAAAAAAATATATATGACAAATATTGTAAAACATGAAAGACTGTTTACACTAAGATATGCAAGTTTTTCCTGGTGATATTCTTTTTATTTTATTTTTTTTCGGGGGGGGGGGGAGGGAATGGTAAGGGGTGATGGACTTTCTTTTGATACATGTCGTTTGTAAGCAGGTTTAATTATTGGTTATTGTTTCTTGAATACTTTCCAAAATATAATTGATCTTTGCTTAATCGAAAATATTCATACTAATTGCTCACCTCTTTGTACTATCCCCATGATTCCATTGTGACATAGTTCTACCAGACCAGTTTTCTCAATGTTAGGGAGACAAATATACTGATCATTACCATACTTGTCACGACCACAGCCAAGTTGTGTAGATGCTTTTCTAACATCCGTGAGGTTCTTTGGGCAAGAGTCGACAATACCGTCCATAGTTGATTAGGAAAAAAGAGTCTGAAATGCTAACTAAATTGTAGATTATACAATAACTCCTTTAACTTAAAATGCATTAATTATTTAATGAAATATAAAATCAATTTAGATGAGTTCAATCATTTTATATTCTATATATATGACAAGAGGCCCATGGGCCACAACGCTCACCCGACTAATTTTGGCCCTGTTGTTTTTTACCAGATTTTCCACATGGTAATACTTATTTTGGCCCTACCCCTAGGGGTCATGATTTGAACAATTTAGAATGTACACTACCCCAGGAAGTTTCCACATAAGTTTCAGGTTTCTGGCCCAGTGGTTTTGGAGAAGGATTTATATTTAAATGTGAAACTTTTTTCCCTATTGTGGCCCCATCCTATACTTCTGGGGGCATTGTAGATTCTACACTACCTCAGGAAGCTCCATATTAAGCTTCAGCTTTTCTGGCCCTTTTCTTGATTGTCTCCCCATGTTAGAGGGCCTGGCCCTTCATTTTTAAAATAAAAACTCCCATTCACACAAGGATGCTATGTATTAATTTTGGTTAAAATTAGCCTAGTGATTCTTGAGAAGAATTTTGGATGTGAAAAGTTTACAGACGGACGGACTGACGGACGGACAGCTAGACGGACAGACGAACGACGGAAAGCTAGTGACAAAAAATGTAACTTTTGCTTTTAGTTCATGTGAGTAAAAAAAATTATACAACAACTTATGCCTCAATATCTCCAAATAGAAAACAAATGAACAATTTTTTTTTCCATAGCATGTATGCCATTACACGTTGATAGCACCCAATTTAAAAGTGCGTTTTTAACTAATGAATTTATCGATTTTAGTATTAAACTATTCTTAGCCAAATTACACGATCGTTAAAAGCTGTAGTATAGTAAAGATGTTTACAATCTAACACACTAAAGAAAGAAGGAAACAAACAAAAACCCTAAACTTTTATATATTATATTATATTTTTGCATTCATAGGAGCTGTACAAATGAATAACTGATAAAAAAAAAAAAAAAATAGCGTATGACTAAATCATCTCGACTGTAATGCTTTCCCTTATAAACAATACCTTACATCTCGCAAAGAGATAAATGAAAATTGGTAATAATAATATAATTTCATAACATCATGTCTTTTTGTTTGTCCCAAGTTTATGGAAATTTCTCTCTCTCTCTCTCTCTCTCTGTCTCTCTCTCTCTCTCTCTCTGGAATGCGGATGATGCAGTGCCCACCTGCATATGACTATGTAGACCTTTCCCTAGTTATTTCATCTGATGTGTCCTTTTTTCGTTATAAACATCTGCTTATACCTACACATGTTACGCGTTTGCGCAAATTTTATGTACACTGTATTTACTGTAACTATTTAGAAACATGAAACCATCTTAATATGATAAATGTCGGACTGTTGTGACAGAAAAAAAAGATTGTCAGAGGGAAGTCTCAGGTTTCATTAGGCTAGAAAAATTCGGAGGGGCGTGTCCTAACTTTTGATATTACAGGTGTGTGCAAGAAACTACATCCCCAAATTCTCACTCCCCATCCCACATCTAGTATATGTATAAGGAAAAATAAATAATAACGGGTATTATAATTTTTTTATTTTCAAACGGATATAACTAAACCTACTTTCAGTACGTTTATTTTAAACCGCTCAATGTTTGAAATATAGATCAATTATTGAATTCGATGTCCTTTATTAATTTCTCTTTTCTATTTGTTTCATGTACAGTCACGCAGAATATATCTTTTGGAGTCTGAATTTTATTGATAAAAAGCATCAATATTTTACCCCCAAAAAATGCTAGATTTAATTACTTTAACACTGTAGGAAGTCTCGTAATATAAGGATTTGCACTTCGTCCTTCAAGGTATGTTGTAGTCCTAAGATAGCTTCATATACACATGAACATTTTCTTGATAAATACAGTGGTTCTAAAAACTTTCATATTTAACCACCAATTAAACGTATTCATCGCTACCACAATAGATTTCATGCAGAGTACGAGTACATACCCTGTCATCTCCTATCATCTACTGCCAGTGAATGAACACTAAATATTCAAACTTAAAACGAAAGTAGATTTTTTATGTTCTTAGAAGTTATTTTTATAAATAAAATATTCAAATCAATCTCTTGTTAATATGTTACCTGGTGTAATTATCTCTACTTCAGTTACGTTTGTTATCCGTCAACTGACAAATAGGAATCGCTGTACCTTCCATAGCTGCTTAGTAACCTTCACCTTTTTTAAATATCCCCGATATACCTGTATTTACGAGTGCACAAATGTGTTTAAATTATTTAAAAAATTCCTGTGACCTTTCCGACTATTCTTATAGACTGAGATTGGTTATTATTATTATTATTATTTATTTTTTTTTTTTTTTTTTTTTGGGGGGGGGGGGTCCTCCATTATTAATCTGCAATAAGTAAACACAAGATTTGCAAGGATTTACTTCGCGTTTTTTTTTTCTTATTCGTTCAATCAAGAGGAATCTTTTGCAGGATCAAATGAAGTGTGGGTCGGTTGAATGCTGCTCCCACTTTCAGATAATTGCTATCATTATTTATAAGGTCACCTGTGTCGTTCAGGTGATGTATTGCTATTTTTTTTCTTCTTAGTTGTGTGTTGTTCGTCGGTTGTAGACTTTTGAACATTTACAAATCGACACAAAGTGTGAATTTCATAATCCCCCCCCCCCCCCCCCCCCCCCGCCGGGGTGGCCTGAGGGATATACCATCAAAACTAATATAATTAAAAAAAAATCTGCTACTTTACTCCTGTACATCACGTAGACAGACTGTTAGTTAAACAAGCAGGAGGGGGGCTATTGATTACATAGATAAAACGCTTTAATGCTTTGAAAATATTCTTCTTTGCTGCTGGAAATAAGCAGATAAATTAAGTGCCTAGTTCTGACAAACAAGGGTGCCTCTTCCAAAATTGTGACATCCATGGCCCCTTGGTCTTAGATTTTGGTGTAAGGGTCGAGCTCTAATGATTATATAGTGAAAGTGAATTAAGTCTTCGAAAATCTTCTTCTCTTCCCCTGAGCATAAAGCAAACAAACCAAGTACATGTTAATGATAAGGAAAGTGTCTCTTCTAAAATTATGAATTGCATATCCCCTGGGTTATGATCAGGGTTATGATCAGGGTTTTGGTATTTGGGCGGGGCTCTATTGATCATATAATGAAATATATAAAATTAAATAAAAAAACCTCATTCTATGACCCTTGGTATTTAGCAGACAAAAAAAAAAAAGCATGGTTATGGTGAGTAAGAATTCCTCTTCCAAAATTGTGAAATTCATAGCCTTTGGCTCAGGTTTTTTGGTGATGATCATTTTGATAAAATATAATGACAATTATTGTATGCATAATCGGATAAAAAAGTACCTACATATCCACTCATATGGAATATTTTCGTCTTGTTTTTCTTTGCAGATAATATCGCAACATATATCCGCAATATATACACGTATAATACAATCTTGCCTAAATCGAAATGGGGATTAAATTTGCATGTTGCTCAAGTCAGATATTTCTATCATCTCTGTATAAGTTCTTCCTTCCACGCAAACAAGTTTTGAAATGATAACAAGTCCGCGATTTTGATTTTAATGCTTAATTAAATATTTAATGTACCTAGGTAACCTGAGTTAAATCTGTTAGTTAAATCAGAAAATTAATTAGGCTTTAACTTTTAGTTAACTTTTTGTGCAACCGGTTAAACTCGCTGTTAAATTTAATGTCGCGTTAACGTAAAGTTAACGGCCAGCTAAATTTAACTAACGTTCGTGCAACCGGAAATTACAAAATTTTGACCTGCTCCGGGGCCCAGTTTTCACATTTTTCAAGTCTAAATAAGTTTAAAATAAACCACGATATTTAAAAAAAAAAATACATAACATTTGAATCTACTGTAGAAATATCTGGATATAATATGACGTTAAGTAAAAAAGTTATGACGATAGTCTACGAACTTTCCGAACAACCCTCGTAATAGAATTTTCATAATAAATAAATAAATCCTTAAAAAAGAAGGGGAAAAAAATGAAAAAAAAAAATCACAAATAAAGTTTCTTTGCAAAAAGGTTATACTTATGTTTTAACCTATTCCAGAGTTATTCAATTTTGTATTGTTCAAAAACCAGTATGTATGTATGTATGGAAGTTGAATCCTTTGTCTTCAGTGGCTTGGGAACTGTGACCATCTCAATTAATGATGTTCCAGGCAGTGAATGACTTTAAAACCAGTGATCATGTCTGGATTTAATTGTGACAAAAATGAATAAAATATCTATACACTGACATGTTTCTTGTTAGATGTTAATAAAATGATAAAGTCAAATTTGTGTCAATTTTTTTCATACCGGTAAACTCTATCTAGAGTTTGAGAAATGCACCAAAATTTGATAAATCATAGCAAATTATGCAAAGAGAAAGTTTTTAAGAAGATTGATTAGCTTAGATGACTATGGGAAGAAGATAATGAATGACTCTGAAATACTAATTGATTCGTATCTGACCCCACTGCTGATTAATCATGTGCCACCCCCCCCCCCTTTAATGAAATGAACTTGGAGAAATTGCAGATGCCCACTATATTCTTTGTGTACAATTTATTTAAACAAAATAAAGTCGATTCTTCTCATGGTACATAAAAGTTCAGTATCTGTAGTTTTAAATAGCAACTCCATAAACTACTATTCTTTATTGAGAAGTTGATGGCTCGTTTTATACCCCACCCCCCCACCCCCCTTGGGGGAGTATAAAACGAGCCATCAACTTCTCAATAGAGAATACATAAATTACATTATTAAAATTCAAACCCACAAAGAGGAACTTCAGAAATTAAATGAAAAATAAATCAAAGAAATGCATTTTTATGCTTTCACACACCAAAATGTTCTGAACAAGAAGAGGTTGGAAACTAAATAAATGGAAATTATACCTGCCTTGCACACAGAAAACTGTTCCTACATCAGACGGCTAGCGAGCCACCATCTCCTTCTTATATAAAGGAAATTTCATGTGATCCAGGTGCCATCATCAACTCAGTCCAAGGAAGATGAAAGATGGATGTCCTCAAAAGTACTTAAAAAATGAATCAAAAAAATATGATGTAAAGAAGGAACGATACAGCCATGTTTTTTTTTTCAAGTTTTCTTTAAAATGAATTATTTACATATCTGCTACGCAGCGGATTTTTTTTTAAATGGTTCCTTCAAGGGCAGGGTACATATTATACACATTTACATGCAATTACATGTAAATACATTAAAGGTCTAATGTGATACATGCTGCAGCAGGTAAAAGTCATGCAAGTAATTCATGAAAAAATCAGAAGCTAAGTGTTCAATTAAACAATTAAAGTTACATTGTATTGAAATTCTGCATGTCTGGTTATTTAGTCTAAGGGAAGTTAACAAAAGCTAGAAAGCAATAGAAAATGAGTTGTTTTAAAGGCCACTCTCTACCATCGGCTCATAGTTATTCACCTCTGTCGTTACAGTGATAAGCACGAGAAATAAAGCGTTTGTTTTAATTCATTATAATTAAATATCTGAGTTACGATAGTCCTTAAAGTTAGATATTTACTAAATACATGTAGATATAAAACTATTAGTTCAATTTGAAATAATCCTTGAAATGTTATTTTTTACGTTATGTCAAAAATCTTGACACGAGCCCATTGCAGAGTGTCTGAGAGAAAAACGAACGACAACTCTGCATTGGAGATTAGTAGAAGGCACGAAAGGAGAAACTAAGACCTGTGTGCAACAAAATCAAAGAACTTATTCCCAAACTCGTCAGCTTGCAGTCTAAGGGAAGCAATCCAGAGGATCACATACTACGCAGATATAAGATGTCAGGTCCATGTAGTCCTCAGTATTACAGGGGGGGGGGGGGGTGCGCCCAATGAAAAAGGGCCTTTTCAATGCCACCCAAATCATTCGAAAAGATACCACAAGTGCATACCTTTAAGATACAATAATAAAAATGAACGCCTGGTCACAACCCCTACACTTCCATAGATGTTATAAATAAAGCACAACATATAATTCAGACACCTGTAAATATATATATCACATATATAATATTATTGCATATATATAAAAATAAAAACATCCGTCATAAGTGAAAAACTGGTTCACTTTGTCAACTTATTTCCCTCCTTTGGTCATGTCAACTTCACAATCCTATATGAATTTCTATTTTCTCCTACCCTCTCCCTTTTCTAAAGGACACACTTACCTTCAACCCTACCTTCATTGCTACTTCATTTTTTGCTGATTCTTCTTTTGGTATTGTCTTCAATGTTAACAAAATGGCTAAAAATAACTTTTACTTTTTTAAAACTCACTTAACATTGTGAAAATCGGGGTCTCTATAGGTTAAAGAGTACTAGTTTTCTTATAGAACTCCGTGCAAAACTTATCCCCTCTCAATACTTTATTCTATCACTTTCAGAATAAAGTGCCCCGCCACAGCATGATACGCCCGTGAAATATTGTTCAGTTGTCACAAACAGTTTAGAGTGCAAGAAAATCATGTCAACCTTGATACACTGATTTCAATGACTTTTCCATTCCTTATAATATTTGTTTATACATCTCCTGTTGTGTAGGCATTAATTATAACATATATTACATTATAGATCTTCAACTGACTGTGTTAGAGCTTGACAAATGCCCATCTGCAGCCCCCCCCCCCTCCCCCAGCTTTCAGATTTGTGAGACATGATGCTCTGAATTAGTTGATATTTTCAAAAAATTAAATAAAATATCATATTAAACAATATCAATTTAGTCTTAACAACTTAATCTATATCAAATTAATATTAAAATAAAAGGCTGGCCATTAAATAAACTGACAAGTTAAGTTCTTCTGTGTCTAATTTCAAAAGGATACAGATAAGAGCTGTTTGATCAGAGATCCTCTAAAAGAAATGGTTGAGACAGCTAGCCTTCCTACACTGATTTCATTAATCTTTAACTGGATGTATTCCACTCATTACTCCCAACGGATGAATGGATCTTTACATGTATATTATCTGCTTTGTAGTGCAATAAAAATGCATATTTATGTCATTCTGAAATTAAATTTGAAAACAAAGATTTTTTTTTTTTTTAATTTGTTAATTTGTTATAAAGATTATAAAAAGAACTTGTGTAATCTTGATGCAACATTTTTAATAAGGTTCCTGCATTACTCTTAGATTTGTAGGGACTATCTACCATAATTAAAACATTTTTTTAAATACTTGATTTTTTTTAGATTTAATGTCAGACTGGTTTTAAGCTGCAATTCATTCTAATATCACCCCCCCCCCCCCGCCGAGTATAATTAGTTTTGATTATATTATACAATATCAAATTAGTTAATTCTACAATATCTATGGTGGCATATTTCTGCCCTTTGTGTGCAAGTTATTTTTCTGTCAAATATGTCGACATGCAAGATAAATATGTTGACATGCAAGATAGTTATGTCAATATGCAACATAACTATATTGACATGCAAGAAAATTGTAATCAAATAAAAATTATAAAAAATCTTCAAAAATCTCAAATATTGCCCACATGTGACATCCAACATGCTAGATGCTACTTATTTATGTCAACATGCATTTTATTTATGTTAACATGCGAGATAAATATGTTGATATGCAACTTATTTATGTCTACATGCAACTTATTTATGTCTACATGCAACTTATTTATGTCGACATGCATCTTGGTTATGTTGACATGCGAGATAAATATGTTGACATGCAACATATTTATGTCGACATGCAACTTATTTATGGTTACATGTACATGCATTTTTCAGATACAGATCTGCTTTGACCTTAACCTTAGACTCTAAAACATAGTTCAAGGTCACTGCACACCCTTTAAAAGAGACCTCAGACGAACAAATGGACGGACGGACACACTAATTACTATAGGTAGCCCACAGAGAAGGGCCCTAAAACGTTTTATAATCTACGGTCACGTTCTGAATCGCCAGGACATTTTATCTAAGGAAACCCAATCTATACTTTGTTGTCCACCTCATATTATAGAAAATAATTTAAACTGCAACATTTGCTTAAATAAATTTTCGATCATTAAAATCAACTTCAATTTTACCGACAGAAAAAAAAACAGAGCCGTGCCTCATTGCACGTGTCTTGGGTAGTAACGAATCTGCACGCTCGCACAAATGTTCAAATTGTGTATCACATAACTTCTTTTGCATTCAAATTTAATCATTTAATTCAAAATCTTATCATTTTGAAAAATTGATCATATTCTAAAAAGTATATATCCAAAATGTAATCACAAATCGATCATATTCACTGTAAACTTTTTTGGGATTCATGATTCATGGGTCTTAAGACATTTACATCGATTTGTGATTTCATTTTTGGATATTTACTTTTTTAAAATTATATATATATATATATATATATATATATATATATATATATATATATATATATATATATATATATATATGTGTGTGTGTGTGTGTTAGGGGTGGCAATCGAATGCAGAGTTGCCAATCGGTTAACCGCAAGACGTTCCGACCGATTAATCGGTTAATCGTATAAAAAATTCTCGACGTATTTCATTATTGTAAGTTCTACTTAAATAGACAGACTATAAAGATGTTACATGTAGTAATATTATGTTTATCCGAATAATATATACGAGTATATTTTTCATTTCAATTTTAAAGCAAAAGAAAATAAAAAATTAAGAAACCCATGAAACATGCCTGAAGAATCAGGTATACATGTATTTAAAAAAATTCAGAAGAGATGTCTCACAATTTCAACCTGCATTTTCACATAATCAAAATTAAGTCTGAACTATCGCTTAATTTACAATGTTTGTTTAATAACATAATTTGATTTGTAACTGCAAAAGATAAAAGGGGTAGGGTACACATTAGAATCAGTTCATGGTACTCAACGATCATTCAATTGAAATTAATCATTAAAGAAACACAGGACCGGCTGGGTAGCGACATGGTGTTTAAACTGCAATTAACATCTCGAAATCTGACTAATAACCCCCACGATGCTAATTAGGAGAGTCTTAATTATCTCCAGACCAGCCTAAGAAATAGATAGGTGAAAATGCTAACATTTCATATATTTTTATTTTTATTTTTTGATTGAATTTTCAGGATATTGTGTTCAAATTTACACATATATAATTTTTTTCCGACTAACCGATTACAGATTTTCTAACCGATTACCAACGTTCCGACCGAGTAACCGGTTAACCGATTACAAACTGACATCCCTAATATATATATATATATCTGCTATTCAACATAACTAAGTTGCATGTCAGCATATCTATCTCGCATGCCAACATAACTAAGTTGCATGTTGATATAAACAAATTGCATGTTGACATAACTAAGTTGCATGTTGACATAAATAAGTAGCATGTTAACATACGTAAGTTGCATGTTGACATAAATAACTTGCATGCCAACATTTTTATTTCGCATGTCAACATAAATAACTTGCATGTCGACATAAATAAGTAGCATCTAGCATATTGGATGTCACATGTGGGCAATTTTTGAGATATCTTAAAGATGTTTTATAATTCTTATTTGATTGCAATTTTCTTGCATGTCAACATAGTTATGTTGCGTGTTGGCATAACTATCTTGCATGTCGACATATTTATCTTGCATGTCGACATATTTGACAGAAAAATAACTTGCACACAAGGGGCAGAAATATGCCACCATAAATATCAAATTAATTTATTATACAATATCAAATAAGTTTTAATTACTTTTCACCAAATTCATTTCAAAAGTTAGACTAGCCAACTATTTAATCCAACACGGCTAATTCTTTTTGCCCAGTTCCCAAGAGATATAGATAACACCTGCTTGATCAGAGATGCTCTACCAATTAGCTCTTCAAACCAAACTCATTAATTTCTCTCTAATTTGACGTGCAATTTTCTGTTATCAAATTCTCCTTGACCATGCAGTGCTTGATAATTACACCCTTGGGAGAGGTGTAATTTCTCTTGTAACATTACATTTGTTATAGATTGCTGTAAAGTATATAATGAAAAAAATAAGTAAACTGTATTTTCTTGATTTAACATTTTTTTAATAAGGATATTGCAACACTCTTGCATTTTTTTGGGATTGTGTAATCTAATAGTAAAAAGACAGTTTTTTTTCTAAATTTCACTTAAACTAAAGGTCACAGTGACCTAGGAATAGGTCGCGACACACCTTCTACCTAAGATGCATAAATTGGCGAAGTTCGATGATTCTAAGTCCAATAGTTTTCTAGTTATGAGCCGGACAGGTTTTTTCCATATTTGGCCATAGCATCTTAATTAAAGGTCAGAGCGACCTACTTTTAGTGCGCGACACACCTTCTACCCAAGAAGTATCAGCTGACAAAGTTTGATAATCCTAGACCAAATAGTTTTAAAGTTATGAGCCGGACACGAGAAAAGCTAACAGACGGACAGACGGACGGACATGAACGCCAAAACATAATACGTCCCGTCTAAAGACGGGCGTATAAAAAATACTTGGCACCGTTTGAAACTTCATTTTAAGCGTTCATAAAAAGCCTTCAAAAATATATTGTTCCCTGACGTTTATAGGTCAAACTTGCAGTTGTTTACCATTACATGTATAACGATCTGCAGAAAATGACACTCTGCATTAATCACTCTTACTCCACACTCCTACAATTTTCCCTGGTATTTCTATATTTTGTAATGCTCTCTCATCCCAACAACATTTGTTTCAAACATTAAAATTTTTAATTAAAATAATCACATACTTGAATTTAGCCAATCGATTAACGCCTACTTTTCAGTACCCTATACTACTATGTATAACAAACAAATTATGTAAACATCCGGGGATTTGGTACTCTCATTCATATCTTACACTCGTTTTGAATGACATAATTTTCCAAAATAATGTGATGTTAAAAGTCGCAATAAACTAACAACATTGCTAAATGTACATTCTGTGATGTAATAAATTTTGAAAATTAAAAAAAAAAAAAACCTGTCCTCGAAAATGTTTTAAATAATTTTTTTTTCGACTTACAAGAAAACAAATACACTGCACATATAACCTGTCCTTTCCTGGTGCTACTCCACAGAAAGAAAGACAAAATCGGTATTATACATCTAAGACTGGCATTAAGTTTTTAGTTCTAACATAACATATACTTAATTGTGGCAATCTGGCACGCCGAGCAGGCGGGTGAACAGATTGAGTTGAAAAAAAAAATGAAAGGCTTAAGCGGCTTCAACAAGACGTCATCATAGAGAGTAGTAGCGAGATTCTTTTAAAACTCTTAATCTTCTCAATCAACATCCAGTGGGCCAGAAAAGATAACTATGTGAAAGCTTTATTATACAGTGCAGATTCAAGTTTCTTCAAATCAAGACCACCGGGGAAAGAGTAGGCCCAAATGGTCGACCATAGTTTTAGGGAAAAATATCTATAAAAGCTTCCACATTAAGCAAGCAAAGGTTGCATAGGAATACATATGGCAGGGGTGTGCAATTAAAAAAATTAAGCACTAGCCTACGGGCTAGTGGCAGCAATAAAGTTACCAGCCCCAAGTAAAAAGTTACTAGCCCAAATGTAGGGGGCCTGGGGGTGGGGGAGTAACAAGTAATATTAAAAGAAAATAATTTATTGTTGAAATAGTCAGGGTTTTAATGTCATTCTTTTTAAAATGAAGTTTAATTCTCACTAGTAAAATTAAATCATGTATAAATTAATAATTATGATAGTAATTAAATAAAAATGAATTCAAATAAATTATCTTATCTAAAATGAAATGAAAATCATTTTTTTTTTTCATCTTAATTCATTAAATTTGCTGAAAATATATTTTATGTTAACCACATAACACTTATCTTTCAGTTGATTGAGTTGTCGCAAATAATTTAATGAGATATCAGCATTTGTATTCACCATAAACAGAAGAATAGAGGAAATTCGGATTAGATAAAAACGATCGTTTTTGGAAGTAAATAATTCAGGTGGTACTGCAAAATGGATAAGATTATGGAGATTTACGATAAAGGAGCATGCTGCCGAAAATTTTTCATTGCTTGAGAATTTAATAGCAAACAAGTTTGGCTTTCCAGAAAGCCAGAAATGTCATCTCATTGGCTTCATTAATTTCACAGAAAAAACAGTGGAATGTAACATTTTTTTACTCAGTATTACAGGCAGAAGAACTTTTTTCCCCCAAAAATGGGGAGGGGGGTAGTCAGAAAAAAAATTACAGCTTACCTGAAAAATCTTTGACTAGGAAAAAAAAGGTGTGTTCAAACTTGAAATTCTTATTTCGTGAATGAGGAGGAAAGATTTAAACTTTCTGACTTTCTCGAAAAACACATGGGGGGGGGGGTTGAATATACTGCAACAAAAATGTGGGGAAGGGGAGGCAAGCTGCCTTTCAGTGAACATTTTCAACAGTAATTTCAAATATTTTTTTTTTTTTTGTATATGTGTTTAAAAAATGTATTCGTAAAATATGTAAACAATTGTTATACAAGAAGATGGATAAAACCTTCGCAGTTCCTATTGACTTTACTTCACAGCAGCCTACTCGGACAATAGTAAAACGCTAACTTGATCGAATTAGTCAGGTTTCAAATAGTAAGACTACCCCCGGAAGTCTGGCTATATCTAGTAAGACTTCCCCCGGGAAAAGTGCGCATTAAAAATTTATCGTGCACAGTAAATTATTGAATTGTTCCAAAATGATTCTTATCAAAAGAAATACATTTAACATTTAAGGGGAATTTGCCTATGTTAACCTGCATGGAGAATGCAATTAATACAATATAGTAAAGAAAGATGTATACTTGTAACAATAACGTACATACGTACATTTTTCATTCAGTTATCTCACATCAATACATGTAAATGTCATCCCAAAATTATTTTTGGCTAACAAACTGTTAAAAGGCTATTAAGATGTTTAATTATTAATTAACGGCTTTTATTCATATACTGAAAACGTTTGTATAAAAAAAAATATTGTTTTACAATGAAAAAAAGTATTCCGGAAACTACATTTGAGGGGAAGTCGCACTATGAAAGGGGGGGGGGGGACTGGCTATATAGTGGGACTTCCACGGGGGAAGTCTCACTCTATAGCAAGTCGATCTTCCGGGGGAAGTCTCACTTTATAGCCAGTCTTCCCGGGGGGATATCTCACTATATAGCCAGCCTTCCGGGGGAAGCCTCACTATGGAAGAAGTCTCACTATACGACACCGGCCCTCAGTTAATTTCGAAAGATTTTTTTTAAATATATGGTTTATCCAAAGAAATAACCCTCACATGCATTTAAATAGAGGTCAGTAATAAAATTTGAACGTTATAAGCTAAAATTAAGCATTTACAAATTATCTGAAAGAGTACAAATTTACCAGCCCTGATATTTAGGCTGTTCAAGGAAACAATCATTTTATATAATAATGTTGGATTTATTTCAAGAATAAGAGAATTGATTTGATAGCCTTTTTGCCATTAACCAATAACGCAATTTAAACTCACACAAAGAAAATGATTGCAGGTACTTTTAAAATTAATTATAAATTCTTAAAATACGAGTCGGGTAAAGAAATTGCGTCTTTTATACAGAGGTAACAATATTGTATTTCTGACATTTATCTTTTTATAGAAGAAAAAACAGATAGTGCAGACATGCGTGAAAACTCACAATGATTATAAACGTTCTTCCAATGCCTGTAGTTTCTTAAATCGGAAACATTTTTGTCTCTGCTTAATATGTGTCTTTATTTCAAGTTCTGTTTTTTCCTTGGATAACAATCGCTATTTGTTTTAAATATTTTTAAAATGGCATCAAGTTATTGAATGACTAAGGTACACATAAAGGTAAAATTTTCGACATCAATTCACGCCAGTTGTATTTAACTTTTAATGCGAGTATTTACTTTGATTTTTTTTTTCGTTTTTCTGTAAATTCTTGGATCCACGCCTTGGCTGATCTAATCGATGCCATGTAAAGTGTATTTTAATGCATGTTATTTGAAGACCCGCCACTTTGTTTTGATCCACGCCTTGGTCGTTCTAATCGATGCTATGTTTAGTGCATTCTGAAAGAGACGCGCTGACCATCATTAGATAACTGCATGTATTTGAAGACCCACCACTACCCAAGCGATTCTGTCTCTGTGACTCTCCGTGATTTGTGTGTAGTTTTTCTTTTTTAAGATGGCCTGTTTGACAGATCGCTGAGCAGTACAAGTTTTGTTTACATCTCTATATTTAGAAATCGTGTCATTTGCCAGACCACCAGCTTATCAATGGCAGCTTACCTGGAGGCCTGTTCAAGAAAGCGAACGTCCGCGAGCGCTCGCCTGAATTCCTTATTCTTTCAACAGAAATGTTGGCGAGCGCTCGCGAACGTTCGCGCTGTTGAATAGGCCTCAGGACGTCATGTTCGGGTTACAAACTTAGATGACAAAAATGAGTGAAAATACCGATATTGATTTTCATGTATTACATTGGTAGTTTTAATTTTACTAGCCCAAGGGGCTACCTCCTTGCAGAAAACTACTAGCCCGACCCCAAAAACTGGTAGCCCCGGGCGTTGCTAATTGCACTACCCTGCCATATGGGGAAAAATTTTTAAATCTCAAGATCAGCAAAGCAAGATTTGACATCCTCAGTTTGTGTAGATTTAAGTTTGTTGAAATCTTGACACCCCCCCCCCTTTTCCTGGATTAGGCAGGGCCACAGAAGGCGATCAAAGTTTCACAAAGAGAACATACGAAAGCATCTTTAAAGATCTTCTGTCAAGAGCAGCAAAACCATGGTTAGTCATATCTTTATGGAAGCATCCTCAGGAAATTCAGATTTGTTCAGATCATGATCATCAGTGGAAGGGTGGGACCACAATAGGAGATTAAGGTTTTAGAAAGGAATGTAGGGAGGAGGGTCACAGTAACTGAAGTAGATAAGTATTTCAACCCTCTGAAACTTAATGAACATGTCAATCCACCAAATAGCCATTTAACATTTAAGGGTCTTCCACACACCCACAGCTATGTTTTCATATTACTGAGCATTGCTTATACAATCTTATCAACATTTTAAAAACTGGTCAGGAATTAAAATAGAAGTTATACTGATTTTTTTAGAATTAATTTCATAAGTTTTAAGATATTTGACCCATCGAGTATTGATTAGCAGCACATCAAATTTTATTTTTTTCCTGGCATATTTTATTAAGCTCACAAAACAATCACAAAAACTTATTTTTATCAGTCAACATATTCCTATTCCTTTAATTAAGAAAAAATATTTAAAAAAAAAAATAAATACAACTCATTATACATTGACGAAAATTAAGGGAAGATTCCTGATAGTATAGAAAAAAAAATAATTAATGAATTAAATTACAACATGAAAATGAAATATAATAAAGTTTGTAGATGTTGAAAATTATTTTTAAAATCCTTGGTATCGAAATTCCTTTTTAGAATTATCTTTCCTGTTACACAGGACTCAGAAACTCTGGTAAGTCTCCGCATAAGTCAGCATACTCAAGATAATCAGTATTGGCGACTGAATTGGAGATAATATATAGATATAAATGAGCAAAACAAGAAATGCACGCTACATATATTATCAATATTTATAAACACACAATGAGATAACTGAAACGCACAAGTCAATGTGTAAAAAAAAAAAAAAAAAAAAAAAAAAAAAAAAAAAAAGAAGAACTTTCACAACAAACTTTCTTGACGATATAATTGCAATAGATCGATTAGCCTGAAAGTACAAATAAACTAAAACATTTTCTCGTAGATATACCTGTAATTTACGAATTATTATGCTACCAAAACTCAAAGGTCTTCAGTTCTTCTATTGAAAAAAAAATCGAAACCTTTTCTTTGTGTCACCTTGATCAATCCATTCTTACATTGCTCATTGTTTATGATTAGGATGTCGCTCTCAGTTAACTGCATACTTTTCCCTTGACAAATTTTCATCTTTAAGGCGTTTGTAAGACTCTCTTACAGGCGGTGCCGGGCAAATCCGCAGTGCACAAACTATACAAAACCGGAAGTAAAAGTTGTTTTTTTTTTTTTTTCAATATAGATGTACTTCACAAGTCACGGGGTGTGGAGGACCCTTAACGATGTGCATAATTATGGCATACTATAACTTAAAGAAAAATTAGAGTCTAAACTTATCATTCCTTAAAAATACATTTTAATGTGTAGACATAGTAATTTACAAATGTCCATATTAGATAGTATATTCTTAAATCCTAGACCTACATGAATATGATATTATTTTTTACACTGTTTTTAATTGGTTTTGACAAGTTTGTGGTACACAAAAGTTATAACATTGAGTCTTATTAGAAGAATGACAAACACTTCAATGATGATACTTATTAAAAAGGATTTTATCGTAATTAGTGTCAGTTTACAAGCTCTCAGTAAACTAAGATGGAGACTACGCATATAAGTACATATAACGGTTCCTATCTCATGTCGATTGCTCACCAGAACTGTGTCAAGTATTTGGTATCAATTTTGTGCATTGATTCAAATTGATGACGAGGACAAATCATGCTTTCTCCATGTATCTCGCTTTCAGCAATAAAACTGTTCTCAACATCTTCCCCAATAACTTGTTTCCCTTCTTCTGTGCATGTAAATCCTGTCTTATACTGAAGATGCTTGTGAAAATTGCTGGTAATATCTTTCATTATTTTATCTACGTGTTTTCTCACGGCAACACTGACTTCCTTTGCAATTGTTTTTTCTCTTTCCGGATTAAATACCTAAAGTTGAATAGAAGTTGTTGTCACAGCAGGGCAAATATAGTGATTTTGGTACTATAGCAAACATCGCAGCTTTTTTGTACAAACACGACACCCCATTGTTTTCTAAAACTTCCCAAGGCAATTGCATACAAGAAACAACCAGCCGATAGAACAGAAAGTAAGGCAAAAATTCAAATAGATAAATCAAAACTGAAGTCCTAGGTAAGTTTTGAATAATTTGTTTTTGTGGTGTAGCAAATTCTTTTTTGTTCAAGCATGGAACATAATGAACATCTTTACTGACCGCTAAAAAACCCAACCGCTGCATGTACAACAATAAAGTTTGTTTGTGCAGAATTAATTGACCAGACTCCTCTTCAGATGAACCCATGTTCAAATTCCAGATTTCATCAAGCAGGGAATCTTTTAAATTCCCAGTTTCGTAATACTCATTCCAATCCTTATTTGTTGCAAGTATTCCTTTCACGTGTAATTTGTCTGTAATGATGGTTTTGAATGTATCGATAAACCACTGGATATCAATAATGTCCAAATCTCGGAGCCCATCCTCTTTGAAGAATAGACATTTCCCAGCCTCGTGATAATATTATAACATATCACAAACACTCTGTCCTTTTTTCTCTTTTTGTACGGGCATCCTATTTCTTATTTCCTCAAATGTCAAAAAAAGACGAATGCCTCTTTTTTCAGTAATGTCATCATTCAAGAAAATCCATTCGTGGGGAATTTTCTCACTCCATTTCGTTAAGGTAGTGATATCTACAATGCACTTCTCTAGTTTCTCTAGTTTCTTGATAGGAGATAATGGAAATTGTGCTAGGAAGCACCGATCTGTCCTTATGTACTGTACTAGATTCGATTGGTCAGGTAATGATTTGTGAAGGGATTCCAGGAATTCTTGACTGTTCTGCATAGATAAAAATTATCATTAAACTATATTTTAACGTATATTATTATTATCATCTGATATCTAACGGACATTGGAATGCAGATGGGTAAAGATATCATGAATGATGTATAACCAAAGCTTAGTATTTAAAATTATGTTAAAGATGCAATCGGATTTTTATGTCTCCAAAATAAATCCAGAAAAATAAACCTAATACCTATGAATTTTTACTGTTAATTGACCTGACGGAATGGGATAATATTATATCATATACCTAGTAGTGTATCAGCCTTGATACAGGCGTTTAGGACTAGGTGAGACAGCCTCTTGGAACAAGGGCTGTCTCGCCCTCAGGGCTAAGATATCTCTGTCTCAGCCCGTTGTCAAGGGGCTGTCTCGCCTTCACATTTCAATCCATTATTTCTATTTAATTTGTGTGATTTCAGAGTAAAATTTATATTAAAGTGTTAGAGATAAATATTTTGTATACTAAAACTAGTCCCGAATCTTTAAGAATTATTTATTTATGCTAGAATATTGAGAAAATTGTTTTTAAAAAGTGCGCCAAATGATGGTAGTTGTGACGTAAGAGAGGTAACTCTTGTTTACTGAGAGTTGTATGTTTTGAACAGAAATGAACGTTAATTTGCTTTGACAGTAAGACAATAACAAATTTTCTCTTTTTTGTGTCATTATTTATTTTAATACATATCGTAAGCAAAACAAACAGTTACAGTAACTTTAAATCTCAGACATGTGACGATTTGTTGAACAAGTAAACCGGTTCGATCCAAAGTGAAAGTAGAGTTATCAAAAGTTTGGTACCTTTAAATCCTAGCAATTAAATGTGCCCTTGATCGTAACATGTTTTAAAACACCAAGACTCATCTATTTAATGACCAAATCAGGCAAATACTCACTTTACATGATTAATTACCTTTGTCAAGCAACATCTTTACCTATCTCAAGATCGATGAACATCGAAAATAAAGAACGATAACTCATTTTAATTTAATAAAACATTTTGTTGGTAAAAAGTCTTTATATTTGTTCTTTATTTCTTTGGTTTTAGATATATGATATAAACAACATCACACCACTGTTTTGAACTCGTCCCTGGTATCAGGGTACGTCTTGGGCCGATACCAACCGCTCGGGCTGATACCAGGGCCGAAATCAAAACAGCAGTGTGATATTCTATATAAAGCAGTACAGTTAAGGCTACACATGAAGATAATATGGTAATGAGGTCATGATGAGGTTTGACGTCATGACAGTTGCTCCGCCTTGATAGTATAAGGAAATAGAGCTCAAAAAAGCTATTTAATGATGATTGCGAGAATTTGTAATGAATGTCTGTACTTTCATGTTTAAATGAATAAATATTAGTGATTTTCTCTTATATATTATTAACACATCTTCGAAATAATTCACTTTCTATTGTGTCGTTTGGCTGCATTCGGATTCAGCCAAGCGCTTGCACTCGGTGACACGGAATGTTCTTTACATCTAAAAACGTGGCGACAGCAGCTGGGATATGCAGTGGATAAAAGCAACAATCAGGTAATCTTTAAATAAATAAAATAAGAGCCCTAGGCATTGTTTATCTTTCTGATGAGAAGATGATGACGTTATTTCTGGAAATCATGGAAAACTGAGACGATCCCCACTACCTCCCTAGGTCCCTTTCTGTTCATTAAGGTGTGTATGCGCATAGGTATTGACATGCAGACATAATATTCTTTACATTGATGTAAAATAACCGTGAACATATACATTCAATAAGATGTATTATTACAGTCCGTCACAAACTGTTATGCAATGCCTTAAAAGTATGCCCCCCCCCCACACACACACATTATGAAAGTTGCACACTTTTAAACATGCAATGATGTTGTCCTTTGATATACAATACTGTGGCTGACGTTGAGCTGAAGCTTATTAAAGTTTATGCTTAAATTATATTAAAATATTTTGTAAAGTTCCAGGATTTTGTCACAATTTAACATGTTTAATGCATAGTTTCTTTACTTGAATCAGACTTGTTTATCCCATTTGCAAATGAGTATTATATATTGTACATTATAAATTAAGATTCAAAC
This sequence comes from Saccostrea echinata, assembly GCF_033153115.1. NCBI lineage: Eukaryota > Metazoa > Mollusca > Bivalvia > Ostreida > Ostreidae > Saccostrea > Saccostrea echinata. Next base: position 2,510,481 of record NW_026889798.1, on the reverse strand, counting down.
TTTACCATTCATCTGAGCGAGGCTTTTCTGAGCGGCGCTCTGCTAGGGAACAACTATACGATCCTCTATGCTACTTCCAACTCTCAGTTAAATAAACTCTTTGAAAACATTTTGGTCTTGGCTTACACACACATTAAATGCTTTTATTACTATTCATTACAATAAAACTCAGCATACATAACAAGAGAGGGCAAAAGAAAGTTTAGCAGTGAATTCTTATTTTTTGATTGTTGTCGGCCCTATTAATGCAACTGGCCGTGCCGACAAATCAAATATCGCGCGTTAGCGCAAATGAATATTGCGATGAAAAAAAAAACTTTAAACATACAGTTGTTATATTTTTACAATTATTCAATCGGGTAAATATTTTTTAATTAAATTAGGCCAAAACAGTATACCTTTTGATATTCCTAGGGTAGTTCCTATTTAGTATTCTACTGCGCATTGACAAGGTTTCGTGTTTGTTTTAGGGTATTGAAAGTTGTAAGATTTCCAGTGGATATAACAAAAATTACACTGAATGTAAATATTTTTTTTAATTGTAGATTTAAAGGAGGTTCATGTCAAACATCATATACACAAGCAGTCATATTTCTTCAGAAGTGTAGCAGGACGTTCCGACAAAAAGTGCATGTTAAATACAAGGCCATTCACGCAATTAGAATGAACAAGGTCAAATGCCATTTGCCAAACTGAAACGTGGTGCTGCATCTACAGTCTGTTCATGTATATTCCAAATATTGTGACTGTGAAGTCTTATAAATTGCCTGAAATAAGGATCTGTTCAAAAATATTGTTCCCTTGCCTTCCTCCAAGATAATTTTCAAAATTAACAGTACAATTGATTGATTTAATTTTTAATCTAAAAATATATTTAAACTTTGATTGATTTGTAAGACAAAGAGAGATAACTATTTATTTTTTTAAAACTTGTATTTCAACAGAAGACAGCCCCCCCACCCCCCCTCCTTCTTAGTATAGAGGAGCCTCATTAATCCGGACGCGGATACATGTAATAGGGACAATTCAGGTTCGGGAAGATTTTGAAGGGAACACTTTTTTCTAATGTCATTTTGTCTCAATAATCCTGAAATCTGCGTTCCGGATCCGGAGGGTCGATTTTAACAACGAAGCCTGATTTTTCAATGAAAATAGCTTCATTAATCCGGACGGTGATTTTTCAGAGGTCAATTTACATATAGACATGTGTGAATTGCTATGAATTTTATACTTCTAAACCCTGTGACTGATACTAAAGTATGATCTGAAATATTACAAAACAAATGCCATGAACAAGAATTTACACTTCAAACCAAGTGACCTTGACTTTGTCCAAAGTGCCATGTTAAGGCCGGGTTATAAAAATTACCCTTGTCTAAGGCATGCAAAAATAATCTAAGATGTCTTCCAACTAGTGAATGCATGCATTTCAAAATTGAATACAAGTAAAAGCAAAGCTTTGATTTTGTCTCTCTAGTCTTGAAATATTATTCAATAATCTGAAGAACAAATTATCTAATAATTTTCTAAATGAATATTAGCAACAATTGCGCCACATATGTGCAAAGATTTCAAGTTCAGTGGATTTTTTATATAAATTTTGAAATTTATGCACCGTGGGTTAAAGTTAAGTAAAAAAAAAGAATAAAAATGCATGTATACCGGAAAAGAATTTTCTTTTTAATGACTGCAAAGCTAAGTTAATTATGATGATATTGAAGCATCTTCATGTTGTGTGGATTCAGAGAACCCTAGAGTGGCACTTAAATTTGGGGTAGCAATTTTTCATTGGATTACTAGTAATTTATTTATTTATTTTTTTTTTTTGAAATTCTGAAGAAGAACAGCAGGGCTAAAGCTTCTTAGGTGAGCGTTGTGGCCCTTAGGTCTCTTGTTAATTAAAGTTTTTTTTTCTGAAGTGACTGGAGAGGGGGCGGGACTCTCCACATGAATACACTGAGGAAGCATTTCCACAGTTCAATATTAAATCAGAAGCACTGTCTACTGCTATAAAAAAAAAATCAGAAATAATTTTGTCATGCATTCTCTTCCGCCAAAAACCTTTTGTTTTATCGGTTTAAGTACATGAAAGTTAAAAAAAATAATTTCAAGCTGAAACAGATCTTAATTAACAAGACTTATACATAAATACGAAAAAGGCGTTCAACCAAGAAACAATGTTGTAGAACAGTGTTCTATGCCGGTATTGACAAATAGTCATACATGTGTATTGTAGAGGCTTTGTTACAACATACTTTGAAATTTTTTTTTCAAAGTGCGTTAAATTTGGGACCAACTTAACGCATTTTGAAAAAAATGTGTATGGCTTTGTCAGTATTCTTGCAAATTTTAGGTATGATAAATAATTATTTGGACCTGGTTGGTTAACTTTTCGGTGATTATGTCACTTCAGGACCTGAGATATAGACCTTTTAAATATTTTAGGTTCTTGTAAATATTATAAAAGAGAAATGGGTCTTTTAGAAATAATGGACAAATTATTGTTTAAAAGCATAATTTCCTTTCTTTTAATTTTTTTTCTAATCTGCAGTAAGTTCGGTAGATGTGGGGGGCTATAAGAGATTGGCTTACAGCATCGCATTTTTTCTTAACAAAAAGGGAACCATAGTGATTTTTCCATACTATGAACATTCTTTCTCAAACGTTTTACTGTAATTAGAATTTTCTAGTTTTCATGTCTTTTACGTTAACTCAAATTTATTGAAAGTTATCAACGTCATACTAGTTATGTAAATACATATATTTGGGTATAGTATAGTGTAGGCATCGGAACCGGGGGAAGACTAGGGAGGCTTACACCCCCCCCCCCCCCGCTTTTTTGCAAAAATATACATAATATAGGCATTGAAAATTAGGGCATACTGTTTTTTAATTAAGTCCCCCACTCCACTTTCAATTACCCCCCTACCCCCCACTTTCAATTTGCTATCGACGCCTATTTATAGGAAAGATAAAGAGCTTTGTTGAGAGACCTACCCGTCTTTCCTCGTTCTTGACGAGGGTAAATTAATTCATACGTTTTTCAAAAGATATATAACAAATTAATGCTCTCTATTACTAAAATCTAAGTACAGAATTTTTGTTTTATACATATTTTTTTTTCAAAATTCGTTAAGTGTCTCCATGGTAAAAAAAAAAAAAAGAAGTGGATATTCACTCTTAATGCACTTTGAAAAAAAATTTTCAAACTGCGTTGAGTTTGTCCCGGATTAAATGCACTTTGAAAATTGTTTTCAAAGTGCGTTGATTTTGTCCCAATTTTAACGCACTTTGAAAAAAATTTTCAAAGTGCGTAATTTTTTCAAAGTGCGTTGCCTCGAGGCTTTTTGATGACATAAAATCCGTTAAAGAAGACATATGACGTAAACTGGAAATGAAACATGTTCTGCTACATTCCTTTAGTGTACTTCCAAGTTCTTTAAGTAATCACTCAAAGGCGAACAAATGCACATTGCAGTGGAATCCAGACACGACATCAACGTATGAATTATCGTATCTTATACTAGGTGAATTTGATTGGCTGGTATAAATAGTCGTCAGGAAACTTCCCCGAAAAACCCATTGTTTTTATCACAGTCAATATTGGTCTCTGATCCTCCCTCAGAAACAAACGTCTTTGATAACAAGTTCCACTGATGTCCTCGTGAAGACGAAAGTCTAGAAGCTCTATCCGAATAGCCGAACTTTCAGAAGCGGAAACAGAGCAAATACAGACAGAGGAAGATGCGCAGTCTCCACTTTTAGCAGGATATCCGTTATTCCAAACATATACCAGTAATTGATTTCCGTTGTTTATTGTTAAAGAACGAATAATTGATGTCAATGACTCTATATAAAAAATAAAGCAATGAAATTTAATCATGTTATTTATTTGTATTCCAAACTAAGTAGTTAACGAATTATAGGAAAAACAGGATTATATGACCATTTGTTTTATCACATCAAAATTTTAATTGTTCAAAATATATAATTGAATGAATAACAATAAATAAATACATGTATATAAGTAAATGATAAATAAATAAACAAATAGATAAATAAATATGAAGTAGAGCATGCTTACTCCGGATACAGTGGTAAAACTGTCGCATATAGTTTGTTTTTTTTTTTTTCGTCATGAAAAAACTCTGGTTACAATTTTGTGTGCATACTTGGGATTTCAGTTTTGCAAAAGTGAATGATTTAAAATTCATTTTATGCCTCACGAGCTCCTCAAAGTGCCCAATTGTACCTGGATATTTATTTCTTGCTAATTCCATGTACATATACTAATATGTATAAAAACCGAGTTAAATTTACTCCTTCTAAAATTTGTATGATGCATGTACAGGGTGTTTCAGAAAACATGCAACCATTTGCTTTCCTCACTTTATTGATATGCAAACAGAAATATAAGAAAGTTTTATTTAAAATTATAGTAAATAGGCTTAAGAATTTATTGATAACATACATTTGGGAAATAGTTATCATTTAAATTAATTATGACGCCATATTTGACATCCTTGAAAAACAGGTCATATAATTTACTAAAGAGCAATCATCAGGAGATTTGACCCTATTTTATCAAAGCATGTCGCTAATTCCCGTGATTTAGGACATTGTTTTTATGGTTTTGCCAAAGGTCAAGATATCCAAAAATTTATTTTCACAATAGCTCCAAAACTATGTGAGATATAAAGTTAGAACTTTTACAGTTTATAAATATATATCATTGATTAACAGATAGAAAGTATCACTAATTGCTGCATCTAATTGATATCTCATGCTTGAAGTGCAGGATTTACATGTAGGCATAGTTAAGTACACTTTATATGTCAGACATACACTGTAGAAAATGTACATTTCATGATTAATCAGCTCTGGTTAAGGATATTGTCTAGAAGTCTTTATTTCTCATACAATCCAGTTGTACACACTTTACATTTTTAAAATGTTTTTCTCTGATTTATGCATTTGCATACTTTTTATTGACATGTTCTTGCTTCAGTTCCTTTTGTTTTAAAGCAATTATATTTATTTCAAAATAGAGGTGCTGTGATTAATAAGCTCACAAAATGATGTCCCCTCCAATATGAGCAGAAGTGTAACTGATGTACATGTATACAGATAAATTGAAGGATGTGTGGAAAAACATCCCCCTTCACTAAATACCTCTACTTTTCAAGTGGATGGGTATAATAATCAAACGAAAGTTGATTTGAATTTGGTTTTACAAATAAAATCTCTTTGTTCAGCTTTTAGGACATCTTTTACTGACTGCTAAGGAAGTTGCAGAGCAAGAGAATCTATCAAATGAATATAGACTAGGTAATGTAACATACGTACAAGCATTATATTGGTATTCATGAATAATGAAATAATACATGTTTATTGATGTGTAATGGTTTAGGTCGTGGATATCGGCTTGGGTAGCTCAGTCCTTAGTTCACCTGACTAGTGATGCAGGGGTCCCGGGTTTAATTCCTGGTCCATCCATGCATTTTCTCCTTTCCTGTTACAGATTTGGTGCCGAAGACCACCCCTGGACTTGCAGGTGAATGTCCTGCCAGGGGCTAATAAGAAATTGGATTGTGTCTTTGAGGGCAAAGACAATCTAAGGAGGGAGGAATGTAATGGTTTGGGCTCTGCATATCGGTTGTGATAGCTCAGTCGGTAGAGCATTGACTAGTGAGGCAGGGGTCCCGGGTTCGATTCCCGGTTCAGCCCTACATTTTCTCCTTTCCTGTCACATATTATTAACCCTTTCTCTACCGGTGCATTTTAAGCGACTTTGGAGACCTTTTGACATATCATTATAAATTAATTTTTAACTTTTTTATCCAAAGGGAAAGCTAGGCATAATGCATACCATTTTGTAGGGAATTTTCCAGAGATGATATTCCATAGATATTCAGATACAACACGACTGACCTTACTATTGGAAATAGAGGTCAAAGGTCAAATAAGTGCAGAATTTTATTGAATTTTTGGACACTTTTTAATCTTTAAGCTAAAAATTTACAATGATGTATGTTGAAATAGGAAATTTAGAATATACTCACAAAAGGGCATTATACTGAACTACATTAATCACATAAACTTTTTTTCAATTTTGCAAAATAAAGATTTTAAAGAGGTTGCTAAGCAATGGGTATTTTGTATTTTTCGGGCAGTATTTCTTGTTTTTTGCTCATCCAAATCACATTTATGCATTCCATTACCTTTTAAAGTCAGATATGGGGTCATAATATTAAGAGGGATGTACAGTAAATATTTGTGTTAAAGTTTGACCTCAGTAGGCTTATTTTTAGGAGGTCAAAGGTCAAATAAGTGCAGAGTTTTATCAGTTTTTTCCAACACTTTTCAATATTCTAGCTAAAATTTTACAACAATGAATGCCGAAATAGACATTTCTGAATAAACTCCTTAGAAGGCATCATGCTGAACTACAACATCCATATACCACTTATGTTCAAATATGTGTTCAATGACCTCTAAGTGGTTGCTAAGCAACAACAAAAATTTCAATTTTTCGGTTGTATAAGTTTGTTACCGCTCATTCATGGAAAGCTACTTTAATTTGTGCTTTTCATGATGTTGTAAGTAAGATATGGGGCAAAAATAATGTATAGAACATACATGTACATCAGATAATTGTCTTAAGTATTGAACTTGACATTTCTTTTCTTAGGGGGTCAAGGTCATCTCAATACAGAATTCTGCCTTAAATTGCAAGAACATATCCATTTTGAAATGCTGCAATTATTATGGACATATTGTCCAATAATTGACATATAAAATTGTGAACGACAAAATCCACAGAGATATTACACGAATGAATTGTTCTTTTTTTTTTTATTTTGCATATCTTGGTTGTCATTCAAAAAATATATCTATAACTTAAGTAAACTGACATAAAATTTGTAAGATGTGATTACATGTATATCAACCTTAGTGACAGATACTGTTAAAATAATATGGTAAAAAAGTAATGCAACCAGTTATCAACAAATTTTCAAAAATTATACAGTTAAGTACTTATTTCATCATTTTCAAAACTACAACAATTTTCTTTGTCTATTGGAATATAAGAAAATACTTACAATTTTCTTTTCTAACAAGAATTATCTTACATTTTCTAGTTTTTAACAGATTTCATGGCTTTATTGTGTCACTTGTTAAAACAATTTTTGTCATTTGATAAGTATGAAGAAACCTCACAAGGACAATGCATGGAACTTTAAATCTCTTTTTCAAATAAGTGGCTTTTTCATTACAATCCTTTCATTCATCTTATTTATGTGGCACGCATTTGCTCATCTTTGGTAGACAAGGATTTCTGATCTGCTTCTCTTCTCACAAACCCTTGGCCTATCATGCTATCAAAAGTCAGTATTGTTTAGGTCACATAATCTCGAATCACAGCTTGCATTATTGATAGAAATAAAGAGCATTTTAAAAAATGAAGAATAATAAACAAGCAGATAGGTTTATTTGTTAGTATATTTGCAAGTCTATTTCTGCTATATAGATTCCAGATTACATGATGTACACATCATCTTCAAGTTGGATGATGCCATAGCTATTTAAAGAATGGAATTCTAGCATCTTATAAATCATTGTTTTGGAATCATTAGTTTTTCATTATCGAGAGTCCAGAAATATCCTGAATGAAGATAATGTCATTTAGCACTTGCTGTCTGGTCAAATGATGTCTATAAACTTTAATCATGACTCGAGAAAAAAAATCCTGACTATTGATAGCAAGATAAGCTAAGGATTTGTGAGAAGAATACCGATATTCAATAGCCATGTTTGATGAGAAACATTTGACTTGGTCTTTTAATGCAATAATTGACAATGCAAGTATAACAAAAATTTGAAGTACAATTTGCGAATTGGCTTTCTTTTGTTCCAATTTCTTTAAAAAAGAGTTCACAATCATAATATCAACTAAATAAAAAAAAACCCAGTACTTTCCACCAGAGCAACTATGTTCCAATGTATGATGGATATAACCCTAATTTTAGAAAACTAAATTGTTGGACATCTTGAAACAAGATAATGGCAGAATATATTTATGACTGTATATTTACACAAAGAAACTTGTCCTTTAGCAAATTATGAAACTAACGGGGGGGGGGGGGGTATAATGTATTTCGATTTTATTTTCACCAAAAAGGCGCTTAATACCTTCAGCGTATGATAATTCTCTAATATCATTTTATTTTAATTGTTAGCATTTTAATTTTAAGGTGTATGTCAGTTCTTAATAAATGCAAATTTAGTTTCTGTGTACTCAAGCGACAATTCGGGCGAATGAAAGAGCTTGACTCGTGATTTGGTAGAATTCAATTAGGTACATGTAAATGTTATTTGTCGGTGATTTCAGATGTGCAGACAATTTTAGGATAGTACGGGTGCACAAGGAAGGACATGTATAGTTTGATTTGCAAAGGAAAATAACAGAAATTGATATTTTTATTCACAGCAAAAAGTTAAGGGTCTTGTTTAAGTTGAATATGTCAACTGATACTGAATTCATTACATCGGTGTAACTCCGACAGAAAAATTATTAATTATTAAGGTGTATGCGAATTAACACTGACACTCTGAGGCCAAATGCGTTAAACACAGTAAACAAAATCATGAAATGTATTAAAATGCAATGAATTATCGTAGAAATATTTACATGTGTAATACAGAATCAGTATGAAATGTATTTCTGACTTAATACATAATCCTCTTTCATTAATAGTGACGTTTCTTTCCTTTTGCACATGAAAAATACATGACTGTAATTTTAAATGCCGTCAGATTCAAAAATTCAAAAAGCTCAACGAAATATTCGTCAAAACATCAAAATTAGATTTAATCTTCAATATTAGCATACACGTATATTCTCCAAGTAACGTGAAATACCCAATATTTATATTGTATACATGAAAAGGATTCATTTGCTACTTTGCAGGGTGAAAATCTATGTGGCCACTTGGTACAATATACAAACTTTATCGTTATTATTAGTATTTTTTTTTACTCATTAGTTTCAGTTTTGATAAATATTTTATATCGCTTTTTAAAAAAATTTTTTTTATAAGATTACTGAAGACTATACATTGTAGGTCCCCAACATCTTCTGTGCCGAGTTGCCGTTCGTGTGTCTCTCTCTCCAAAAAAAAAATCAATATTTATCCAGGCGAAGTGAATGAAGATAGTTTTAGATACAGTATAAATCCGACTGAGAATAAATTTTTATTCTTCTAATCTCGTTGTATGTAAATTGTTTTCGAATAATTATTCTTAAATTGTTCATTAAAAGTTCAGATAATATACGGTAACTTTGAATTATGAATTTCAGGTTTTTTTAAGTTGATAAACAAACTTTACATGCATCTTCAAAATGTTTATCATCTATGGTAAATGCAAGTGACAGCACATTCATTATAATTGTTCTCTCACTTTACCGTCCCTTGAAATGTACGTCGCACACTAACCCGACTTAACAGAAAATATTAGAAAGAAACCCATGAAAACCACATTTTTGCAACACTTTAGTAGTTATTAAATTATTATTTTTTGTTTGTTAGAATTGCAGATAAATCTGAAAGGTTTGTACCTTTCCAAAACTTTGCTCTTTACATATAATTTTTAATTGATACTAGTAATTCTTTTTAATTTATCTCATAAAAATCTAGTAGTATTTTTTATTTAGAATTGCAATAATTATTCTAAAAAAAATGGGGATAGATGTGTGTTAAATTGCTCAAAATTGTGTTGAAGATCAGAGATGTCTACCCGTCGCCGTGATGTTGCGTAACTAACTTACTGTGATATCCGGCGAGTGCCCTTTCATATAACAGGTCTAGGCGGCCTCTGTTTTTGGAGGATAGATTTTATCCTCTAAAAACAGAGGATAGAGGTGTCGCCACCTACCGGATTTTTCAAAATAAAGGGCAGTTAACTCTTAACCAAACAAATAACAGCAACTCTTGCATTTATCAGTTTATGAACCGTAACAAATAAAACGTGTAAAATTTCATGTGATGATGGATATATCTAGATATTAAATCAATATAACATAATTTATTTTGTAAATGCTGTCAATCAATTATTTAGTTTTAATTAAACTTTAAAGGTTAGTTAACAACGATTACCCTTACCTGTCTGAGACGTTAATTATTACCAAGCCGATTTTCCTGTACCGTAATTATGTGTAAAATGGTTTACAAATGTTGATAATTTTTTTTTTTTTTTTTGAAAAATTAAGTTTAAGTATTACCAGTATTTCATTTAATGAATAATCCTGAAACACATCATTTTTGTAATATTTTGTTTTAATTAGTTTATTATACATATGTATGTACATGTATATAATAATGTTAATTTCTTAGTAAACATGTTCAATTATCTATTTTATTTATTTATATGCTTTTCAAATAATTTATTTATTTTTTTTATAATATTATTTATTTATCTGTTTAATTTATATTCATTCATTGCTTAAATTATAAGACAGAGTATATTTTGTGTTTAAAATATGTGTCCTTATGTGTTTCTTTTTTTCTTCATTTTTAAATTAAGAGAAAATATGAAAGTAATATTATTTAAGTCCCTTTTTATTTGTCTTGATAGGGAAAAGCATAAAAATATAACAAAATGCCAAGAAATATTAAGTAAAAATGGAGTGCAAGAAGTGCCAACTTTGAAAGCGTATTGTAAAAATTCTAGACATAGAATCTCAAATCGCCACATACAATCGATAGTTTAATGTTTGAACTTTAATATACATGTACTCTGGTGCTTGCACTTTTTGATTAAAGGTAGGCACGAGGCGTTTGAAAATTACCTGTGTTATCCTCTGAAATTGGAGGATAAACTATCCCACAATGCAATGCGGTTTCCATATATGGTAAAAAATTTGGCCGCCATATTGAATTTAGCTATCCTCCAAAAACGGAGGCCGCCTAGACCTGTATAATGCTGCAGTGACACCTATTGTCTTATTTTCTCGCTACTGTACACACTCGGATCGCCTCAGGCGATTTCTTCTACACGAAGGTGCTTCACAGAGTTTCCAATTGTGTGTTTAATAATTCTGTAACTCTGCTCGTTATCAACTAACAGATTTGAAATATTTTGAAAGAACAATAAGCACAGTATTACTGTAAAATCAAACCAGTTTATAAACTGAACAAAGTATCATTTTCAATCCGAATTGAGTTAAAATATACATGCATACGATATTTTTGTTCAAACCACTGATTTTTTTTTTTAATAGATCATTTATTTATTATCACTTAATTCCAAATGAGTTGCCGTGCATTACAAATCATAACAGTAACACTTGACATATGAATTAAGAAAATACGATTTACATAGAAGGACATTGACCCTAAATAACTCTTTCAGGTGGGAATCCAGAGATTCAAGATATGGAAATCAACTATCATGTATTCTATTCAACATGTTCAAAAGAATAAAATGAGCAATAACTAAATCAATGAATACCATGGATCAATGAGAAAATACAGACCATTAAGGAGGGAAAGTAAACTGTATAAACTTTAAGACATTCATCAAAATCATCCTTTTTCCGGAGTGGGGGGGGGGGGTGCCTTACTTTACAATGTATATTTTCTTTCAAATGCTGGAATTAGCGTTTGTTTGAGTGTACAGCAACATAAATTGAGGGCGGGGCAGCATCTACGTCAAATTTAATGTATGAAAATTGCACCAAAAAGTCCATTCTCAGAAAAGGGGGCACCCCTGGCCCACCGCATACTGCGAGTCTGAAATATTGTTATTCAAAATTAAATGCATATAACACATCTAACAAGACAGTTTTTTTTTTTTTCATACATAATTAAACAAAGAGAGGGAGTACATGTAAAAAGAAAAATGAAATAATAATATTTTTTTTAATCAGTAGGAAAAGATCACTGTAAAACACCATGGTATTTCGCTAATAAAAGCCACTAAAAATAGTTTATAAATTGCTTATCTGCTGAAAGGTTTTGGAGTTTTATGTTTTCCTTATGAAATATTTTTTAATAAATAATTTTACTATACACTGATATAGGAGCTTTATAAAAATATCATTGGGGCATAGTTAAAAATTTATTCAATTTTTAAAAACCAAATAAACCCTCTTTTAAATTAAAAAATCAATTTCACACATCTGCAGTCTCCCCGAGAGCGAGAACAATAGGGACAGTAATTATCAGTAAAAGTCAGCACTTGTCTAAGTTTTTCAGCAGGGACAGTAAACGGGTCAGTAATTGTCTAAGTTTATCAGCACCGACTAAGATTGTCAGCACTTTTCTAAGTTTATCAGCACCGGCAGTAAAAAGGTCAGTAATTGTCTAAGTTTTGCAGTAAAGACAGCACATTGTCAGTAATTGTCTAAGTTTATCAGTAAAAAATGGGAATGTCAGTACGTTTCTGACTTAGCAGTACATGTAAGTCAAACTTCTAGGTCTAGGTCATGAAGTTAAAATTGATAGTTCTCTCATAAAGCTGCTGTCATAGGTAATGTACCTGTAGAAATTTGAAAGCCCTATTTTCTCTCATACAACTGTAATTAACAATTTTAAAATATGATGAAAAAAGACTGTAGTTTAACTTTAAAGGTCAAGGCCACAAGGTAAAAAAGGCAGAAAATATTTTGAAAGGTCTTGAAACAAGCAGTGCACATGTCAAATATAAAAAAAAATAATCTTCTCTCATTCAAATGCTATTAGTAAATTTAACTTTTTTAAAACTATGACAGATATCAAGGTATTAAATGGAATAAAAATCTTAGTATATTTAGAAATATCTCGTCACAGGTAATGTCATGTCATAATGAATGCCGTATCTTATCTAAAAGGTATCACCAATGTTATTTTTTTAAGAATATCAAACTTCAAGGTGAATGTCACGGACTCAAAAATCATAGTACATTTGGGAAGAGCTTGTCACATATGAGCGACATGAAATATGAAAACACTGTCTCTTCCCATTCAAAAGTATCTGTTTAAAGTAATGTTAAAAGTTTTGCAAAATATCTCAAACTTCAAGGTTTCGCTGTCAAAAATCATAGTACATTAAATATTTAGATAGGTCCTGTCACAGGTAATGTGCATGTGAAATATGAAAGTCCTATCTTTTTTTTCATTCAAAAGTTATCACAAAAGTTAAAGTTTTTGTGCCAGACAGACGGACATACGAATGGGATTTAATGTCCCCTCAAGGGGCGAAAGATTTGACCCTACTTTCAGAATCCCAGGGTACCCAGCGATACAGATCATGAAGGAATGGTAGAAAAAAAGAAAGTTAAAATCGTTTATTTTAGACCAAAGCATCTTATCCAACATAGATATTTTGTATCAGTCTCAGTGATTGAACGTTTTTTTTCTATCAAATGTTCAGGAAGACTTATGTTTGACTATACAGCAACATTCGTGTGTAAGAGAGGAGGGGTTGGCAAGCTGCATCCATATAAAAATTTACATGATAAACTGCAAGGGTCGTTGGTTCACACGAGGTGGATGTCTGATCATCTCCTATGACACACGCAATTGAGGGATGGGTTACAAAACTGTAAACACAAAACAGTCAAGGATCGAATTGAATGTAAGATGCGTGCAGTTAATGAAAATGAATTATTTTACTCTAAAAAGTATATGTTTGAATAAATATTGTTAATCTTATACGGGCTTATCAAAAATATAAATATCAAAATAACGAACTGTCGAATTTGTTATAGCGAATTTAGTTCGTTAGAACGATTTCTTTGAATTCGTTATAATGAATTTAATCTGTTATAACTTTTTTTTTTTTTTTTTTTTTTTTTTTTTGAGTTCGTTATAACGAATTTAAAACTTGTTATAACGTATTCATTTCCTTTAAACGAACTCTTTAATTTATTATGACGAATTAAATTCGAGAAAACGAATTCGACAAATCTTTATATCGAATTCATATATATTTTACTGTAGGCCCTGATTGTTGAATTTGATTAAAGGAATTTAATTCGTCATTATTAATTTTAGAATTTGTTAAAACGACTTTAATTTGTTATAAAAAATTTTAAAATTCGTTTAAATGAATTTAATTCGTTAAAACAAATTCTTGCTTTCGCTATAACGAATTCAACAAATTTGTTGTAACAGATTAAATTCGTTATCACGAATTCAAAGGAATTGTATAAACGAATTAAATTCGTTGAAACAAATTCGACAATTCGTTATATCGAATTCAAAAATATTCTTGATAGGTCCTAAATGGACTTCCGTAGCTTTAATTTTAAACGAAGAAAAGGTAATCTCCCTCTCTCTCTCTCATTTTCTCCCCCTCTTTCTTTCTTTGAAGAGGTTTGTTTATTTTAAAACGCTATAAAAGAGAAAGTTGTTTTTTTAATAATCAGTAAGGGAACTACAGAACACATCAAACACCATATTTCAGAAAAAAAGCATTCAATGTAGTAAGATACATATTATATATAGACATTTTTCCCCATCAATGATATCTTCACATGCCAAATGAAAACGGTTACTTGTTAAAAAAAAAATCCGATTTGCACAACTTTTCAAATTCAGTAATATTTTTGCCCTAGCTTTTAAGTCTCAGAGCCTTTGTCTGGAAAGAAAAGCTCCTAAATTTTAAATCATATGGGAACTCGGAAACGAAAGGGGATTTGTACGAAAGCCATGAAGGGATATGAGGTTTTTCAAAAAAAGTGTCAAATTAAAACCGTTCTCTCCGATTGACAATCTGTTATAACGAATTAACAATTCGTTCTCTCAGATTATCAATTCGCTCCCTCACATTAGATAATCTGTTCTCTCAGATTGTAATTCATTATGTCGATTTAAATAGTTCGTTTCCTTGGAAGAATGTAAATCATTTCAGCGAGGAACATAATTTTATTTTTACAGATTATTCCTTCATTTAATTGGACGAACCATTTACTGGTCTTGCAGCTGCATGCTGAGTGTAAATATACATGTAGCAGTATGTGTTTAGTAAATAAAAGATGGAGTAGTATACACTCCACATTTCATTACATATTACGGTCGTAAGTGAGAAAATTACATGAACATTTTCCCAATCTATAGACAAGTGCTTTCATATTTGTACAAGTAAAATCTTTGATTTTTGTGTTATTTAAAAATCATGGGAAGCACTAACCTAATAAAAATAAACATGAATAGTCCTGTATATTTATTATTTTAAATAAGTCTACATTGACTTAATTAAAAAATACTTCAGAATGGGTTGTTTAAATAAAAGAAAAAGCATTGATTGGTACAAGGGAATGGGTTCATTAAGTTTAAATTTGTTCTTCAATTTAAATTTAGTATGTTAAGAAAAGCATGTTAATTTCGCTATCCTTTTCACGTCATACTCAGTTGAGAAATAATTTGAAATTAAATATATGTATTAGCATACTCATAACCATAAAGGAATTATAAATTTAAGTTAACGAAAATAAAAGGAAAATTCTACAAACGTATTTCAAGACACTTCATAATGCTGACTTTATGATCCCATGCCGATCATTTCTTTAAAAGGAATACTTGTTTTTTTTTTTTTTTTTTTTTTTTTTTTTTTTTTTTTCCTTGACCTTGGAGTTTGACTTGCATCTGTAAAACTAATTTTCTCAATGAGCTGCCATACGGGGATATAAATGTTTCACAGACACATTCTGTGTTGGTCAACGAGTCCACCTTTCACCTTGGAAAGATTTGGTAGGTGAATAAAAGAATTACTTTTTCATCTCAAGTAACACAGGAGCAAAAAAGACAAAATTTATATGAAAGCGTTTAGATACAGTGTAGATTTAAGATCATCTGAGTCACACAGCAGACCTATTGCTATCCGTTTTTGTCATGCGTCGCAAGTGGTCTCTCATGCGTTAAATATGAACATATTCTTCATCTTTTCTGGAACTATTGACTTCTCTGCTGTGCGCGCCGTGCAAATTTCAACCAATTTGGCAAGAAGCATCTATTAAAGAAATGCATCAATTCTTTAAAATCATCCTTCTCGGCTACTGGATATTTAGCAGACAAATGCATGACTATCATGAGCAAATGTGTCTCTTTAAAAATTGTGAATTTATGTCCCCTTGTCTTCTGGTTTAGGGGTTCTTGTGTTAGAGTGCGGCTATATTGATCATATGGCGTGAATGCTTTAATTCTTTCAAAATCTTCTTTTATGTTCCTGTGTATTTAGCAGACAAACTAGGTACATCATTATAATGAATAAATTAAGGTACCACTTTCCTAAATGTAAAACGCATGGCCCCTGGAATTCAAGTATTTCAAAATATATACTTTATTCTAACTTTTGTATCTATAAGCAAAGATACAAGCCTTCATTGCAAACTGTAAATTAATCTTGATAAAAAAAAATCCATGGACAAGTTTTGAATTGATATGCATCTTTTTTATATCTCATTAAATGACTTAATGTATTTAAAACATGCACACTGTTTACTACATGAATAATTAAAAGTTGAAAATGGTTTATGAGTACATGCTTTGTTACATATAATTAATTATATAAAGCATTAAAAGGCTTAAAAGTAACCAAAGCATATTCTATCAACAATAAATATAATATAGCAGGTTTATTCATTAAATAATGTACATTAATACAATTACATTAATGTTCTTGTAGTTCCCAGTTCACACACTGTTTACATAGTTACGTAGATTTTAGCATTATAAAAGTACTAGTACTTTCTGTAAAATTGTAAATCGTATTCTCCAATTATCAAGTGTTTCATAAGTGCTTTTTTCTTTTTCGTGTTCCCAACATGTTAGGAAACACATGGAATGACTCCAATTGGCTGCTTTTTCATTTACTTTTTCATTGACTGCATGTTCAAATCTATGATGACACAAATGGTTCCATTTCAGTTTTTTTTTATATTTTATCTTTTCCATTGTTCTTGTATGATCGAGAATTATTAATCAGGGAATTATAATCTAAGAAAAGGAACTTCTTCAGAGCCATGTTTATTTCATTTAAACAATACAGTTTATGTTTATATAATGGGATAAACAGGTCTCAGAACAAGAACCAGTGCTCCTAAGGAACCGATTTTGTTTGTTTGTTTGTTTGTTTTTTATTTGTAAATTTTCAAGAGACACTCGGCAAGCCAAGTGTTTGACAAAAATTGCCAGACATTCAAATACACACATTTTTGAAAAGTTAATTAAACATTTGCAGAAATAGGAGAAGTTGAAATTTCCAACTATATATGTGTAACAAGAGGTCCATATGCATGCACCACCACATTAACTCGTGTAGCTTTTTAGATTTTACAATGTAAATCGAGTTTATTCATTTGTATTCATATGGAAAAGAATGGCCACATCCTACAGCCCCACTGTCACTTTATGGGTATCTGAATCCACATAATATGGGAATATTTCAATATCAATATAATTAACATGACCATGTAGCTATGGGGTTTCCTGTATACATTCATTATGTTAGATATAATCCTAATTAAGCAAAAGTGGAAAAGTTACAATTTGGAGAAAAATTCCAAAGAAGAATGTCACACAATCTTATTTTTAAAATTTATTTTAGGGATAATAAAAGTATGAGTACCAGCCCAAAAGTTTAATTGAGCTATCAGCTCAGGTGAGCTTAAAAGTTTTTAATTTCAAAGCAATAAAACGGTAATTTAGTAAAAAAAAAAATTCCCTTAATTACTTGCAATCTGAAAGTATCATTTCTCTTTGCAATTTCCAGTATCTAGTAAATTCAGTTGTATCAATGATATGCTGATCTGTAATCGAATGCAAAGGGCACATCATTTTACAGTCTTCTTTTGGAATGTATTTTTTTTCTGGTAAAAAATGCCCCTTGATACCGATAGCAATCGTTTCTTTGTCCATTCGACATCTAAAGCCTCTTACAAACTGTACTTTTCTATGAAATCTTTCCGATAAATTATTTAACATATCTATTATTCTTTCTTGAATCCTGCATGTTTTTACCCTTTCCAAAACGCATCCTTGCATCAGACAAAATACTTGAAGTTGTATAGACTCTTCTGTGACGGATACAAGGATGGTATTTTCCATGCACGAAAACAAAGCGGCGTTTTTATAGAGGCAAGATGTATCATGATTTTGTAGTACTTTCCAACCATCTTCTTGCATACAAGCGACAATAAGGCGATAAAACAAGAAAAATGGTAAAAAGTCAAATTGATAAATAAGGACTGATGATTTACTCTGCGAATTGTTAATCAGATTTGAAAGATTATACTCCACTTCTTTCCTGTTCATACACGGAGCATAGTAGGATTCTGTACCAAGGGCCAGCAAACCAAGTCTTTCCATAAAACTGAGAAGTGAATCCTTATGACATTGCAGATATCGTCTATCTTTCTCATATGATCCGTCTTCAATGTTGTAATCTTCGTCTTCTTCCTTAAGCTTTTCAAACAACTCTTCATCTTTATGTTTCCAAATCTCTATCAGAAGTCGGTTTCGCAAATTTCCAGTTTTGTAATATTCATCCCAGTCCCCTTGAGGTACAGGAATACCTTTACAATGTAGCTTGTCGGTGATAATATGTTTGAAGGCGTCAATAAACCATTGCACATCAATAATAACTTCTTTCTCCAGACCATTTTCATTAAAATATAAAGTTTTTCCTGCATCATGATAATATCGCAGCATATCTAGTTTTCCCTTTTCAGCTTTATCAGAACCTTTCTGTTCTTTAGCAGCAATCTCTGATACTTTCGTTGTTATTTCTGAGATTTCTAGGATTCTCTCTTTTTGTTTTTTCTGCTCAATTTCTAAACCAAAGAAAGACCATTCTTTTGGAATGTTTTCTTTCCATCGATGATGGGAAGCTATGTTGAAGAAGCATATTTCCAAATCATGGAGAGGTATATTTAATTCTGCACAATAAACGTTATCGTCTCTAATGTACTGTGATAAATTAGATGACTTTGGAAACTGATCCCGCAAGCTCTCAGTCAGTTCCTTTGTATCCTGCAATGAAAACAGATTTTTTTTATCCGATTATTTTTTAAGTGGTTATAATATACTGTTTTCTCTTTCTGTTAAGACATCATTTTGAATTGTGATTTTCTCTTTATGTTCCTTAAAAAGCATCATTCCAAACTACACAAAAAAGATCCCGAAATCGTACATTTTTTAAAGCCTTGCAAAAATATACAAATTGAAGAAGAATCTTCATTGATGAAAATGATCGCATAATCGACTTTCTAATACTTGCTATATTCAAATACAAATAATCCAAACATGCATGTATATAATGTCGATCTAAACGGTACCATGGTAAAATGAATTTTATTCAAAAAAGACTTACAGATCACTAAAAGATTACCGGTATATTGCAATATGTCAACGAATTAAGTTTTTTGAAATAAACAAGATGTGTTTGTGAAACACTGATGTCCCCGTATGGCAACTTTTAGCAAAGGTTAAACTTTCTCAAATGCAAGTCAAATATGTTGGTATCCAAAGAAAGGTCTTGTCTCAAGGAATATACCTGTGAAATATAAAAGCCCTAGCAGCAACCATTGAATAGGTATGGAAAAGGTTAACGTTTTTTGTCAAAAGTATGTCAAACATCAAGGTCAAATGGTCAAAATAAACGGTGCCCAAGGAAAGGCCTTCTCCCAAGAAATACACTGGTGAAATATGAAAGCTGAAGCACCAATAATTCAAAAGTTATGACCAAGGTTAATGTTTTCCAAAAGTAGGTCAAACTCCATGGTCAAGTCAAAGGGTCAAAGTTGTTGGTATCTAAAGAAAGGTCTTGTCACAAGGATTACATATGTGAAGTATGAAAACCCTAGCACCAACCGTTCAAAAGTTATGACCAACGTTAAAGTTTTTCAAAAGTAGGTAAAACTCCAAGGTCAAAGGGTCAAAGTCGTTGGTATCCAAAGGAAGGTTTTGTCACAAGAATTACACATGTGAAATATGAAAGCTCTAGCACTAACCATTCAAAAGTTATGACCAAGGTTAAAGTTTTCCAAAAGTAGGTCAAACTCCAAGGTCAAGATCAAAGTTGCTTGTATCCAAAGGAAGGAAAAGAAAGTTAGGGCTAAGATTAAAGTTTGGTAAAATTTTGCAAAACTGGGTCAAATTCCAAGGTCAAGGTCAGAAGGTCAAATATGGAGGTACCCAAAGAAAGGTCTTGTCACAAGTAATACACACGTGAAATATGAAAGTCATAGCTCAACCAATCAAAAGATATGGGCAAGGTCAAAGTTTTTTGCTGACAAACAGACAAACACACAGCTAGACAGTCAGACAGACGGACGCACAGGGCAAAAACTATATACCCCCGAATTTTCGATACAGGGGCATAAAAATGGTGTGTAAATGACAAGATCATTTGATAAAAAAGTTCACCCTGAACTGTCTGTTTCCTTCTTCCCAATGTGTTGACACAATTAGAACTACGGGTTTTATATCTTTTTCATTGTCAGAACCACAGTAGGTATGTATAGACTTTATCCAGAACACAAAGTAGTCTGCAATAAAGACATAAAAATGTTCCTTTTTAATTTAAATTACGGAAAGAAATTAAAAAAAAAATAAACTTCAATTTACGTTATTTTTTCAGCACTTTCAAGTCCATTCATTCTTTTCAAACTTAACAAGATATATCATACGACTAATCTAACAGACAGTAAACATTTTATCACGATCGTCTTTTCATTGAGTCTGGTATAATATTTTGTTTTTATCAACAGGACAAAATTCTGAAGTCTTCTGTAGTCCATTTTACTCGAGTATTTCATTGCAGTTACATTGAATAAAATATGTTTATTGAACACTTCGTGTACAATCTAAAAGATGACAAAGTTTTTATAAGTAAAATTAAGGACCCTCTATACACCAGTGCAGATATTTTTTGGACATTGAGAAAATAAAATTAAATAAAGGTGTAAATATTTAGCTTATTTATTTAATTTCCAATATATGGTACGTGGCATTTACCCCCAGAAAAAAATGTTCAAACACAACCAAGTATCAATGAACAGAAATCACAGTTGTTTACTTCCATTAAGAAAATACTTGTAAATAACGTGTTCATTTAATTTATCTTGGCCTTCTAAAATGTTAAGAATACTTGAATTAATTATAAATTCAGTAATACACTGTAAATTTCAATTTATTGGAATTTAGATCTAAGGGTAGGTCACTCTAACTGCAGAAAAATACAACAGAATCAGAACTCTCTAGTGTGCAGTGTAGAGAGGGTTCTTAAATTAAAGATTCTTTTAACAGAATTTGATGTAACTATTTTGCTGTTCATTTCATTATAAACAATATGTTCCAAAACTTCGTTTGGTGAACATAATTACTAGTATACATCTTCTATCTGTTCTTACGAATAAAATTCTTTCGTTCAAAATCAGATATTTGAAATTATTTTTTCCCTTTATGATCCCGGTACATGTACAAGTATCAAAGGTTAAAGCATATAGAAGACAAAAATACATTTAAGGCAGACAGACAGATAAGGTAACAGACAAATGAGTCATTGTTATCATGAAATCTTGTTAGCTTATATAATTATACAACTTTTGTGGAGAGTGAATGCAAGAACAAAGTATGACAAAATACATTCGATATACTCAAAGAAGGAATAATCAAAAGCATGCATTTATTTTGTTTTTTTTTTAAATCCCAAACGACAAACAAACAAAAATTACATTGTTGAAAGACTCTAAAAATATAAATCGAAGGTAAAATAACTCTGAATTTCGCTTAATATATTTCAATAAAAATGCTTAGAATTTATGAAAAAAGTGTGTTTCATGGCTGGATTTGTTAAAAATAATATTAAGACCAATCTACATATTTTTGAATATATATTTTTATGAATAAGTAGGATTACCTTGAGATTAAATAAAAGCAGTGAATTTGTGTCCTCCATTTTAAATATTAGAATTATTTATGTTAAAATTATAAAACAAAGACTTTACATAAAATTTAGAAAAAATGCATGATTTTTATTCTATTCAAATATATACAAATTAGCATCCCCTACCTTAGCCTCAGCCCACTCAAAAAATCTTTGTTTGCATTAATTTTATAAAATTACATGTCCTACCGCTCGTAAGAAAAATTTTAAATTGAGATCAAATGAGAAATTTGAAGAATTAACGGGTTTCTTAAAAATGTATTCTTGTTTTTGGTTATTTTTTTTGTTTCTTTATTATGTTAATTGCTTGATCATTTGTGACTGAATGAGTGCAATATCCTTTCATTATAATGGAAGAAATATTATAAAATGTACCGTGATATGCATTGTTCCCTATCATTGCCATGATTATGAACTTAAAGATTATCTGTTTTTAGAAACGTCTTGAGTTCAAAGGTATACAACAAAGAAATGAGAGAAGGGTAAACTTCACTTTACCGGTCCCTAGATCCGCAAAGATCCGCGCGCTCGTTGCACTATGATGTCAGATTTACGACACTCAACTGATAAGGTTTAGTCTTGCACACTGCTCGATTGGTTAGGGTAAGTCTTGCACCCAACTAAGAGACTAGGGTTAGTCCTTGTACAAGTATTTGACTGATTCGGGTTAGTCTCGTATCCATCCCAGAGATTAGGGTTAGTCCTCGCTCATTATTTGACTGATTAGGGTTAGACTAGAGTCTGCCCGTAAGACTTGGGTTAGTCCTCATGCACCATCCGAAAGACTAGGGCTAGTGACTCGTTCTTTTAGATAAATTAAGAAATTCAGTTGTTTCTGTATTTTTGCAAGATTTTAAGTCAGCTTCAACGGTATCTCGTTGGTTTGTTTACATGCAAAAATGGCTAAGTACGAAAGAAACGACACTAAGCATGCGCCGCACGCACTTCATTGACAATTATTTTTAGGTGATTTTTCAATGAATCAACATAATAAATTGTTTTTCAGAGAATAAGGTTTAAAACTTCGTTTTAAATGTAAGTTTTATACTAAACTTTAAACCGTAGAATTCGATTTTGCGGTCAAAAGGCCAAAAACCTCGTACTTTTTATTTTATCGATCGCTCACGCGATTTCATATCAATTGAATTAAGTCGCCTACGGCGACACTTTATTTTAATGCATTTTTCTGGGAACCGGTAATGTAAAGTCGTTTCAATCATTAACACATTAGAAAGCTTTATCGGAAATGATCTATTTTACGTCACCTATTTGAAAATCAAACATGCTTTTATAATGCAAAGGACAAAAATAAAATGTGTCTTTGTTAAAAGTATACATTGTACCTCCATACGTCCATCCACTGAAAACACTGTCATCCTGATCACACACTTTCTTATCCACCTTCTGGTCAAGACGTTTAGAAGCATCCACCACCACAACATAGAAAGCTCTCCTGGTCAGGTAAATCTGGTGACAGGCGTAGTATGCACACTGTCCTCCAAAATCAAAGAATGTCAGAGTCTTAGAGTCAACATTTGTAGTATATACTTTCCCATTGCTGCCCTTGCTTTTCTTTGCTAAAAAAGTCATCATGTGTTTAGTATTTCTATTTTTTCTTAACCGGCATATCTCATACTCTATCAAATTTTTCAAAATATAATACATTACAGAAGCAATAAGATGGTATTTTTGACATTCTTTTAAGATTCATAGAATTAAAGACTAATAAGTTTTCTTTAAAGTAATCAAGTGCTAAACTTACAATGCTGAAAGCAATTTATGTGCATGATTAAGCATACAAGCATCAATTCTACTGTCAAAAACACTGAGCAATCAGTATAATAGTATCTGCATTTCTGGTTTATCATTGTTTAAAATCAGTTTTACAGTAAAGTATTGATTCACAATGTCAGTGTTTTTAAGAGACATGTACCACAAATAAAAAAGAGAAGTTTATGTAAATCAAGTGTCTTTACTTTTTATTGAAAAAGAATATTGATGTAGAAAATAAAGTAAAGGTATGTCATATTTTTCGATTTGTGCAAGAGCTCTCTCTCTCTCTCTCTCTCAGGCTTAGGTTTGAGCATCATTAATATATGTATTACCTTTTAATGATTTTGTTTCATCACATATATCAAATATTTCCTCATGCACCTCCAATCCTTCAGTAGATTTTACATTATCAATCTCCTCTTTACTACAACCGAGCAGAAGTTTAAGTAGCGTGGTTTTCCCCGCCCCTGCACAGCCTACAATCATCCCCCGGGCATGGTGGACTGTCTGTGTTCCCCTCTTAGCGTACTCTAAATACCGCTCTCTGGCCTCCTGGTCCCATCGCAGTACTTCCCTAGGGACTCCAACTGTACAATGTGAAAGAATAAACAATTCACAACACGAAAAATACTATTTTCTTTTACTTCAAGTTCGTGTAGAAAACTGAAATTTTACACCTTTATAGCTTATCAAGTGGAGGTGAAATTACTCGAACCTCAAATTAATAAATAATATGACTTCTTTCAACATTCTTGAAAAATACATTTTAATTGATGTAGAGATCGATTTACTTCATTACCACACAAATATTCGACTAAATTATAACATCGTTTTACTTCTGTATCCCATCCTTCTCATGTTCTACTTTTCTATTTAATGGGTTTCTCACTTTTTGTTTTCAAGTAACACACTCTTATGTAAATTTGAATGAAACTGTTTTCTCTACATCAGTGATAAGGTTGTTAACGTACGGAGGTTGACGTAATCAAATATGGAGATAACGAACAGTAATCATGCTCTTAAGTCAATCGAAACAAAACAAATCGGGAGTGGAGCAAACAAGGGCCTATAAAAAGATCAGAGATGCAATCAGGTGCCATGAAGGAATAGGCATCCCAGTGGCGTAGCTTAGAGTCGATCAATGTGGAAGCATGAAACCACAAGGGGTTTGGGGGCCAGCATGAGGCCCCGATGAGACCAAGAAAAAGCCCTGGTAGGACTTAAGGTGCAAAGTCCCTGGAAGCTGTTGCGGTGCAGTTTAGACGATAGACAATATTTTAAAGTCGCTTATATTATCCTTCAGTTTTAAATAGATTTATAACTTTATAAACCATTAAATGTTAATTATTAATCAATATTTTTGAAAGTATTTTTGTAGTTATTATTCATAAGATATTGTCAGAAATGCGTTTTCAGCGAGAAATTTTTTTTTTTACAAAAGACAGCAGCAGCTCCCCTATCCTTATCACAAGCCTTGCTATAAGCCTACATGCATTTTTACATAATTAATGTTATAAAATTTATATTAAATATGTATTATCTTTTATCAAATGCTTTGGAAGTTTCAATTTCATCAAACAATGTGGAAGCACGTGCTTCTGTGCTTCAATGGAAGCTACGCCACAGCATCCCTAACATATGACACACAGGAATCCATAGGTGAATGAATCAGATGTCCTAAAGCTAGGTTGAAATTAAACGCTCTGTAGGGAATTTTATATATTCATGAGGCATACACAGACTGTCAAGGAGTTTATTCCCCAGCAACGACACTACAATGCATTATCCTTTGTTTTCCTTTAAATGAGTGTAAGTTATTTTCTTTCAAAGAGAGTTAATATATGCACCATATACACAATTGTTTTACTTACATAGCTTTTAAAATCTTTCGTCCCTTACAGTTTGAAATGAAATAACCCATAAAATATCCCTGAAGTTTTTAATATCAATTTATATAGAATAATTCATATTAGTATATTTTACCAGGATAATTAATAATGTGTTGAACTGTCAGAGAATCCTATTTGTTTAAATAATCAAATTATATCCAATCTTCATATCAGTATACTTACACTGTTTCATACCACATGCAAACTTGTAAAAAATAATTTAATGAAAGATTAAAAGGGAACATTTATTTTTTCAAGAATAATTTAAATCAAAACATATCATAATACACTCAAGTTCAGAATGTTCACAAACGAACACATGCACAAACGTTTTTGTAACTCAGAAGAATCAAGAGTAAAATATTTATTATGCCCCCGGATCGAAAGATCCCGGGGGTATATTGTTTTTGTCCCGTCTGTCTGTTTGTCTGTTTATCTGTTTGTCTGTTAATCTGTTTGTCTGTTGTCAACTTTAACCTTGCCCATAACTTTTGATTGGTTGGAGCTATGACTTTCATATTTCACATGTGTATTCCTTGTGACAAGACCTTTCTTTGGTCATATTTGACCTTTTGACCTTGACCTTGGAGTTTGACCCACTTTTGCAAAATTTTATGAGACTTTAACCTTGGCCATAACTTCTGAACAGTTGGTGCTTGGGTTTTCAAACTTCACATGTGTATTTTTGGTGAAAAGGCCTTCCTTTGAATAACAACAACTTTGACCTTTTGACCTTGACCTTAGAGTTTGACCTACTTTTGAAAAACTTTAACCTTGGCCATTACTTTAGAACGGTTGGAGCTAGGGCTTTCATACTTCACATAAGTAATCCTTGTAACAAGACCTTTCTTAGAATACCAACAACTTTGACCTTTTGACCTTGGAGTTTGACCTACTTTTGAAAAACTTTAACCTTGGTCATAACTTTTGAACAGTTGGTGCTTGGGGTTTCAAACGTCACATGAGTATTCCTTGTGACACGATCTTCCTCTGGATATCAACCTCTTTGACCCTTTGACCTTGACCTAGGAATTTGATGTACTTTTGAAAAACTTTAACCTTGGCCATAACTTTTGAACAGTTAGACCTAAGGCTTTCATACTTCACATATGTAATCCTTGTGACAAGACCTTCGTTTGGATACCAACCACTTTGACCCTTTGACCTTGACATAGGAGTTTGACCTACTTTCAAAAAACTTTAACCTTGCCATAACTTTTGAATGGTTGGTGCTACGGCTTTCAAACTTTACATATGTAATCCTTGTGACAAGACCTTCCTTTGGATACTAACAACTTTGACCTTGACCTTGATGTTTTACTTACTTGTAAAAAACTTTAACCTTTGCCATAACTTTTGAACAGTTGCAGCTAGGGCTTTCAAATTTAACATTTTTTTTCTTTTGGCCTTGAATTTGACTTGCATTTGAGAAACTTTAACCTTCGCCATAAGATGCCATACGGGGGCATCAGTGTTTTACAAACACATCTTGTTTTCTTTCTTGCTTTGGTAACGGAATATCATTAGCTGCAATAATGTAGCCCCTCTCCTTTTTTGGGGGGGATGGGGGAGAGGGGGTACAACTCCTTAGGATCTCCGTAATGGTGCAAGTGCGGGACTTATTGACTCCCGCATAGATTTCGGTTCAAATTAACATTTCTTACCTGAACTCCAAAAATGTAGTTATGCAAGACATAAATCGATCCAAAAATATACAAAGCAATCCATATATCAGTTATTTTTCATATATGTCAACATCACAACTTGAATTTACCCGCCATGTTTACTGACCTTGAGCGATTTTATTCTGGGACAGCCAATGAGAATTCGGGATCTACAGAGCAGATGTATTGTGGAATTCCCTTATTTTAAACAGAAATATCGCTGTTTTCGAAAAAATATTACATGGAATGGTTTTATTTATCAACGTTTAGTGATTCCATACAACACAATCGTTTATCAACACCGACATTTGCTTTATGAAGTTATTCTAAATTTCAAGTGCAAGTCTCAGTACATCATGCGAGAACTGTCATGGCTGCTGAGGAGAGCGACTGGTAAACACGCAGATTTAATTTACCTGATTTTCGGGTTTAACCTGACTAATTTGTTGACAGTGAATATAAAATTTTGTCTCATTAGAAGTAAGTTGAATGTAAAAACAACTTATTTTGCCTGCAGTCTCCCGTATTTAAATATATATATATATACATGTATATATTTGCATCATTACGGAGATGCTGTGGAATTGTAGCCCTCTCCAGAAAATATCAGATTAAAACTAGAGCCGAGCTCGTTGCAAAGCAACGAGTAGGTCTTCCGTTGAAGCTGCAGGCAGGAAGAAGTGACCTTGGGTCAAGGTCATGTCATATCATAAGGTTATAAGCAATCTTGTAAGGGGTATCAACTAACAATATTTCACTCTGTAGGTAAAACAACCGATAAAGGAATGTATGTGACCTTGAACTTGTCCAAATGACCTTGCGAAAGCCATGACACACTCTGGTTATGAGCAAACCCCATCTGTGTATTACTGACTTCTCAAATTCACACATGTTCATACAGTCCATACATCCAGTCAAAATATCCTTAGTGACCTTAAACTTGAGTTTAGGCCATGTCCCAAAAAAATCCCAATCTGTGTTTATTGACTGGATAGGTTCAGCCATGTTCTTTCAGACCATAGATCGAGTCAAATAATTTATCAGGTTCCACACAATGATTTAAGGATTCATTGTGAATGTTTTTGTCCAGTTTGGATATTGAATAAGAAGTGTTTGTGAAACACTGATGCCCCGGTACTGTTGCAGCTTATGGCAAAGGTTTAAGTTCTCAAATTCGTATCCAACTCCAAGGTCAAAGTCAAGAGATAAAAAAATTATGTTACCCAAAGAAAAATCTCGTCTCAGGGAAAATAAATGTGAAATATGAAACCGCTAGGACTAACTATTGAAAAGTATGGCAAAGATTGATTTTGTTAATACTCAAGTCAAATGTTAAGGTCAAGGATAGATTAACGGTGTTCAAAGGAATGCCTTGCCACAATAAATAGACATTGAAATATGAAAGCCCTAGCATTAATTATTCAAAAGTAATGGCAAAGGCCAACGTTTTTTTTCAAAAGTAGGTCAAACCCCATGGTCAAGGACAAAAGCCAAAACTGTTGGTACTCAAGGGAGGGTCTTGTCACAAGAAACACACATGTAAAAATATGAAAACCCTAACACCAACCGTTGAAAAGTTATTAATGAGATTAAAATAATTCAAAGGTAGGTCAAACTCCAAGGTCAAAGGTAAAAATTCAAAACTTTTAACTTTTTTTAAAGTACGTCAAACTCCAAGGTCAAGGTCAAATAGTAAAAATTGTTGATATCCAATGAACGGCGTTGTCACAAGGAATACACCTGTGAATGTGAAAACGCTAGTCCCAACCGTTCAAAAGATATTGCCAAGGTTAATTTTTTTAAAAGTGGGTCAAACTCCAAGGTGAAGGTCACAAGGTCAAAAATATTTATTCCCAAGGAAAGGACTTGTCACAAAGAATTTCGGATGTGAAGTATGAAAGCCCTAACGCCAACTGTTCAAAAGGCTAAATTTTGTATAGTTGGTCAAACTAAAAGGCTGTCGAAAGGATAAGAGATACTCCGAGGTATTCAATCAAGTAAACTTATGATATTGCAGATCAAATAAAGCATGAGCTATAAGAGCAGACACGTAGGATCAGCC
The DNA here is from genome assembly GCF_033153115.1 of Saccostrea echinata. Taxonomy (NCBI): domain Eukaryota; kingdom Metazoa; phylum Mollusca; class Bivalvia; order Ostreida; family Ostreidae; genus Saccostrea; species Saccostrea echinata. The sequence continues at coordinate 2,481,163 of NW_026889798.1, read as the reverse complement.
CCCCCCCCCTTTTTCAGACCTAACTTTTTACTCCATTAATGTTCATTGAAAGTCCCGTTGGTCCCCACATTTTGTTGCAGTATATCCCCCCCCCCCCCACCAGGAAATAGGATTTTGGGCAATTTTCCTTTTTTGGTTTTGGTTGTGAAGTCTTTTCAGGTAAGTAATTTTTTTTCTCTGGTCCCCCCCCCCTTTTCAAAAACGATGCTACGTCCCTGAAAAGTAACATGTAGATATGTCTGTCCTGGCATATATAGAGAGATTGTCAATCAAATGGCATGTTCAACGCAATAGCAGCAATAAGAAACTCGCCGACAGTTTTTTTTTTTAATTCCAAATTGCTTTTTAATTTCTACAGATATTTATAATCCTTTTAATGTATGTTCGTGGATTATTGATGGAATAATTTTTGCTACATGTCAAGTTTAATATTATGGTGTTTGTGCTTTGTAGCAAGGATTTGCTAAATACTAATAATTTTCTGTGATTGTACCAAAAAGTAGATACATGTTTTAAAGCAGAGCTGCCGCTCAAGCTTTATTTCTGTCGTGTAGATCTAGAGGTCTTTGTGTATATAGCATAGGTAAAAGTACCAATACCGAAGAGCACATCCCTTCAAAGCTATATTATTCTTGCTTATTACGCCCCTTGCAGTGGCGGATCCAGGAATTTCATAACGGGGGGCAAAGTAGAAGGCAGGGGAGTGGGTCTATGACAAAGCCCTGGTGTGGATCCAGGGGAGAAGCCCCCACAAGTTGACAAATTCTTACAAATAAGAGATGTTTTTTCCTTGATTTTAGGATAATGGACATATAAGTTCTACATACAAAAATTCAAACGGGGGGAGCGGGGGGGGGGGTGCGCCCGGCGCGCCGGCCCTGGATCCGCCTTTGCTTTTTTTTTAATTTTATACATGTAGTTATGCACCCCACCCACCCTTCTTGTGTTCAAGATTCTTCAGTCGTTTGTTTGCATTATAACTTAACAAGACGTCCGTGATTTTTTGTGTGAAGTTTAGTTTTTTAAAAATCCGAAAAATGACAGGCTAAAAGGATATGTGTTATTGATGAAAATAACGAAATTGGTAATCAAAGTTCAAAATTCACGTGTGGTGGTGATATTCAAAATTGACAGGAAGTCGTTTGACTTTTGAATACACTTAAGGATGTGGTCAAGAGGAAAGATTTTGAAAGGTTTGATAAATCACACCATGCATCACAGAGTTGACCAATATGAATGCATTATGATCAGGTCACGTGGTAAGTACTTCTATCACAATAATTGACATGTGGAGCACCTGCATGGATTTCTTATAATTAAAAATTTGTTTAAAAAAAAGATTAAAAGAAAAGAAAATGAAGATATTAGTTAATAAAACTGTAGTGGTTTGGGTCGTGGATATCGGCCTGGGTAGCTCAGTCGGTATATCACCTGACTAGTGATGCAGGGGTCCCAAAGAAAATTAAAGAATATTTGTTAAAGGTACATGTATAGTCAATCAGATTAGAAATACAGCGACTATCAGAATTTTGGGCCGTAAAAAAGATCTGTTCTGTGCTTGCATGCGTGTACATTGTATGTGTCCGTAAAACCTTAAGAGAGCTGATAAATGTGTTCTGATTTTCAGAAAAAATTATGGGAACATATAAATAATTACATGTTTATCATTCTGTTTGCATACAATAACAAGTCTAGTAGAAAAAAAAATTGTTCAAGGTTAGGTGTGTAATAAATTTGTAATATTAAAATACAGTTACGCATGTATGTCTCATTCTACATATTTTGGAGGCGCGTGTGAATGTGGGATTTTGTATTTCCAATATTTGGGGCGCTTTGTATATATACAGTTGCACATTATAAGGGCGTCGACAAAAGAACGTATATTAGAATACATACATGTACATTTAAGTTTCAAAAGTTCCATTACTAGTAGGAATTAATTAAGGTAATATAATTTGAATTTTATTTTAAATAAAACAGACAATTACCGCGATATCGAGAAATAAATTGTTTATAAAAATCATTATGCAACTTTCCTGTAATTCTGCGAATAAAATATTAAATGAAATACACTAGCGATTTGATCAAAGATATTATGAAATAATCTGAAAGATTCAACATATTTATCCACTCATGACTTAGTTTACAAAACGAATTTGGAATGGCCATTCTATGATTTGTTTTGTGTATGACTAGGTCGCTGGATCACACGCCGATTGATCCCCGGTGACCTCCTTTGCCACGCGCTATCGAGAGAGGTGTTACATAATTGTAAACACACAAGGTGAATGTAAAAGGCGTGAACTTAATGGCTGTGAATAGTCTATGCTTCAAAGTTTTGTTTTATTTTCTCACTATATTGTTTGTTTTTATATGATAAGAAGAAAAGTTATCTTTTTTTCCTTTTTTTTAGTAGACTGGTTTATTCGACTTTCAAAAAAAATGAAATAAAAGGAAAAGTTGTCAAAAAAAAACTTGGAAATAAAGCAAAAAACACTTCAAGAACCTAATTCTAAAGAATATTAGCATCTAATGTAGCCAGGTTTATTATTTATAGTAAGTTTATTTTAGTTACACGCATGAAGAGCTCTCGTTTACTTGCTGAATGAGAACATATACCTGTATATGGGTCAAGCTTCTGGCGCATTTAAAACACAAGACTCGAACAAAATAACATTTTCATGAGATCAATAAGATGTCAAAGAACAACTTTTTTAACGACAGCCATTTCGAAATATTTACCGTTTTTGAGTTATAAAGCAAAAACTTTAAAGGGCTTCAGATCCCTAATTTTAGGAGTCAGACCCTTTTTAGTGGTGTCAAATGAAAGGCCTTAAAATTGTGCACAACTTTTATTCTACATGTCTTATCAAAATATTTTTATTTTAAAAGATACGTAGGAACATATATGTGTAAATTTTCGCGCTTTTAGGCGTTCTAATTTTTGACCCCTATCTAGCTCCATTTTGAACACAGAAATCAAAAAACAAAAATATATGTGTACAACTTCAATGCTTCTTTTATTTAAATTCAGTAGAATTTCTACTCCAGCTTTTGTAGTCTCGGAACCTTTATCTGGAAATGAAGCCTCCTAAATTTTCATTTAAAGGGAGATAACCCAAAAGCGGAAGTGGATTTTTGACATGTTTGACAACATTCTGATAGAGTTTTGTAACGTTTATAAACCCTGCAAATTTGAGCAAAATCCGTTGAGAAATGAGCGAGATACGAGGCCTCAAAGTTAGCGTCTAGAAAGGAGAAGAAAAAAAAAAGAATAATAATCTTTACCATCAGAATCAGTAGAAGGTCTTACGTTGGAACGAAAGACCTTAAAAATCGGAGAGGGATACATTATTGCAGCTAGAATATCCTGTGTATTTAATGTTCACTTCCAGAAATGTCGTACATGTTAGACTGACTATTTCTCACACGAAGTTTGATATTCACTCAAAATCACACTTTAATGCATGTAGCAGATATAGAAACTTTAGGACGGAGGTATGTCACTGATTCTTTATATCAATATTAAGTTCATCAAATCTACTACGTGATACTAGAAAATAGTGAACAGCTGGTTTGACAACAAGTTTACTATATCTAAAAAAGGGAGTTTAAAGCTTATGATGTTGACATAAAGGATGTCGTTCCCTTTCTCACTGATATTCATTGATCTTCAATTTATTTACGTGCATAAACCTGAACAGTATGAAAGGAATGATGATGTTGAGGCATTATCTTGTACTTTAAACATGCTTACGTTTGAATTGTATGTATTCATGGCAAAAACATCGCATATATTTACTTAAAGAATTTTCTCCATCTTCATCTCATTCATTCACGATTTCAAAAATATTCATTATGGCTGTACGAACGGGGGGGGGGGGGGATGCCGAAATATAATATATTATTAAAGGCTTCTTATGGTGTGTTCTGTCAATAATCACATGTGTTGACCATCTTTGCATGTCTAGGAATTCTTGCTTGGTAGTGTTCCCAAATCCCCCCCCCCCCCATCCCCCCCAAAACAGGAAAATGTTTGGTTGTTCCCACCCAAACTGAATACTGATTCATTAGGGTCTGAACATTGAATTCTGAATATTGAATCTGAATGAACAAAAACGAGGATGTTGTTCAGGCAATTCCATTTTTTTTCTTTGTTTCGCGTCCTCCCTTAAATCAAAAAACCTATCTTTCTATCCGGGAAAACACACAAACTGAAAAGGGGAAAACACATCAACAATATAAAAATAATTGTAGAATTCCTCATCATCTTTTGATAACTACTAGTTATCAAAATTAAAGTTTTGGTACACAACTTTAAAAAAATGCAATGCCGATCTCAAAATAGTAAATTGTGTAGCAAATATTTGTATTCGTACATTTTTGGTATGTGTTTGATTACAAATTCATAACTTCAAAACCAATCCGTACACAGACGCTAAACATAGAAAACCAGAAGTCTCTGACGAGACTGTAGCTCGCTCTACTGGTTGTACTTATAAAGGAAGATAAAGTAGCACTTGAACTTGAAATTTTGCAACAGCAATAAATAATGATCCTTGGTTTAGTCTGTTTTTGTGGCAAGATTTATTGCAATCAGACTAAAGCTGTAGGAGGAGTAGCCTTTTAATCAATTTTACAGAAATTTTGATTTAAGTAATCATGGCAACTTCAACATTCAATAAAATAAAAAAAAAAAACAATAACGACAATTCTGCATCTCAGTGTAGTCGTCTTGTATGCTAAGTTATACTATACTATAAATCAGACAAAAATTGTAGGAGGAGTAGCGTTTTGAAAGTATTTCAAGAAAATTCCTATTTTTTAGAAACCATGGCAACAACGTTCCTTGAAATCAAAAACCGATACACAGAATTATGTATCTTACTGCCTCTGTGCCAAGTTATACTAAAATCAGATAAAAACTGTAGGAGGAGTAGCGTTTTGAAAGTTTTTCACAGAAATTTCTATTTTTAGTAACCATGGCAACACCGTTCACTGAAATAAAAAAAAGCGATTCACAGAATTATGTATCGTAGTGTAGTCTGCTTGTGTGCCAAGTTATATTGACATCAGACCAAAACTGTAGGAGGAGTAGCGTTTTGAATGTATTTCCCAACAAGAGGCCCAGGGGACACATCGCTCACCTGAGCACTATGGCTAGGAAAAAGCAGAAATCAGTTCAGTCTTGAAAGGTTGAAAAGTTTAAATAAACAAGAGGCCCAAGGGCCATATCGCTCACCTGAGCACTGTGGCTATGAAAAAAAAGGAAAAATCAGTTAAGTATTGAAAAGCTTAAATGCATAAGTGGTCTCAACCTACCCCTAAAAAGGGAGGGGGGGGGTTCATGATTTGAACAAACTTGAATCTACACTATCTGAGGATGCTTCCGTATAAATATGACAAACCGTGGCTTTGCTGTTCTTGAGTTTTTTAAAGATTTTTCCTATATATTCCTATGTAAAACTTTGATTGTTCATTGTGGCCCCACCCTACCCCTGGGGGTCATGATTTGAACAAACTTGAATCTACACCACCTCAGGATGCTTCCATATAAATATGACCAATCATAGCTTTGCTGTTCTTGAGAAGAAGATTTTTGAAGATTTTTCCTATATATTCCTATGTAAAACTTTGATCGTCCATTGTGGCCCCACCCACCCCCCGGGGGTCATAATTTGAACAAACTTGAATCTACACCACCTGAGGATGCTTCCACATAAATATGACCAATCATAGCTTTGCTGTTCTTGAGAAGAAGATTTTTGAAGATTTTTCCTATGTACACCTATGTTAAACATTGATCGTCCATTTTGGCCCCACTCTACCCCTGGAGGTCATGATTTGAACAAACTTGAATCTACACCACCTCAGGATGCTTCCATATAAATATGACCAATCATAGCTTTGCTGTTCTTGAGAAGAAGATTTTTGAAGATTTTTCCTATATATTCCTATGTAAAACTTTGATCGTCCATTGTGGCCCCACCCTACTCCCGGGGGTCATGATTTGTACAAACTTGAATTTACACCACCTGAGGATGTTTCCAAATAAATATGACCAATCATAGCTTTGCTGTTCTTGAGAAGAAGATTTTTGAAGATTTTTCCTATGTGTACCTATGTTAAACATTGATCGTCCATTTTGGCCCCACCCTACCCCCGGGGGTCATGATTTGAACAAACTTGAATCTTCACCACCTCAGGATGCTTCCATATAAATATGACCAATCATAGCTTTGCTGTTCTTGAGAAGAAGATTTTTGAAGATTTTTTCCTATATATTCCTATGTAAAACATTGATCGCCCATTGTGGCCCCACCCTATCCCCGGGGGTCATGATTTGAACAAACTTGAATCTACACTACCTGACAATAATTCCACATGAGTTTCATCTTTCCTGGCCCACTGGTTCTTGAGAAGAAGATTTTTCAATAATGCCATTAATTTTTTGCTATTTCGTAATTATCTCCCCTTGGAGGAGGGCGTGGCCCTTTATTTGAACAAATTTGAAACCCCTTCACCCAAGGATACTTTGTGCCAAGTTTGATTGAAATTGGCCCAGCAGTTCTGGAGAAGAAGATGAAAATGTGAAAAGTTTACGACAACAACGACGCTGACGACAGACAACGGACAAATTTTGATCAGAAAAGCTCACTTGAGCCTTCGGCTCAGGTGAGCTAAAAAGTGGTTCGGGGGGGGGGGGGGTGGGGGGTCATAAATTGAACAAATTTGAATCTACATTATCTGAGGATGCTTCCATTTAAATATGACCAATCATGGTTTTGCTGTTCTTGAGTAGGAGATTTTAAAAGATTTAACCTATGTATTCCTATGTAAAACTTTGATCGCCCATTGTGGCCCCACCCGACCCCCGGGGTTCATGATTTGAACAAACTTGAATCTACACCACCTGAGGATGCTTCCACATGAATATGACCAATCATAGCTTTGCTGTTCTTGAGAAGAAGATTTTTGAAGATTTTTCCTATGTACACCTATGTTAAACATTGATCGTCCATTTTGGCCCCACTCTACCCCTGGAGGTCATGATTTGAACAAACTTGAATCTACACCACCTCAGGATGCTTCCATATAAATATGACCAATCATAGCTTTGCTGTTCTTGAGAAGAAGATTTTTGAAGATTTTTCCTATATATTCCTATGTAAAACTTTGATCGTCCATTGTGGCCCCACCCTACTCCCGGGGGTCATGATTTGTACAAACTTGAATTTACACCACCTGAGGATGTTTCCAAATAAATATGACCAATCATAGCTTTGCTGTTCTTGAGAAGAAGATTTTTGAAGATTTTTCCTATGTGTACCTATGTTAAACATTGATCGTCCATTTTGGCCCCACCCTACCCCCGGGGGTCATGATTTGAACAAACTTGAATCTTCACCACCTCAGGATGCTTCCATATAAATATGACCAATCATAGCTTTGCTGTTCTTGAGAAGAAGATTTTTGAAGATTTTTTCCTATATATTCCTATGTAAAACTTTGATCGTCCATTGTGGCCCCACCCTATCCCCGGGGGTCATGATTTGAACAAACTTGAATCTACACTACCTGACAATAATTCCACATGAGTTTCATCTTTCCTGGCCCACTGGTTCTTGAGAAGAAGATTTTTCAATAATGCCATTAATTTTTTGCTATTTCGTAATTATCTCCCCTTGGAGGAGGGCGTGGCCCTTTATTTGAACAAATTTGAAACCCCTTCACCCAAGGATACTTTGTGCCAAGTTTGATTGAAATTGGCCCAGCAGTTCTGGAGAAGAAGATGAAAATGTGAAAAGTTTACGACAACAACGACGCTGACGACAGACAACGGACAAATTTTGATCAGAAAAGCTCACTTGAGCCTTCGGCTCAGGTGAGCTAAAAAGTGGTTCGGGGGGGGGGGGGTCATAAATTGAACAAATTTGAATCTACATTATCTGAGGATGCTTCCATTTAAATATGACCAATCATGGTTTTGCTGTTCTTGAGTAGGAGATTTTAAAAGATTTAACCTATGTATTCCTATGTAAAACTTTGATCGCCCATTGTGGCCCCACCCGACCCCCGGGGGTCATGATTTGAACAAACTTGAATCTACACTATCTGAGGATGCTACCATATAAATATGACCAATCATGGCTTTGCTGTTCTTGAGTAGAAGATTTTTAAAGATTTTTTCTATATATTCCCATGTAAAACTTTGATCGCCCATTGTGGCCCCACCCGATCCCCGGGGGTCATGGTTTGAACAAACTTGAATCTACACTATCTGAGGATGCTACCATATAAATATGACCAATCATGGCTTTGCTGTTCTTGAGAAGAAGATTTTTAAAGATTATGCCTATATATTCTTATGTAAAATTTTGATCGCCCATTGTGGCCCCATATGACCCCCGGGGGTCATGATTTGAACAAACTTGAATCTACACTATCTGAGGATGCTACCATATAAATATGACCAATCGTGGCTTTGCTGTTCTTGAGTGGAAGATTTTTAAAGATTTTTCCTATATATTCCCATGTAAAACTTTGATCGCCCATTGTGGCCCCACCCGACCCCCGGGGGTCATGATTTGAACAAACTTGAATCTACACTACCTGAGGATGCTACCATATAAATATGACCAATCATGGCTTTGCTGTTCTTGAGTAGAAGATTTTTAAAGATTATTCCTATATATTCATATGTTAACTTTGATCGCCCATTGTGGCCCCACCCGACCCCCGGGGGTCATGATTTGAACAAACTTGAACCTACACTACCTGAGGATGCTACCATATAAATATGACCAATCATGACTTTGCTGTTCTTGAGAAGAAGATTTTAAAAGATTTTTCCTATATATTCCTATGTAAACCTTTGATCGCCCATTGTGGCCCCACCCGACCCCCAGAGGTCATGATTTGAACAAACTTAAATCTACACTACCTGAGGATGCTTCCACCTAAGTTTCATATTTTCAAGCACAGTGGTTCTTGAGAAGAAGATGAAAATGTGAAAAGTTTACAACAACAACGACAACGACGACGACAGACAACGGACAAATTTTGATCAGAAAAGCTCACTGGAGCCTTTGGCTCAGGTGAGCTAAAAATCTCTATTTTTAGTAACCATGGCAACACCGTTCATTGAAATCAGAAACTGATAAACAGCATTATGTATCTTATTGTAGTCTACTTATGTGCCAAGTTATATTGAAATCAGACCAAAACTGTAGGAGGAGTAGTGTTTTGAAAAATTATTTACAGACGGACATACAGACAACTAGACGGACGGACGACGGACACATTACTATTGCATAAGCTCTTCTGGTCTCTGACCAGTGGAGCTAAAAACAAGGAAAGGCCTTATTTGGTTCCCTATATTTCTGTATCCGCTTTGAAATAGAGAGGAATAAGGGTATTTTATAAACCACATAAAGTGCTACCAAGAAAAATAAATAAATCGAAAATGGTAACGGACACTTGAATTATTAAAATTAATATATGTACATTAGGTATATTGAATATGAAGATTTAAGTCACTTTATACGCAGTACACTGTACTTTTGTATAATTTCTGACACACAAGACAAACCACTGTGTTAAATGGTACTGTATCCTGGGATGTAGCCGACTACTAGGATGACAGGTTTTTGCGGACAAACAGACAAACAGACGGACAGACAGGGCAAAAACTATATACCCCCGAATCTTCGATACGGGGGCATAAAAAACAAGTTGGTATCTAAAGGAAGGTTTTGTCACAAGGATAACACATGTGAAGAATGAAAGTCCTAGCATCAACTGTTATGGCCAAGGTTAAAGTTTTCCAAAAGTAGGTCAAAATCCGAGGTCAAGGTCAAAGGGTCAAAGTTGTTGGTATCCAAAGGAAGGTCTTGTCACAAGGATTACATATGTGAAATATGAAAGCCCTAGCACCAATTGTACAAAAAGTTATGGCCAAGGTAAGAGTTTTCAAAAAGTAGGTCAAACTCCGAGGTCAAGGTCAAAATGTCAAAATTGTAGGTATCCAAAAGAAGGTCTCGTGACAAGTATGAAAGCCCTAGCACCAGCTGCTGAAAAGTTATGGCCAAGGTTAAAGTTTTTTAAAAGTAGGTCAAACTCCAAGGTCAAGGTCAAAGGGTCAAAGTTATTGGAATCCAAATAAAGACCTTGTGAAAAGGATTACATATGTGAAGTATGAAAGCCTTAGTGCTAACTGTTGAAAAGTTAGGGTCAATGTTAAAGTTGGGTAAAATTTTGCAAAACTGGGTCAAACTCCAAGGTCAAGGACAAAAGGTCAAATATGGTGGTACAAAAAGAAAGGTCTTATCACAAGGAATACACATGTGAAATATGAAAACCATAGCTCCAACCAATCAAAAGTTATTTCTAGTATGCCCCGGTCTAGCCTGGTTCCGGCCACGCCTACCCATGACGTTCCGCACTACTTTGCAGAGCATTATGGGTTGGCCGAAACCAGACCAGCCCTGCAGTTCCCAGAATCAAGTGACTGCGCATGAACAGTTATTATCCTGAAATAAAGAAATTTGGGTTCGATTGATAAAGTATAAAGGCAGAAAAATGTCGAATAACCTCGCCCGGGTTTGCGTACCTAATTTTACCAACACTCGCAGCGAACACCCTGCCACCTAGCGTTATAATGCCGCATTAAATTCACACTACTTGTATTCGTCTTTGTTGAATGCGCTTCATGGTTTGCGTGACTGAATTTACATTTGTAATAGAGATGATCATAATTATTTATTAAAGAAACTGTATCAATTTAAAAGAAAGAAGAACGAATTTACAAGAATAAAGCAACATAGAAGTAAGGACAAAATGAAGAATGAAAAAAGTTCAAAGTGAAATGTAATAAAGACGAATATGAAAACAATAAAGTGACATATAGTTACAATAATAACAAAGAATAAAGAAGTAGGCAGAATAAGAATAAAAGCAAGATAAATAGACTTTTGGTGGTAATTCCCTTCCATATTCTACCTTAATCTCCACATGAAATAGGTATTTGTAGGAAAGGGTAAGAAGTCTTAATTAAGTTTCCTCAAGTGTGTCAGAGATGAAGCTTGATTTCCCATACATAATATTGAAAGGAGGTGTTGATTTGAAAGAAAGGTTCGTTTAACCTCATAAAGAACTTTTTTATATTTACAGTTATTTATTATAGCTAGTATTATATATTCTCTCTGGAGTTTGAAAAATATACAATACTAAAAATTAAAAAAATAACTTGTTGGAAAAAATTGTGATTATATTATTCTTTTTTCTGAGAATTCTGATATATACATTATGCAATTTAAGTTGATATGATTTTAAAATATATATATATATATATATATATATATATATATATATATATATATATATATATATATATATATATATATATATATATATATATATATATATATATATAAACTGTTTCAAAATAATTTAAATAATTTAGTTACACATTCTGTGTATAAATATGACATTGAATTATACTGATTGCTTGTACTCAAACATAGATGCATTACATTTGACATGATAGAGAAATGATACTCACAACGTTTACTGATACTGTCATAAATCAACACGTCAGACATGGTACAGTGTGTGATGATGTCCAACTGTAGTTTGTCTATGAAGAGCTCGTACATCTTCTCCGGCTCGTTTGGTATATACAGACATCTCTCTCCCTCACTCCTCTTATACCACCAGGACCTGCAGTACTCTGATATCACATCACGTGACGCCGTGGTCAGGAAAAACTCCAGATCACTGTCCTCCACCAAACACTCCGTCACAAAGGCGTACATGACGTCATGTCGGAAGTCGTCTGATATAAAGGTCATCACACGGTTATGTGTTTCTGTGATTCCATCAGGAGGATCCATAGAGTCATCATCAGTGATATCAGGAAAATATCTGTCTTTGATTTTGTCCCTTATGATTCTGTGTGATTGTTCATTGAGATTCAGTTGATATTTCTCAGTTAACAGTAAGCAGTACAGTAGACATCTGACTTCTGGTGAAAAGTTATGGTGTTTACCTGAAATTATGAAATTTAAACATTTAAAAAAACATTAAAAGGTTTAAAGTCATACATAAGCAAAATATTATTTACCTTTCATTCTATATCATCATACAATATCTTTATTTTTCAACTGAATATTAATGGCACTAGACTCAAGCACCTGTCATTTGTACTAATAACTGAAGACAAAACTTGTCGGTAACGGATGATCCATGCGGATTAGAGGAAGGGGGTATATAATTGATATATAGAGAATAAACCAACAAATAATCCTTCAACCCACCCAAACCAAAACCCGGATATAAGAATTCTCCGTAAAGTTGATAGGGAAAGATAACGGAGGATCGATTAAAACTGTCTTTTTGGATTTATATTTTATATTCAAATTTTACGAATTATATGTATAAGGTATACGTATAAACCTAAGACGGTTTATCAAAATCCCAAACCGATACACGGAATGATTCGAATCCGTAATTAGACTACCTTCATTACCTTGACCTCTCCCCTCCTATCCCTCCACATAGGGAGAAAATGGAGGGTGCTTATCGTATAGGTTTGCTAGACCTTTAAATTATTATAATTTATAAATGGCAGCAGAGTGTAATTGTCATTTGGAGAGTGCTCACTTTATACAGCTTTAACTAAAAGTTACTAGAAATTCTATTCATTTTTAATCTTGAGTGTATATTAGGCCAAAGAAAATAATAGTCTTGTTTCCTGCTACGAGCCTGAAAAAATTAGGGTAGGTAGGTAGGAATTTTTTTTTTAATTTTTTTCCGACTGCATTTTTGGGATATGAACTAATACAAGATCTAATTAAACATGTCACAGGTCAATATTGTCTTTTAAAATTATATTCATGTCTTTTGATGCATAACTCGAGTGGTATTTTATGAAAGTCCATATCTAAAACAGAGAATTTCATGAAATGCTTGTTTTGTGTTAACACGGAAACCGACTACAGTGACAGAACGATGAAATTCCGGGAATTCCCGACTTTTTCTCTTCCAAAACTCAAACAAAAACTTTAGGGTCGGGCGCAAAAAAAATAGGGTCTGTCGGGTAGCAGAAAACAGGGTTATTATTTTTTTTTGGCCTTATACACCTATTTACTGGCTATAAGGACAGTAGCACCTTTATCATTTCCAAAGCCAGCAATTATTTCCCAAGGCGCCGCCGATAAACATGATAGTGTCCCAATAGTCAGTAAGTAGGTGTTTTATTATACCGAAGCCGACTTTACTTGACGTGGGACGTCACGATCCGGATAAAAGCAAATGAGTTCTGAGATGAAAAGCGAGGGAAACGGAATGCTGCCGGTGAATAGTTTGATGACTACTTCACCATGGGCATATAGCACAAAAACTTTTCCACGGTGGGGTTAGTAGGTTTATTTGTCATATTATTATATAGAAACAAAAGATGTTTGTGAAACACTTATGTTCCCCTTCCCCAAATAATTGGAATTTTTCTAAGTCCAAGGGGCATAACTCTGTCCAAAATTGCTCATGATACCCAAAACAGAACTTGACCTAGATATTCTTATGATAAATCTGTATACAAAATTTCATTACAGTATGTGCAACCTCTGCGAAGAAAATGAACGGAATCTGTTTTTGGACCGACAGACAGCAGCAAATCAATACGCACTCCCTTCTTCGAAGCGGGCATAAAAATTTACAGAGGTATAATAAATTATTATAGGAACTGCAAGGATTTGAGGCTAATGAGTCAAATTCAACTAATACATATTGCATGTAGTTGAGGGTAACATTGAAAATATTCATCGGGATTCGCAGGAAAACCATTGTCAACCGAGGCACAGTTGTACGTAATAGTAATACATATTGGTTCTCAGTGATTCCAGAGAAGAAGCTGAAAATATTCAAATGTTAAAACAAGACGACGGACGAAAATATATAGTTCCTTAATTTGCAGAACTGAATAAAAAAAAATGTGATAATGTACATACGTATTAAACTGAGCCTCATACTTAATGATAAGGAGTATGTTCCCTTGCAAAAAAGCTTGGCAGATGTAATTTATCAATAAGATCAGCAGAATTATTTTATGTATTATAACACCAGTAATTTGTTTATACATATTTTGAAACAAATTGATTTGTTAATAGCGCCCCCCCCCCCCTTAGGAACAGACAGCTTATGCTCATATCTTCCATTGTGTACACATGTACATGTAGCATGTAAATTAAATGTATCGATTTTATACAATTTATGAATTCAGAGCCATTAATAGATATTTAGAAAAAGAAGACTTATTTTAGAAGTACATCCACCACTATTGTTTATTTTCAATACACAAAAATTCACAAATGAGGACGGAATCGGTATTCAGTAAAGTTCAAGGTCAAAGTGAAAGTAGAGTGGCAGTAAGGGAAAAACACCTACATAACCTTATACATGGGTGCAGACATTTTGGACACCCAAAGTTGTGCGGGGAGAAGAAAATGCTACACGGCACATGATTGGTCATTAAGAGAAAAGACTTGTTATGTATTTGACAAGTGAAATAAAGGTGATAAAAATCTCATATCAAGACTTAGGCTTCTTTGAGATATATAGGAGTTACAGGTAAAAGTTTGAAGGGAGGGGTGCACTTTGGTTAGAGATTTTCATTTGGTGCTGAACGCACCTAGTTGTAAAAAAATGGAATTTGAAAGTAAAAGTGCAACGGCACGGTATATTTTTTCTGGCATGTTTTGTTTTGCAAGATCTCGAACTTTCACGGCAAGAAAGTCATATACCCAAAATTGAATATATGAATCAGTGACAGGGGCTCAACTTTGTATGGAAGTCTATGGGAAAACATTTGGTGGTGTTTGTCCTATAGAGTAGGTATGTATTGCATAGGTAATCATTGATTACAGCCAGAAAATCAATCAATTCCTATATTTTAGGCATTGGGATTACACTTTGGTTAATATTTACTATCTGTATAGAAATCAGAGGGTTTGGGTAAACTGAGGCCCCAAATGGGGACTCCACATGGTGCAAAAATGCCAAAATTTTGCCCCTAGCTCTCACATTTGCAATGAATGTACATGTAAATATTTTTAATGAATATTTATGCTGAAATTTACTGGGAATGTTGTAAATAATACAATATTGATATTTATTGGCATCATTAATACACAAAATAGATGAATATCCCCCTCGCAGCTTGAGAAATACATTTAAATCCATGTGTTTTATGAGTGTAGACATTGGTATAGATTGACTAAACATCTTTCAAATTTGTATTAATCAGAGTTAATGGAATAATTCTTAACAATATTTGACTGTTTTGTTTACTAAATAGTTTACTTTCTTTTGACATAAGGGGCCTAATCCAGCTGCAAAGCAGATTTCAGTCATCTCATTAGTGCTGGTTTGAAATAAAAGTTGTGCTTTTGGTGTAACTGAGAGGTTACTGGTAGGATATTTTATTAAAATTACTGTACAATATATTGCAAAAGAAAATACATTGAAAATGGAAGAAATATGCAAAATTATAGGTGAAAAAAATGGTGAAATGTGTTTCTAAATATCCCTCCCCCTTGTCAGATCCCATCTTGATATGCTGTAGAAAAGGGGGGGGGGGTATATTTGTGCTCTAATGATACTAAAAAATGAAGGAAAAGAATTTTAATGTAGTAAATTTGAATAACAAGACTAATTCTTATCTGCAGTAATTTTTTTAAATTTCTTGAGCATTTTTTTTTTATTATTATTATCTGAGTAAATTCTATTAAAACATTATTATTTTTAAGCTATTACATAACAAATGCTTATAAAAAAAATTCAAAAGATGGTGTAAATAATAATTAATTATAATATAAATTACTACATGCATGTATCAGTATGTTTTAATAAAATAAAATGTATTTCAGCTATGCATCATCAAGAAGGAGAAGTTTAATGAACCCTCCCCTCTTACAATGAACAACATATGGACACTCCCAGGATGAACACTTTGCATTCATTAAGATTCCCAGGTATGGTTTTCTTAGCAAATCTAGTTAATCTCTTAATATTTAAGTTATTTAGAACTTTTCAAAGATTGTTAGAATATAAACTTCCTCAGAACTGCAGTTATTTAAGTATTTTGCTTACAATTGAATCCTGTATTCAGACAGACAACATGATTTATCTGCCCTTGGCATTTAATCAATTTAATAATTATGTAAATAATTAGAAATGATATGCAAATAAATATATTTGCCTTCCATGAGAATATACATATTTAATATTTATTACATGAAATTTCCTATAACAATGGCTAAAATGTAGGTCACCCCCTTCAGAATTACAAAATTTTTCAGTGAGGGTGTATTTGATTCTTTGATGCCAGCAACCCATTCCTGATATAATTTTTTTAAAATCTAATGTTCTTTTAAATCAAACATAATTCTCTTTCTTTTCATTGATTATTTAACCTACATTAGCTTTTCCTCTTTCCATAACTGAGCATTTTCTTACAAAAACCTGCTGATTTTTTTCATTTTTCATTTATACCGGGTACCTGATACCCTTAATGATTAACATGATCTATCTTAAGAGACTATGAGAGATAATAAGAAAAACAAGCAAAACATATGCTAGATTAATCATTTTATTTCAAAATTTTGGAAGAAAAGTGGAAAAATGCTTCAATTTATAGACGTTTTTTCTATTTCACAGGTATAGGTCTGATTGACTGGGGTGTGAAATGTAACAGCCAGTGGTGTACCTCAGCTAGGACTGTCAGTCCCAATATTCATGAGGTGAGATAACCAATGGATATGTGTTCTAAATGTACTAAATTGACCACTTTTTACAAGTGTTTTGTATATCTCTATAGGGAAAACACCTACATAACCTTATACATGGGTGCAGACATTTTGGACACCCAAAGTTGTGCGGGGAGAAGAAAATGCTACACGGCACATGATTGGTCATTAAGAGAAAAGACTTGTTATGTATTTGACAAGTGAAATAAAGGTGATAAAAATCTCATATCAAGACTTAGGCTTCTTTGAGATATATAGGAGTTACAGGTAAAAATTTGAAGGGAGGGGTGCACTTTGGTTAGAGATTTTCATTTGGTGCTGAACGCACCTAGTTGTAAAAAAATGGAATTTGAAAGTAAAAGTGCAACGGCACGGTATATTTTTTCTGGCATGTTTTGTTTTGCAAGATCTCGAATTTTCACGGCAAGAAAGTCATATACCCAAAATTGAATATATGAATCAGTGACAGGGGCTCAACTTTGTATGGAAGTCTATGGGAAAACATTTGGTGGTGTTTGTCCTATAGAGTAGGTATGTATTGCATTGGTAAACATTGATTACAGCCAGAAAATCAATCAATTCCTATATTTTAAGCATTGGGATTACACTTTGGTTAATATTTACTATCTGTATAGAAATCAGAGGGTTTGGGTAAACTGAGGCCCCAAATGGGGACTCCACATGGTGCAAAAATGCCAAAATTTTGCCCCTAGCTCTCACATTTGCAATGAATGTACATGTAAATATTTTTAATGAATATTTATGCTGAAATTTACTGGGAATGTTGTAAATAATACAATATTGATATTTATTGGCATCATTAATACACAAAATAGATGAATATCCCCCTCGCAGCTTGAGAAATACATTTAAATCCATGTGTTTTATGAGTGTAGACATTGGTATAGATTGACTAAACATCTTTCAAATTTGTATTAATCAGAGTTAATGGAATAATTCTTAACAATATTTGACTGTTTTGTTTACTAAATAGTTTACTTTCTTTTGACATAAGGGGCCTAATCCAGCTGCAAAGCAGATTTCAGTCATCTCATTAGTGCTGGTTTGAAATAAAAGTTGTGCTTTTGGTGTAACTGAGAGGTTACTGGTAGGATATTTTATTAAAATTACTGTACAATATATTGCAAAAGAAAATACATTGAAAATGGAAGAAATATGCAAAATTATAGGTGAAAAAAATGGTGAAATGTGTTTCTAAATATCCCTCCCCCTTGTCAGATCCCATCTTGATATGCTGTAGAAAAGGGGGGGGGGTATATTTGTGCTCTAATGATACAAAAAAATGAAGGAAAAGAATTTTAATGTAGTAAATTTGAATAACAAGACTAATTCTTATCTGCAGTAATTTTTTTAAATTTCTTGAGCATTTTTTTTTTATTATTATTATCTGAGTAAATTCTATTAAAACATTATTATTTTTAAGCTATTACATAACAAATGCTTATAAAAAAAAATTCAAAAGATGGTGTAAATAATAATTAATTATAATATAAATTACTACATGCATGTATCAGTATGTTTTAATAAAATAAAATGTATTTCAGCTATGCATCATCAAGAAGGAGAAGTTTAATGAACCCTCCCCTCTTACAATGAACAACATATGGACACTCCCAGGATGAACACTTTGCATTCATTAAGAGTTAATCTCTTAATATTTAAGTTATTTAGAACTTTTCAAAGATTGTTAGAATATAAACTTCCTCAGAACAGCAGTTATTTAAGTATTTTGCTTACAATTGAATCCTGTATTCAGACAGACAACATGATTTATCTGCCCTTGGCATTTAATCAATTTAATAATTATGTAAATAATTAGAAATGATATGCAAATAAATATATTTGCCTTCCATGAGAATATACATATTTAATATTTATTACATGAAATTTCCTATAACAATGGCTAAAATGTAGGTCACCCCCTTCAGAATTACAAAATTTTTCAGTGAGGGTGTATTTGATTCTTTGATGCCAGCAACCCATTCCTGATATAATTTTTTTAAAATCTAATGTTCTTTTAAATCAAACATAATTCTCTTTCTTTTCATTGATTATTTAACCTACATTAGCTTTTCCTCTTTCCATAACTGAGCATTTTCTTACAAAAACCTGCTGATTTTTTTCATTTTTCATTTATACCGGGTACCTGATACCCTTAATGATTAACATGATCTATCTTAAGAGACTATGAGAGATAATAAGAAAAACAAGCAAAACATATGCTAGATTAATCATTTTATTTCAAAATTTTGGAAGAAAAGTGGAAAAATGCTTCAATTTATAGACGTTTTTTCTATTTCACAGGTATAGGTCTGATTGACTGGGGTGTGAAATGTAACAGCCAGTGGTGTACCTCAGCTAGGACTGTCAGTCCCAATATTCATGAGGTGAGATAACCAATGGATATGTGTTCTAAATGTACTAAATTGACCACTTTTTACAAGTGTTTTGTATATCTCTATAGGGAAAACACCTACATAACCTTATACATGGGTGCAGACATTTTGGACACCCAAAGTTGTGCGGAGAAGAAAATGCTACACGGCACATGATTGGTCATTAAGAGAAAAGACTTGTTATGTATTTGACAAGTGAAATAAAGGTGATAAAAATCTCATATCAAGACTTAGGCTTCTTTGAGATATATAGGAGTTACAGGTAAAAATTTGAAGGGAGGGGTGCACTTTGGTTAGAGATTTTCATTTGGTGCTGAACGCACCTAGTTGTAAAAAAATGGAATTTGAAAGTAAAAGTGCAACGGCACGGTATATTTTTTCTGGCATGTTTTGTTTTGCAAGATCTCGAACTTTCACGGCAAGAAAGTCATATACCCAAAATTGAATATATGAATCAGTGACAGGGGCTCAACTTTGTATGGAAGTCTATGGGAAAACATTTGGTGCTGTTTGTCCTAAGTTATCGAAACTGCTTAGTGCTACCTAGTGCTGAGTCTTGCAGTATGTAGGTGATATGCACTTGTCATTTTATGAAAGAGGTAATGAAAAAAAAGGTTTCCATGCCTTATTACAATATTTGTAAATGAAAACTTTTATTTTCATGGAATAGAATTACATGAATGAGGACATAGTATACATGTGCATTCTTTCAAAGAAGTTGGTCAGATTACAGTTCTGTGGAAGTTAAGCAGTGTGTGCGTGAACATGCACACTAACATTTTTTATATTTAACATGTATTAACAGCATTACATGTATTTGTCTAATGTATAATTATTGTCAGTAAACATGCTTTTTACCTGTATTATTAATTTACATGTAATTTAACAATGTTGAGACTAATCAGTGCAAATTCATAATTTTCAATTGATATCAAATTATGGGCATAAAAGGAATGTGGTAGGATTGTGTGTGTTTGATGTCTGTCTGTGAATGTTTTAGGTGCTTTTGATGCTGATAAATTATTGCACCATTTTTTAAATTGATTTTTTTTAGGTTGATGGTGATACAGGACAACTTCCAGGTTCATGCAGGTGGTGTTTAAAGCTATCAGTCAGTAAAAACAAACTCATTTGAACACAACTTGAGTCTTCACATGTAAAATGATGGCAGTACTTTCAATATGTAAGTTGAATTTTCTAAAGCTTCTTTGTGTGTGTGTGTGTGGGGGGGGGGGGGTTGGAGGGGAGGGAGGTGGTGTTAAAGCTTAGAAAATGTAGATTTTAAATGAATATTTGAGCTATGAAAGTGAACCATCAAACTAATCTGTACATGTATGCTATATATTTTACAGCTAATATAATTTGAAAAGAATTTCAAAACAATATTTTACATTCATAGTGTTGTGTATGATAAAATATTAAGATTAAAAAATACTAGAGTTAAAATTTCTTTAATATTTGTCAGTCAAAACGAGCGACTTGTAAGGAAATTCAAAATTTTCAAAGTTCTCTTTCATTTTTCTACAAATTACAAAATGGTTACCATGGAAACAAAACATTTTCTGTAGACTATTTATTTGATCTGCTCATGCAAGTATTTTTATTATTTTATAGTTATAATGAATATTTTAGTTCTAATTTCATCTTTGATTAAAAGTACGGGAAAAGTAACACTACATGTGTAATAAGCAATCCATTATTATGATGTCATTATGACGTCATAGATGACTGAACTTGCATTGGCGTAAAAATTCCTTTGAAACAGATGAATGTACACAAGAATATATAGGCTTATAACGTTTTTATTCCTACACCAATTTTCTTGAATGATACATCAATGGACAGGAAATAATCAGTACTTTCTATTTTTACTACTTTCGGGGTATTTGTAAACTTAATTTTTTTGTCTATCATGGAGAAACAATGAATTCAAGGGTGAGGGATGATCAAATTTGTGCAAAAATGCATTGATTTTTTGAAATAAGAGAAATGGACCCATATGAGTGCTTGATTGTAATTTTGCTTGATGTATTTAAAGTCATGAAAGAGAATAAAAATGGTATAAGTACATTAATAGGCTAACCGATGACTTAAATGTGGGTGCAGTTGTGGCTAGATGAAAGCATTTTTAAAGGATTTTGCATATAGAACTGTGCATGCTGTAAAATCTTTATTAATGATTGAATTTTCCTGAAATTTGGCATAGTGTCACTACATAGACTGTAGTATGACTTATGATGTAAAATATTGTAAAATCCAGAAAATACTCTTTCATATTTGGGTACATACCTCTAATTATTTTTAGAATCGATAGGGGAAGAAAGTAGTGCAGAAAAAATTACAAGTTCCTTAATTTGCAGAACTGAATAAAAAAAAATGTGATAATGTATTAAACTGAGCCTCATACTTAATGATAAGGAGTATGTTCCCTTGCAAAAAAGATGTAATTCATCAATAAGATCAGCAGAATTATTTTATGTATTATAACACCAGTGAGAAGTCTGGAATTCCCCTACTTTCACTTTCATTTTCAGAGGTTAACGCAGACAGACGCAATTTGCCGGAAAACGAATCTGACATGCCACCTCGAGATTTTAACCAAGGAAAGACAACTTGATTTGCTTTCATTTTCATTATATAATATCACGCCATTTTGTTCTTTTTCCTGATTTTTTTTTTCTTGGTGGGTGACCACCCCCCTTAAGATAACCCTTCTCGTTCTGGCACTTTGCGCCTGGTGAAGTTTTTCGGCTCCACATTAGCCTACACATGAACAGAAAGGAATATAAGCCACTGTAGAGTATGGGAATTTTTGTAGCTTATATTTACAAGATTTGTTCTTAAAGAAATGTGGAAAAATTACCTTAGGCTGATATTTCATTTATACTTTTTTGTCCCATACTTTCACTAAAAATGGGGGATATTAATTTCGGTCTGTCTGTCCATCCGTCTGTCCCATCCGTCTTTCTGTAACACTTTTGTTTCCGCGCGATATATCTCGCGAAGCTTTTGAGCCCTTTTATGAAATTGTACACAACTCCCTATGGCCGAAGGAAGACCCCTATTGATTTTGAGGTCAAAAGGTCAAGGTCATAAATTCATAAATTCTGTCTGTTTTTTTTTTTACACTTTCATGTTAACACGATTTCTAGAGAAACCTTTGAGCTTTTGAAATTTTATACCAAAATTTCCTATGGCCTAAAGAAGACCCCTATTTATTTTGAGGTCAAAAGGTCAAAGGTCAAGGTCGTTAATTCATACATTCTGTGAGTGTGTGTAAGACTTTCATTTCCGTGCAATATCTCAAGAAGCTTTTGAGTTTATGCAATAAAATTTTATACCATATCTCCCTATGACTCCGCCCGCCCTTCTTGGAGTGTCTGCCCCCCCCCCCCCCCCCCCCCGGATCTGCGCATGCTCTTCTTTTTTCCTTAAGCCGGGGACACAGATTCTCTGAATTGGCTAGTTTTAATGAATTTGGATAGTGTTTCTAACAAATATTTTGTGAAGACAAAGCTTCATGTTATAAAGCATGTTTGAATGC
The DNA here is from genome assembly GCF_033153115.1 of Saccostrea echinata. NCBI lineage: Eukaryota > Metazoa > Mollusca > Bivalvia > Ostreida > Ostreidae > Saccostrea > Saccostrea echinata. The sequence continues at coordinate 2,458,397 of NW_026889798.1, read as the reverse complement.
TGGGATGTCGTTGTCCTACTTTTAAACATTTTTTTTTATTTTAGTAATTGTTTTCAAAAACTTTAACAAGAAAATTAATTATTTCCGAAATTGATATTTACATACTAAATACTGGTATTTTAATTTCTGTATCACGATACGTATTTCATAATCACATTCCGGTTTACGAAAATAATCGCTCATCCATAACACCCCCCCCCCCCCCTTTTAGGAGAAAAAATGGATCCCCGCGTTGTAGCAACCGTTAATGATAAAACGCCGCTTAATGATAGATATATCATTAAGCTTTGCAACTGCAACGCTTAAAATTGCAACGCTTAATGCCATAAATTATTGCATTAATAGTTGGCATTCTCAACCGCTAACGCTTTATCGGCGCTTAATGATAGAATTGAGAATGACAACTATTAATGCAATAATTTATGACATTAAGCGTTGCATTGCAATGCTTAATGATATTTCTAACATTATAAGCGGCGTTTTATTATTAGCGGCTGCTACACCGCATGTAATTGCAATCAACCGTCCCAAATTTTATCTGGTAAGTTATATTAAGTGCATGTGCACTTAAACATAAAAGCATTGCAACTATAGACAGGAACTCATTATCTATTTTAAAGTAGAACTACAGGCAGGTAGTATCAGGGGGGCAAGGGGAGGCCTGCCCCCCCCCCCCCCACTTTTTTCCACACATAACTTTTTCTAAGGAAAATGTACTTTGAAAGGCTGGTCCCCCCACTTTTTTCAATATAGACAAATAAAGATAATGTAGCAATATATGAAAAAGATTGGGACTGAAAGAAGTTCACCTACCCCCCCCCCCTCCCCTCATTATCCCCCCCCCCAGAATTAAGGATTTTCGAGTTTGGACAGGGTTTCAGATTGGACAAATTCTTTCCCTCCCCCCTTTTTTTCAGGTTAGTTGATTTTTTTTTCTCTGGCTGCCCATCCCCCACTTACAAAAATGATGCTACGTCACAGCTGGGGGAGTAAAATGTTAAGGAGGAATTCCATATTCATGAAAAACTTACTTAGAATGGTGGATATTTTGGGGAGGGGGGGGGGGCTCAGTGACCATATTTAAGCTTTTAGAGCTGTTCATTCTCATGAAACGTTATTGTGACCAAGGTAGCATGATCGATACATCTAGGGATATAGTCTACACTGAGCAAAATAACGTAAGGTTCCCTGTTTAGTGTACACTTTGTTTAATTATCGATGTCAGACACCTTAAATAAAGTTGGTCAGTATTTTGCAGAATAAGGTTTAGTTTCATGTTTAGAGTGCACTTTTTTGTTTTTATTTATCGAAGTCGTACGGCTAAAACTTATGTGTCTCCACTACTTCCCGTGAATACTGTAAAAAAAAAACCTAAAGGAAAATGAATAAAACATTTCAATTATATTAATTTTCTTACTTGGTTTTCTGTAAGCTTTGTTGTCAATGATGTAGATATCATTGTGTGGATGGAGGCCTATACAGGATCTCACGATGTCAGGTCTCGCCCAGTTTCTGTATCTCCAGAGCCATGTCACGTGATCTACACTGTCCTGTGATCTTCCTCTGTAATGTACAGCCTCCCCTACTCTTCTTAGATCCATTAGAAATTCTTCTCTTTTATCTTCACTCTCCTTCAGTATTTGGTTTGAAACATTCACTGTAGAAGAAGACAAAGACTGTCACAGTGTTAAATTTGTTATTTCAACAAAAATAAAATTAAAACGTATAGATATACATAAATTTATATCTAATCACCGTCCCTGATTTATGCACTGTTTACATATGTTTACATATTTGTATAGTTACTAGATTTCCTAGAGATCGATCACTGTTCATTGTCTTCTCCTTTTATTTTTTAATTAATTCACAATCGTTTAACATGTACATCTATCTACAGTTTGTAGCATGAGTCGCTGTGTACAAGCCTCATGAAGTAAATAAAATAGTCATCAATATCAAAGACATTATATCATGAAATTAGATTAATGCTTACCCTATCTTATTTATAAATATATTAATATTCAGTCAATCAATCATTTTAAGCATTCTCTGGAGTCTGAAAATAACTACATTTCTTTGCACTGACTTACATATCTGGTATATCTCATCATATATATACGTGTCCTCCATGGTGACGTGAGTCAGTATGTTCATCTGTAGACGGAGTATCAGTAAGTAATCACTGTAACCATCACTACAGACACACTTCTCTTTAGGTTTTCTGTTGTACATCTCTGATCTCAGGTACACACTGGCTGTGTCATAACTACTGTAATAGAATGGTATTAAATACTTTATTGATGCTATCCTATACATTGTCTCATCCTTTGTGTCCTCCGTTATCTTGTCCTGATCTTCCCAAAGATAATCACGTGACTTCAGTCTGTCCAGAGTCTGCTGTGCTTCCTCACTTGTTACAGGATTCTCTTTACCGTACACTTCCTGTCGTATCTCATTAAGCAAGTCCAGCCACTCTGTATCAGTGAAGTCAGGAGGACCGGAGTCAGAACACAGAAAACAAAATAACACGGACACCTCTTCATCAGTCAGTGTGGAGAACTGATCTAAAAAAAGAACGAATACATTAGGAGTAACCCTGTCAATGGGAAATGATACATAATATAGTTTAAAGACCCTGATTTTTTTTTTTTTCATTGAAATAACTATCATAATGTGAATACTTCGGGGGTTTTTCATGTTTACTTATAAACCGCCTAGTGTTCTTTACTTAGTATGAAAGCAGTGCTTTTACAATTAACACGGAATCGCCTTAAAAATTTTCAATCTGCTGATCGGAAAGCAGTGATTTTGTTTGTTTTTTAAACAACCACCCCCTCCTTTTGGATTGGAAAAAATTAGCGACATTTCCTCAAATTCGGAAAAATCATTTAATCAAAGTAACAACAACAGTTTTTGTTTAATTTTAACTTTGAATTTGATTTAAATTCATAAAATAATCATTTAAAAAAAAAAATGAACATCAATATTTTATTGAATGTGAACATGGCTTATATTAGTCACACCTTAAAGCTTCTATTTTCTTGGAATTGCTTTGTCTAATTTCATTAAAAAAACAGCATTTAGACTCATTATTTAGTAAACTGTCTTATATTTATAATCAAGTTTACAGTCTTTACTGTTTGTTTGTTTTCCCTGATTTTACTGAAACCTATGTGTTGTTCATTTCCTGATACTAGCCTGACCCTCTATGTAATAATGGCAGTCATACCAAATTCATTATGTCAACATGCAATATAACTTGTACCTGGAAACTATTTACTAATTCATTTAGGATATTATAAACTATTTATCTGCTTATATGGATATCTGCATTGATTTACACATTCATTTAAAAAATCGGCTGCATATGCATGGATTTGGAAAATAAAATTGAAGAATAAAAACGTATTTACTCTGTCAGCAAATTTCAGGCCCGTAGGAAGCAATTTCAGTGGGGGGGGGGGGGGGGGGGGGGCACAGCTATACATTTTTCAGTTGACAGTTGAGGGGGCCCTACCAAACAAAAATTTCCTGACAAGCAAAAAAAAAAACCTCATCAGACGTTTTTATTGAGGGGGCACAAGCATATAGTATCTATGTTTACTATAGTAATCTATATATCGGCAAAATTATTGGGGGGGCACAGCCCCCCCCCCGTGCCCCCCCCCCGGTTCCTACGGCCATGAATTTAGCGACTTTTGTTCAAAATTAAAACATAATTTCCGTATGACTGAAATTGGGGAAAATATACTAATAATTGGGGAAAAAATAGCTAATTTTTGTGAGGGGAAACAGCCGAATATCGATGGCATTTTGACCCAAAAAAATCACTGGAAAGGTGAACTACTATTATACAGAACAGATTAAATCTGAAAGTGTTTTGAAAAAAATATACATATAAATAAAGCTACATGTACGGACAAGCAAAATACTTTGGACTGTTTAGACTTCTATAAATCAGGATTTTATATATATATATATATATATATATATATATATATATATATATATATATATATATATATATATATATATATATATATATTTACTTTTGTGAATGGTTTAAAAGTAAATAATGCGAAATGTGGAAGGAAAACGGGTTGAATTAAAATATAGATATTTTTTTGAATAAGATATTTTAATATTTCAGAGTCAATGCATTTTTATTTATCTTAATTCTTGTTAATTCTTTTTAAAACGATGATACGTGCCTGGATATATTTTCATATAGATAATGGTGTGCATATTCGAAAAGAGTATTTCTGAAATATTTCTTATGCACGCAAAGTGCTTAATCTTGGAATTTATGTCTGATAATGAAGGAAGAAAATACCCGGAAACCATTTTTTACAATATTCTGTATAAATTTAAGACTTTGAATATTACTCTTTATCCTCGAAATAAATAGTGGACTTGTTTATTTATAGACAGTATCTAAGTGAATTTGGAAACCATTTCATACTACATGTATATTTGAATTTTTGACCTTGATCTCTCATCTTCTGGCCTCAAAATCAATGGGGTTTTTCTAAAACTTGTGACCTTGACCTTTCATCATTAGTCTCAAAATCAATAGGTATCTCTCTCAATTTAGAGTGATCAAGTCCTCACTTTAAGTTTCGCTGAAATGTGAAAAAGATCTATAGTAATGATCTGGAAATCACGTTATGCAATACAACGTAGATGGGTTTCTGTCCTTTTTTTCCTTTGATCTTAAAAAAAAAAAATAAATAAATAAAGGACAAGGTATGGTAATGGCGGAATCTGGCCCCTTTTTTGATGTAAAAATCAGAACAGTTAAAACTGAGATAGTTTGTAGTTAAGAAATTGAAATTATGCTTGTTTTAAAACCAGCACTAATTTTGATTCAAAGCTTACACAGAGGCCACAAGGGGGCAGAAGTTGAGAAGTTGGACATTTTTCCGAATTTCCTCAATTCTGATGGAATTTCGTCAAATTTGAAATACTTTGCACTTCGGTAAACATAGAGCGCACGCTTGCCTATCTGAGATTTTTATACACAAAAAGCATCTGATACTAGTGCATGAAATATTTATACTTCATAGATAGGCAATCTTGTGCTCCATGTTTTATCTGAAACAAAATGTGTTGTAAAATCGATGAAAAATTGCATAAAATTAGAAAATTCGGAAATTGACATATTTTCTGACCTTCCTGTGACCTCTGTGTATCCCATAACTTAGAACCAAAATTCATTTTGTGGCAGGGCTGACAACAGATTTTTATTAATAAACTGTTGCATCATTCTAAAAAGACACTGCAAACCAGGAGCCAAAAAGGGGTCTTAGCCTATCTTGTCCTTTATTTTAGTCAAATGTTGTAACATAATTTTTGATGCAAAAGCCGAAAGATTTTTTTTTGGAAATATAATCCGGAAACTAAACAGTTACAGAAAGACATACAAATGGACGGATAAACGGACAGGTCCAAATCAATATTCCCTGCATTTAGCTTACAGAGGAACAAAAATGTTTTTCCTACGTAAAGCTTAATTAAAAAATAGATAGAGATGTCGTTTATATGACATCATGGAAGGGAGTATTTCCTGGATTCTTAAATCAATAAAAAGACCTTGACCCTATCCGAAAAATATCCTGTGACGTATACATGTGTATATGTTTTTGAATAACGCCATGAATTCGAGATACTGCTAAAGCATTGCATGTACATATATGTAATATGCATTCTTTAAAATAATGTTTGTTTGTCCTCTCCGAAAGCAGATTAAAAAAATAATAATAAACGGGTCGGCGGGTACATGTAGGTTGGAAGAAAAAAAATTCCCAGAAAAATTTCAACATCAATGCAGAATTTTCAAAATCTATTAAAATTGAGGGTACTTATAAAACTTTAAATAGTTCTTGACAGGATAAGAAAATTCCAGAATGAATTTTAAAAAAAGTTTCCTGGAGGTTTAAAAAAAAGTTTCGAGTCGGGCCACTTTTAGCCAGTCGGAAAGGGCTAACAAACAGTTTTTTTAAAGATGGCCTTGATAGTCATTGTTAACCTTCACAAATGTATTTTTTTTTCTTTTTTTAGATAAATGCTCACCTGATATCTTTGTCTTCCACACGTTGTAATTGCCCACGAAGGGTGAATCTACAAGAGAAAAAAAAATCGGAATAAATGAAATAGATATCAAAAAGACATAACATAATATAATATTTATTTAAAGACGAGTAAGACAACAAGAAACATTAGCTCTGAAGAGCTATTTTCCGACTACTACATGTAACAAGTTTATATGTAACATAAATATACGAAAACAATTTTGCATGTCACACGACAGTTCCAATTCGCGACTCATTTTTAATCACTTATTTTCTTGAATAAACATGATTACTTTAACCTTGTATATTCACATAATTATTATTTCAAACATTTAAGTCATAGGTATGTACTTTATAAATATAAAGGCTCTAAATTTTCAAAAAGTTCTAGAGTTTAGTTTCATAATAAATCAAAGTACCTGTACTTACTATAGTTAACTATACTAAACTATAGTTAACTATTGTTAGTAAATTTTTGTTAGGGTACCTATGTAGTAGACCATAATCAAAGACAGGGCTTTAGTGAGTAATGTTACAAATATAACCATATCCTTTCATAAATACCATATTTGTGCACTATCCCCCTAAATAAGTAGACAACATATCCTGAAAAGATTCTGCTTTTTAAAAAACAGACATGTTGGATGGCAGGCGCAGATCAAGGATTTTTTTTCCGAGGGAAAGGGGGGGGGGGGGTTCCACCCTCGTCCAAAAAAATCCAACAAGAAATTTATTTGACCCCTTTCCTTTTGTAAAAAAAAAAAAACTATTGGGGGGGGGGGAGGGGGATAATGAAAACTTTAATTTCATTCACTTCTTAAGCTTCATATGTATGACTCTTCCTATTTACTTATTTAGACACAGATTTGAAGTTAATATTTACTCAAATTTTCTGCATAATTTCATGACTTATATGTTGCTATAGCATTTCATACGAAAATTTGATAAAAATCTTATTTTATCTGGAAGTTATTGAAACTTCTAATTTCTGAACGCGTTTGATAGACACAACCTTGCACTTTCACAAATTTTAACTTTATCCTTATTACTTTAGAAAAGTAGCAATTTTGTTGTTTATTAATGAAAAATATTAAAACTATAATGCAGAAATTTCAGAGTAGAAATGTAGAAAGCAAAATCCTCTCACCAGTATTGTCAGTCCGTGCTCAGTGGTGTGTGCAGAGTTTAACAATTGAGCACACCCGGTGGAACATAAACATTAACAACAACAGAGCTCGTGCCCTGTTTACAAAAACAGTTTACGTTTCACGAGTGTATTCAATTTGTTAAACTCTGTACACAACTACACAACACTGAGCACGGGCTGACAATACTTAAGTGAGTGGGTTTTGCTTTCGCACATTTTTACTCTGAATTTTCTGGATTATAGATGTAATATTATTCATTAATACACAACAACATTGCTACTTTTCTTAAGTATTAAGGATAAAGTTAAAGATTGTGAAAGCGCAAGGATGTGTTAATCAAACGCCTCCCGAAATTCGTAGTTTCAATAATTTCCAGATTAAATAAGTTTTTAAATTTATTTTCGTGTGAAATGCTATAGCAATATATAAGTTGTGATATTATACAGAAAATTTGAGAAAATATAAACTTCAAATCTGTGTCTATGCACCTTTAAAAGGGGTGGGGCTGTTGCTGCAATTCACGGTTACCTGAAGCGTGGATAATGTATTCTCTGCGATAACATCACCTTCACAATTACCAAAATATAATCAAAGTGTATATATCTGCTCAAAAATATGGATTTCCTCATCAATTCTATCTTTATAACATTCTGTGCAACCTCGTTTGAGGCTGTTTTTCACTTTTACAATTTGTTATAGTTACACTATAGATATTAATTGGTTAGCTGTAAATACACTCACAGTTTTTCATTCACGAGGGGCGGAGCCCCGAGTGAATAAAAACTGTGAGTGTATTTACAGCTAACCAATTAATATCTATTGTGTAAGTTACTTGTACCAGAGGACCAATGAGAGAAAAGCGAGTTGATAAATAGCACCGCCTACTACGAGGTGTCAAGACACGGTCCGGAGTCTGTATAAATAGCTGTCTCCATCTGCAAGGATCATACTTTACTGCGGCACTGCTACTACAAGTTGTTGATAAAAAAAAATCGGAATTGCATGGTACGTGTGAAGATATTGTACATGTACCTTTGAAATGTTGAAGACGCAGAAAACATGATTTTTGTCAGGTACAGGTATAGGGGTAGCGATTGTAGGCGTTTATGTTCAAGCCGTCAACTCTGAAAGAAAAGTTATCTTTCTAGATCGTTTTTTTTTTTTTGAAAAAAGGGGGGATGGATATAGGAAACATCGGCATTGAACTTTTTCTTTATGGCAATCGGCGTACAGAAAAAAATGAAATGATTTGTGACATTTTAATGAAAGTTTGAAATGGTTTTGGAAGTAAAAAAAAATGCGGGGACTTCTGATGTGAAATTGCTATATGTATTTGGAGACGGGAAAGAAAATGACGAGAATATTCGAGATAGGACGTATCATTTACTGATTAAGGATACGCGGAGAAAACATACAAAACCATTTATGAAGCGGACATCGACAAGCTAAGTTATAGTTACACTATAGATATTAATTGGTTAGCTGTAAATACACTCACAGTTTTTCATTCACGAGGGGCGGAGCCCCGAGTGAATAAAAACTGTGAGTGTATTTACAGCTAACCAATTAATATCTATTGTGTAAGTTACTTGTACCAGAGGACCAATGAGAGAAAAGCGAGTTGATAAATAGCACCGCCTACTACGAGGTGTCAAGACACGGTCCGGAGTCTGTATAAATAGCTGTCTCCATCTGCAAGGATCATACTTTACTGCGGCACTGCTACTACATGTACAAGTTGTTGATAAAAAAATCGGAATTGGTACGTGTGAAGATATTGTACCTTTGAAATGTTGAAGACGCAGAAAACATGATTTTTGTCAGGTACAGGTATAGGGGTAGCGATTGCAGGCTTTTATGTTCAAGCCGTCAACTCTGAAAGAAAAGTTATCTTTCTAGATCGTTTTTTTTTAAGGGGGGATGGATATGGGAAACATCGGCATTGAACTTTTTCTTTATGGCAATCGGCGAACAGAAAAAAAATGAAATGATTTGTGACATTTTAATGAAAGCTTGAAATGGTATTGGAAGTAAAAAAAAATGCGGGGACTTCTGATGTGAAATTGCTATATGTATTTGGAGACGGGAAAGAAAATGACGAGAATTCGAGATGGGACGTATCATTTACTGATTAAGGATACGCGGAGAAAACATACAGAAATTTATGAAGCGGACACCGACAAGCTAAATAATGTTAGTATTTTTGAAATTTAAAATGTTGACTTAATTCATTCATCAGCCATTGCCTTGGTCTTGAAATTGACATCATTCATTCATTAGTCAAGGTCTTGACACAGTATGGCTTGATGCCAAAAGGTGGGCGTGACTTAAAAAAAACTGTGATTCTTCTGGCAAATACACCACAGCAACATGAAAGCAAAATCTAAATTTACCGCCAGTCCTATGGTACAAATAATGTTAGTATTTTTGAAATTTAAAATGTTGACTTAATTCATTCATCAGCCATTGCCTTGGTCTTGAAATTGACATCATTCATTCATTAGTCAAGGTCTTGACACAGTATGGCTAGATGCCAAAAGGTGGGCGTGACTTAAAAAAAACTGTGATTCTTCTGGCAAATACACCACAGCAACATGAAAGCAAAATCTAAATTTACCGCCAGTCCTATGGTACAAGGTCATATACATTATAATAAAAATATCAATAAAGTAATAATAATTTGGCCTAAATATTATAATAAAAATACCGTATCGTATATAGCCAAATTGAAAAACATCATAAGCTGATTGCACAGAACGATATAAAAAATGAAATTGAAGGGGAGATCACAAATTCTTGAGAAAAGATAGCGTTACTTACTATAAATATCGAATCTGGTCATTCATATCAATCAGAGTGGTCTTGAATAAAGTTATTTCACTCAGGCGTATTTGACAAACACGACACGTTATATGTACGGCATTATATTTTCTGTTCCGTGTTCCATACCCTATATGCTTTGTCTTTCTTCAGCGATCTTTATAAGAGAATAATCATGACTACCGGTAAATCAACCTGCATTTTATAATCAAGGATGAAATATGAACAATTTAGATGAAATATATCTTTTCGTAGACTAGAATTATTTATATATTTGTCACGTGATTAAACCTGGTATCATATTTTTCCGTTTAGCATTCCGTTCTGTTTTCCGTTCTGCGTTTTAACAACACTCGAATTAGTCAAAGTTCAGTGCCTTATGGCTGTAAGAAATATCTCAGTTGAATTGAATTGTTTCAAACACTTTTTATAAAACGGAAAAATAACGAGCTGAATACTCCTATAATTGGGTGCATCTAAAATATCACAACCATTAAGGAGGGGGCGAAGTGCTTTAGAGAGGAGGAATTTTACAATACAGTAATCCTTCTTCGGGGATACGTTTGCAACATGTGTATGGCAAATTATCCGGGGCAGTTTTGTTATAGAGAGAGAGAGAAAGGAGAGAGAGAGAGAGAGCCAATCTTCCAAGAGGAATTTCTGCAAAAAAAAGGGGGGGCATTCCTATAGATGACTGGAAGAATATAAGGCAGTAAATTGCGTTCATAAATTTGCATCAATATACAGATTGATATTAAACTTTATACTTCTTTTTATCCTATCCGGTTGGTAGCAGTATATTTTTACATTCAGGATCAATAACTTTATTGTTTACAAGAGGACTTCTTTTGTATCGTCCTTGTATATTGACGTCATTTTTCAGGCTTATATGCTGCCAGGGGAAAACTATTTTACTTTGTCAATAATTGCGGTGACTGCTTAATCATTTAAAAAATATGTGCCACTATTTTCTTGAATATATTTACCTTGTCTTACTTCCTCTGCTTTCAACATCATTTCAAGTTCGTCATCTAAAAAGGAAATTCATAATATAATAATTATTCATTAAAAGATGAATTGAGTAAGAATGGAAAAATACAAAACTATATTTATTAGTGATGTAATGTATTAAAGTTATTTTTGATAAAAAGTTATTTTTTTAATTTTTATTTTACTTTATTTCTTCCCTATCTTTATTTATAAACATAAATCTTTTGATTACATTAACAGCAGAAAATCTGAAAAGGAAATGAGACGCACACCTGAAACATCATCTTCTCCCCACTTTTTCTGCTTCTGTTTTCTTCTTCGTAAAACTCTACCTATAGTCAGAATTAGAAGAAGAGTGACCAACACAGCAACAAGACTTCCCACGATTGTCCCAATTACTGCAGAGTTATCCCCTGGTAAAGTGGTTGTTTGAATATTAGTTGCCGTAACATTATACATCTCATGGTCTGTAGACAATCCCTGGGTCACCAATGTCTCTGCTGTGTCTTTGGTAGTTGTATTCCATGTGCTATACATTAAAGGAAAATATATCTGTAAATATAGATACAAGACTAAGACTACTTGCTCATTTAACTATAAATATTCATCACTTACGTATTTCCACAGGATGGATCAGCAAGATAGCAATGATGGTCTGTACTTATTCTTAGACAGGCTGGATCTAAATTAAAGGATAATAATACTTAATATTTAATTTTATTTAGGAAAATATTTTTTTAAGTTTAAGGATGTCAATGAAATTAAACACCAAATATGAAGTTGTGCTTACGTTTGTACATTTCGTTGATGTGGATTTCTGTTTCTGGACAGCCCATTAGAAAATCTGAGCAGTTACTTCTAGACAGCTGATCGCCAGTGGTTTCCAAACAATAACCTAAAACATAATGTTGATAACTTAATTATGTCATGGTATGCATTTATTAATTAAACTAATATAAATTTGCGATGTGTAATTTTGAGAAATATATATTATATATATTATGGTCGATGTGGTTACATTTACATATTTTTTGTGTACGTGTACGATTCAATTCAATTCAATTCAGTTCGTTTATTGACCAATTAAGGGCCCTCATGGGGCAAAAAGAAAGTACATTGTTAAAATGTATATAATGATTATGATCATACACACGAAATACAATATACATATACATAAGAGGGAAAGAATTGCTTGATTGATAGAAAAAGACATACAAGTAGGGGAATACCCAAAATATTTTATATGAACATAAGACTTGTTTTATAGGTATATATACAGTACATCATATATATATGCATACATTACTAAACCATATACTTGAAAGTATCATACTTTTACATAATTAATAATAAAAAAAGTTACATTCCTAAAATTTATGGTAATGTTTTTTGTAAAAAATCTTCCAAGAGAGTTTAGTATATCTAGTTCTTCGCAATTTAGAATCCAGAATAATTTTTGTTTATCAGGCAAATCTGTAAAATGTTTTACTTTAGATGAGATCAGGTTAAATAGGTCTTCTCTTTCCTTTGTAAATTTGCTACAGTGAACAAGGAAATGTTCTTCATCTTCAATTTGATTTAGCGTACAATTTTTACATATTCTTTCTGATCTGGGTGTGTTATTATATCTGCCTAATTCTATGAAAAGTCTGTGCGCTGATACACGTAATCTACATATTGGTTTTCTGTATTCAGGTTTTAATAAAATTAGATATTTTTCCAATCTAAAATTGTTCTTCAGAAATAAATAAGTGACAAGTTTGCCCTCTTTTAGTGTTTCATTTGAGTGTTGCCAATCAAGTGAGTATTTTTTATTCATGGATTGTTTTAATGAATTCATAAAATTACTCTTAGTATAGGACATTATGTTTGGAATATCAAGAATTTTTAGTAATTTTTCTATTGAGGAGTACCAAGTTGTTTTTTGGGCGAAATGAAGTTCCTTACTACATATAAATGCATCTTTTAGTAAAGGGAAATCTGAATTTAAATTTTCTAATCTGTAGCAATATTTAAGTAACATGTTGATAATATCATAATGTAAAGGATATCTACCTAATTCTGAAAGAGAGGCATGGTTCGTACTTTTCCTATTCAGACCTAGTATAGTTTTACAGAACTTGATGTGTAAATTTTCTCCTGTAAAGTTTTTATAGCATAGTTGCATCAATATTTGATTAGATTGCTTTATTTTTGAATTATTAACATTAAATATTCCCCATATTTCTGAGCCGTAAAGTAATATAGGCTTAATTGTGTGGTCAAAGACATTGAGGCTAGTGGATATCCCAGGATTTAAGCTAAGAAAGTCTTTTCGTAACTTGAAAAAAGCTTTAAGTCCCTTTTTGTATAACTCATTTTTTGCCATAGAGAAAGTCCCCGAGGCTGTGAAATAGATGCCTAGGTATTTATAACTAGATACACATTCAGTATTGAAATTTTTGTAGTGAAATTTATGTTTGATTGTTCTCCCAGCTTTGTTAAATATAATAATTTTCGTTTTATTAGAATTTACTTTCATACCCCAATCATCACAATCTTTTTCTAAAGAATTTAGCTTTTGCTGTAGTACGTGTACGTGTACGTAAAAATAATTTATATGCAGAAAAGGGCTCCTTTCATTGCCCTCTTGATAACTCGTTAAAAACTCAAGCTCATAACATGGAAATTTTCGAAAAATTCTTTTCTATGTAACATTAAAAAATGTTAGGATATACGAGGGTTGTCCAAACAATCATGGACAACAGCATTTTGTCAGTTTTAATGGTCCTTGATGTACATATTGCACAGTCACTTGACCTTAAATATTTTTCTTATAAAAAATATATAACCATATACCTATTAGGTATGGTATACGTCAACAAAAAGAAATCTGTGGCATGTTTCCACGAAATTTTTTGAAAACCTTTGTACTTAATTTTTTGTACATGTATTAATAATCAAAAAAATGATCACTTACCTCTTTCCAATATCCCCGTAATTCCATTGTGACATAATTCTACCAGACCCGTCTTCTCTGAGTTAGGGATACATAAATACTGATCATTACCATACTTGTCTTTCCCACAGCGCAGCCTTGCAGATGCTAGCAGTGTATCTGTCAGGTTCTGGGGACAAGAGTCGACTATACCAGCCATTGCTGTACAGAAAATATGTATCACATACAGGAAATGAAAAGTGCATTCATCAAATGAAAGGAAGAACAAAGAACTTTGGTTATCATATAATATTTAACTCGAAATAAAACTAATTTATAAGATAGAATTGTAGTTTATACTATAATAGAACAATAAAAAAAATACATTGGGGGAGGATGGGTTGTTAATAATTATGTAATTAAAATTTCCATCATTTATGACCCAGCTGAAATGGGTTTTTTATGCCCCCGTATCGAAGATTCGGGGGTATATAATTTTGCCGTGTCCGCTCGTCTTTCTGTTTGTCCGCAAAAACTTTAACATTGTCCATAACTTTTGATTGGTTGGAGCTATGGCTTTCTTTGGGTACCACCATATTTGACCTTTTGACCTTGACCTTGGAGTTTGACCCAGTTTTGCTAAATTTTCCCCAACTTTAACCTTGGCCATAACTTTTGAACAATTGGTGCTAGGGTTTTCATACTTCAAATATTTTATCCTTGTGACAAGACCTTTCTTTGGATACCAACAACTTTGACCCTTTGACCTTGACCTTGGAGATTGTCCTACTTTTGAAAAACTTTGACCTTGGCCATAACTTTTGAACCGTTGCAGCTAGGGCTTTCATACTTCACATATTTTATCCTTGTGACAAGACCTTTCTTTGGGTACCAACAACTTTGACCCTTTGACCTTGACCTTGGAGAGTGACCAACTTTTGAAAAACTTTGACCTTGGCCATAATTTTGAACCGTTGCAGCTAGGGCTTTCATACTTCACATCCTTGTGACAAGACCTTTCTTTGGATACCAACAACTTTGACCCCTTGACCTTGACCTTGGAGTTTGACCTACTTTTGAAAAACTTTAACCTTTGCCATAACTTGTGAACGGTTGATGGTAGCGCTTTCATATTTCACCAGTATATTTCTTGTGAGAAGGCCTTTCCTTAACCATTAATTTTGACCATTTGACATTGTCCTGGATGTTTGACTTACTTGGAAAAAACTTTAACCTTTTCCATATCTATTCAATGATTGCTGCTAGGGTTCTCATATTTCCTCGACACAAGACCTTACTTTGGGTACCAACTATTTGATTTGCATTTGAGAAAGTTTAACCTTTGCTATAAGTTGCCATACGGGGGCATCAGTGTTTCACAAACACATCTTGTTTTTGTTTGTTTTAATTACCACCTTAATGTCTTTATAAAACAAATGAACAGGATTAAAAAAAAACTCCAATATCAAACATGTCATAATGATAACAATTATTTCTCTAAAGGTTGGTTGCACCGTTTAAATAAACTCTCTTTTCTAAGTTTATGTTTTTTGCCTTTTATAATGTCAATAATTCCATGATTGTAATCATAAAACAGTCCAGGAACAAGAATGGATAGAAAAATGCTTTTAAAAACGATATAAAAGTCGTCACTTTTCTAAGATTATAATGTAATTCAAGGCACGTTACCAAGATTCTGTATTTAGCAATTTGAATAATTTTGTATTATTACACATGTTACACTTCTACTGATTTTTTCCCCTGTATAACATTAGATCGTTAAATATGATTATTACGACTCTACTGATTTTTTTCCCTATATAACATTAGATCGTTAGATGTGACTTATTCCCTAGAAATCGTTATGAAAGGACTAATCCCCGTACATTAGTCAAGTGAGCTACATGTAATCCCTGCTTCGAAAGCTAATTCCTGGTATCCGTAATCCTCTAGATTTTACTTTTACATTGGTATGATACGTGAATGGACTAATCCCCATGTGTTAGTTCAGTGAGCTAATCCCTGCTTTGGAATCACGCTATCTGAATCCTCTAAATTTTACGTTTGTATCGTATAATAAAACAGTTAAAAGTATATCATTGCGGGGGTTAGCAAGATTCCAGTTCGCCTCGGGAAATAGTCCTGGTCTTAAGGAACTTGAATCTTGCTAACTCCCTCAATGATATACTTTAACTGTATACTATATACATCGATGCCGATGGAACACGAACTTTGTGAACAGATACTTCTTTGAAACCTTTTATGAAAGCAACGAACTATTTAAAAATATTTGAAGAATGGAAATACCATTATGAAAAGAATATTAATTTTATTTCGAGTATACATGTATCCGTATTATTCATCATTTTTTCCTTGAAGTCAATAATCCACGATCTGTACATTCAAACTTAAAAACGAAACTAGGTTTTTTTTTCAGATTATCTCATAAAATATTTTTTTTTCAAATAAAACATCAAATCTATCTAGCTATTGTATATTTTACCTCATGTAATTATCTCTCTACATATCTGAAATCAGGTACTCTCGTTATCCATAATCTGACGGACAGCTAAGGTTCGTATACCTTATATGGCGTCCCTTTGGTAACCTTCACCTTGTTTTTTTTAAATATCCCCTTTACCTGTATGTGTTGAAAATTGATTAGTGTGACCTTATTTCTGACTTCTGTTATAATTATTTTTGAGGAGGGGATCTTCCTTCATAATAAATCTGCTTCAAGTAAACACAAGCTTTAAAAGGATTTAAATTACAACGTGTTATTTCTTTATTAATCAATTAATGAAGGGAAATCTTAGCATGATTGTGCAGTATAGGATCTATTGAATGAAGATTTAAGTGTGGGTTTGTTGAATTGGTACCCTTATTGTTTGGTATTACTATCATCATTTTATTTTATACATCCCCTTCGGATTCAGAAATTTAACTGACATTTGAACCACTGAACGTTACAACAACTACACTGTGTGTTTGTAATGGTATACGTACAAATAGTTTTCCATATTGCCTAGAATTTAATGTGAAACAATGCAAGTATATGTATATACGCCGCATCCATTAAATTCTCTCAATCTGATCGACGACAGAGGATGATGTTGATTCCAAGTGGGCTATTTAAAGATTCTAAAATGCATATCAACTTGGATGATTCTACTTGTACATGTAAAAAAGAAAATAATTTTCTGTAAAACAACAATGGTTTTATTTCACAATAGCTAATACAGTGTATGACTTGATGTTTCTGAAAAAAAATACTTCAACCCTATTCATAATTGTGATGTTCTGTAATAATTGGTAAGACGTAACAATGCCTTGAATGGGGATCCTCCTTTATATCAAAACATATTAGAAATGTTTTTCAAAAATTGATACAAAACATAATAAAACAGATGTAGCCTTTTACATTAGTAAGTATTGATTGTGGTATAGTTTGTACATTTTTATTCAACTTTATTTTGGGCAGAAAATGTTCTTTTTTCAATTATTAGTTCGTATTTTAATTAATGTAAAGTTTGAATTACTATACCACAATCAATACTTACGATAGCTACATTACCTACGATTGCTACACGGAAATGATTATACATATATCCATGCTACTGTTGTAATGAATTGATTAAATTAATAAGTAATTATGATCTTGTACATCTTTTTTTGAAGTTACAGAGAGTGTATATTGTTTTCGTAGATACAGTCTTCTAACTGCTTATTTCGGATTTGATTTTAATGTATAAAGCTTTGTATTCAAGGGTTGACCAAAATAAAAAGAGTCACACAACATTCTCCAAGGCCAAAAAAAATCTCTTTATTGGTTTTTTTTTTTTCAATATTAAAAGCGACAGGATTGTTATCTCTTTTTCTTGTCAACAATAAAATATGAAGATAGCGAACAGTATTTAAGCTCATAGTCCATTTAAACAATACAAATCGGGGGCAGAACAGACACGGATCTCCAAAAAAACAGAGGTGGAATCAGGTGCCATGGAGGAGTAAGCATTCCCCGTCGACCGGTCACACCAGCCGTGTGCTCCTTGTCATGATCGGGCAAACGTAGAAATTTCAGTGTGTAAATAATGGCTTAACAACTAGTATGAAAAACCTCAGTCAGCAGTTGCCCCAAAGATAAACTGTATTTGCTGATCCGGTCTTTGTATCGACCATAGAACTTGCGAAATGATGACTTCAAACGAGACTGTTGATATCCTTGTTTCATCAACTTGTTGGTTAATAGCTTGCCTCGTCTTAAAAATTGATCGAACGTAGAGCATGCTCTTGCGTATCGAATCAACTGGGAGACATAAACCCCATATGTAGGTAATAAGGGTATATTGCTACATAAGTAAGGGAAGCTGACTATAGAAAAGTTGAAGTCATCACGTTTTTCATAAAGTTTTGTTCTTAGGTTATCATTAACGTCTTTTTCAGTGGATTTAACTTTTTTGTACTCTTGTATGATTTTATATCTAATTATAACCTTCAAATAACGTTATCCAAGACTTTTTAAATAGCTTACTGATAATATTGTTACTTGTAACAAGAAACTTGGCTTTTTCTTCGTATGGATGTAAAGGGGAAAAGCTCGATTTTCTTTTCCCTCTTGAACAAGAAGCCAAAAGACCTTAAGGGTCACCTGAGTATAATACAACACTGTAAAGGACCCACTGAAGAATGAAAAACAAAATAAACTGAGAGATGAAGACATGTTGCCCCAAGGCAGGAGAAATAGTATTATCAGGGATCAAAGAAATAGTTTAGTACTCAGTTACAAATCGTGAAGTAGATATATACACTTGCCAGTACCAATATACCCCCATTTGCCACTATCATTGTGCAGACTAAATAATACAAAAGAGCTTAAGAATCATTAAAATTCCCTCACACGTTGGCTTCTCTGGTCTTTAAAGAATATATGATGTACAGATAAGCCATGTTTGTCTAATTTTTATTTAACTAAATTTACAAGTTTACATACATGTATTTCTCTACAATATAAATAGAGCCTTGCCCAGTACCAGAACACTTGACCCAGTGGTCCAGAATTTCACAAACCTAATAAAAACACCCTTGTTCATTACAACTTTGTACTCTTTTATTTGCCTTCTAGATAACCAGAAAAAATGAGAATAATTTTAAAGAATTAATGTATTTCCACCATATTCTGGCAATCAATAGAGCCCCTTCTTGACATAATGAAAACCCGTGACCCAAAGCCTTTAAATTTTACAGTTTTTGAAGAGGCATCCTTGCTCATCATAACCACACACTTAGTTTGTTTGCTCACTACCTAGGAACAGACAAGTAAAAATTTTAAAGAATTTCTGAATATCAACAGAGCACTCCCCGAACACCAGAACCCCTGGCCAAAGGGGCAATGAATATTACAATTTTGGAAGAGACACCCTTGCTTATCATGACAACGCAATTAGCTTGATTCATAACCAAGAGCTGAGAAGACTTTCAAAGAAATAATGCATTTTTACTGTGACTCAAAGAGCACCATCCTAACTCCAGAATCCCTGTCCAAGAGGCAATGAATTTCACAATTTTGGTAGAGGGCTCAATGCTTTAAAGTTAGTACAGTCATGTAGACAGTTAAACTGCTTGATAAGCAATAGTAAAAGAGAATATTTTTTAAATAGTGCATGAATTTTGATGGTTTTCGCTCAACCCATGTCATATGGGACGGGGACCATGAAATTTACAAAATATTAATGTTGTTTTTCTTCACCCATAGATGCCATATGCCAAAACTGGATAGAATAGGTTCAGTGATTCCAGAAAAGAAGCTGAAATTGTTCATAAAATGTTCAAATTAAAGCAACACAGACAATGCACAATCATGAGACAAAAACAGGTAACAATGTTACCTGAGCGTTTAAGGTAACCTAACAGTCGAAAATTGAGTTATTCCTCTTGTCAATATGTGATTGTAATTACATGTACAGACAAAAAAAAAATGCATATAACATTCATGTTTATTTTGTATTTGAAACTCAAATAAATATGAGACCCAGCTATACAAAAATAATAAAGATGCTGAAAGGACGGCAGATGATTTAGATCTACAACATAGCATTCTGAAAAGACAGACTTTGCACAATGATAAATGTAACAATATATATATATATATATATATATATATATATATATATATATATATACAAGTATAAAGTTTATATGCCTAGTTCTTTATCACAGATGCAGCTACATGTTTTTTTTTTTAAAGTCAAATGAAGTTACATTGAGAGATAACGTTACTAAAATCATTACAGTGGAAATGCACTTATTCAATTACAAATGCATGGGATGGATGAGGAGTCCAAATGCCCTCCAATTTTTTCAGAGGTATACAATTCATTTATTTTTACTTTCATCATTATTACTAACTATATTTCTATGCAGTTTCACTTGTAATACATGCACATGTATTATCATGTAAACTACTTCTAGCCACATTTGCCTCTGTCTCTTTCATTTCATTTTTTTTTAAGATAGAGCATTCATTATAATAAACAAAGCTATACTTAAACTTGCATACAATTTTTTACAATTATATTTTCTGAAGAAGGACACATTATAAGGCAGAACATTCTCCAAGACAATAATTCCAATTCCTCTCTTTTAAAGACTCTATCTCACACCAAGTTGTTGAAGTCGCTCCTCATATAAAATGTTCTTTTCAAGTGCCTGCTTGTAGTTGTATTTTAAATCTTCTATTTCCTCAAAGAAATCTGGACCAAAGTTGGATAACTCTTTCTTTAGCTAAAAAATAAAAAGAACACATATACTACTGTAACAGTTAAACTTTGGCATCTCGAACACGGATATCTCAAATACCATGAATATGTTGAAGTGATTTGAAAGTCCTGAGCACTTTTTCTTTAAGTATATTTACCCTAAATATATCAAACCCTCAGATATCTTGAAGTTTTTTTCTCGGTCCCATCAAGTTCGAGACAACAAGGTTTGACTGTATATGTATTTAAAATTGTGAATGGAAACTAAAACCTTAACGAGGTACAACATTCTCCTTGACTTTTGACCTTCAAAAATACATTTGGCCTTAACCGATATCTGGATAGTGTCTTGTCAGTATTTCCCAAAAATTAGGATAAACATTCTAATTTTCCACACTTGAAGTGTCACCATACAACACTCACCCTCTCCATTTTCAGTAAACAAACACATATTATACACAACCATACAAATACATCCATTTCCAGTCAAAAAACAGATTGTACACTAGCTACCACACACTAAATAACCTCTCCATTTCCAGTCTATAACTGTCCTTCTCTACTATAGACCACTCACCCTCTCCATTTCTCTATCATACACTACTCACCCTCTCCATTTCTCTACCATACACCACACACCTTCTCCATTTCTCTACCATACACTACACACCTTCTCCATTTCCAGTCAATATTTATCTTCACTACCATACACCACTCATCCTCTCCATTCCTCTACCAAACACTACTCACCCTCTCCATTTCCAGTCTATATTTGTCCTTCTCTGTCTCCACTGTTCGTAGCTGCATTTTGATTTCCACATTTTCATCCATTAGTCTGTCGTAGGCTGTAACCTTGGTAATTACATCACCTGATAACTGTTAGAATGAAAATAAACTCATTTTATGGCTAGAAATGGCAAGGTTGTACAAGCTGGTGACAATTAACATATAACAGGAGGCCCAAGGGCCTTGAATCGCTCTTCTGATAAACTGTACAACTTATCACTTCTATTTGAAGCCTCTATTAAGTATCCTGTATATTTAGATAAAGCCTTGAAATTCCAAACGTAGGTCATCATGACCTACATTTTAGGTGAAACACTCTGAGAACCCAAGATGATTCTAAGACAATAAGTACCTGAGAGTAGGTGACCTTTTTATCACTTGTCATTCTCTGAGGACCCAAGATGCATCAACTAAGTTTGATGATTCTAAGCCAATTAATACTTAAATATTTAATTATAACCATTGGATTTCAAAAGTAGGTAACAGTGACCTTTTCAGATGACATACTTTGAGGACCCAAGATGCATTAACTGACAAAGTTTGGTGATTCTAAGCCAATTAGTACCCGAAATATTTCATTATAGCAATATAAATTGAAAAGTAGGTCATGGTGACCTACTTTTCAGTTGTTGAACTCGGAGGACCCAAGATGCATCAACTGACAAATTTTGATGATTCTAAGCCAAATAGTACTCCAAAATATTGAATGCAGCCATAAAATTTCAAAAGTAGTCACAGTGACCTACTTTTCAACTGTCGTACTCTGAGGACCCAAGATGCATCAACTGACAGAGTTTGATGATTCTAGGCCAACAAGTACCTGAAATATTTAATTAAAAACATAAATTTTCAAAAATAGGTCACAGTGACCTACTTTTCAGTTGACTTACTTCGGAGACCCAAGATGCATCAACTGACAAAGTTTGATGATTCTAAGCCATAGTACCCGAAATATTGAATTATAGTGATATAAATTGAAAAGTAGGTCATGGCGACTTAATTTTCAGTCGACCTACTTTGAGTACCCAAGATACATCAGCTGATAAATTTTGATGATTCTTAGCCAAATAGTACCTGAAAATAATTAATAGAGCAATAAATTTTCAAAAGTAGGTCATGGTCACCTACTTTTCAGTTGACGTGTTTTGAGGAACCAAGATGCATCAACATATAAAGTTTTATGATCATAGGCCATAAAATGTCCAAATTATGTCTCCAAAATGCTTCGAAATTGAATGCCTGCAAAGTTCAAAAAGTAGGTCACTGTGACCTACTTTTAATAAATATGGATCATCTTACAAGGTTCAATGACTCTAAACCTCTCAGTATTCGAATTAATGACCTTAATTGTTTTGAAAGAAATTAGCCATAAATTCAAAAAGTAGGTCAGGGTGATCTACTTTTCAGTTGATGTATTCTGAGGACCCAAGATACATCAACTGACAAAGTTTGATGATCATAGGCCTTAAATTGTTCAAGATATTCCCCTAAATCATTTTGAAAAAGAATGGCTGCAAAATTTAAAAAGTAGATCACCATGACCTACTTTCGAGTCAACATGATATGAGGTCCTAGGATGCATCAACTGACAAGATTTGATGATCCTTATAGTAAGCAAAATATCAACATTTTTATAAAATGTAATTTTTGGTCAACTTTGAAGTGACCTTGAGACCACGCCCTTTGCCCCAGGGTGATGCCTTGAACAATTTTTAATCTACAGCATATCTTCATCCTTTTGTGTAAGTTTGGTGATAATCTGTCCAGTGGTTCTTGAGTAGAAGATTTTTTAGCAACCAGTACTTTTGGGTTTTTTTTTTACCTAATTATCTCCCCTTGTTTAAGGGTCACAACCCTAGTTTTAGTATAAACAGGAACTCTTGGGCCAAGGATACCCTGTAACAAATTTGACAATAATTGGCCAAGGGGTTCTTGAGTTATGGCCCATATTCTAAAAAGTTTATGCACACCGCACCATTGGCCATAGCATTAGCTTTTTGAGCCTTTGGCTCAGAAGAGCTAAAAACTGGTGACTTTGTAGTTTAAAATAAAATAAGGTAATGAACTATTTGGATTCCAGAATGAATATCAGATGAAACATAGACATTTGAATGACCAACAGTTGAATTTACATGGACTGGTACAAAGTTCAAATAATTTCAACAGTATTATGTATTTGAGCAATAACCTGCATTAAATCTCTACAAAGACACTGCTCCTTGCAGTTTAATTTTTACACGTATCTTTACACCTTGCTATTTGTATATATGTATCATTCACAGGATAAACATTTTTTTTTCTTATTTTACCTGTGTCCCTCCACCTTGCTGCTTGTATATCTGAAGTTCATGCTGTATCTCTTTCTTCTCATTTTCCAATCGTTCTATAGTCACTCTGGCAACAGTGTGAAGAAAACAAAAGTAAATTTCAGTTTACTTAAATTTTAACTACCATAATCTTTCAGTATACAGTTTTACAGAGAAGGTATTATTAAATTTAGCACACTATGAACAATCAACTCTGTTGACTCAGTACCTGGCTTGCTGGAAATCTTTTGTTAATCCCATATCTGAGGTTTTAGCACCATGAGGATATTTCTCCAAGATAGCATTCTGAAAAGAGAGGTTAATTGAGTTAAAACATTAAATGTGGTCTAAATTGTCAGATTGTTTACAAACCTGGTCTTTAAAATAACGAACATGTAACAGTTTCTAGAACTGTCTTGTCTACCAGTAGTAATAAACATTGATAGCATTGCTAATTTACATCAAATACTGTAGATTCCTAAATATACACGAGGAATTAATTATTGCGTAATTTCGCGAGATGCACCACTTGTGAAATAAAATTACTTTTATTTTTATGGTGCTGAAATCGATGAAAAATCTCTTGATCAATCCCCCACTCGCAAATTTTTGTTTTGAAAGAATTCGTGATTTGACGTTAAAGAGCCATTTCGCAATAATAAGTACTCGCAAAAAATAAGGAATCTACAGTAGCTGAAATTCTCATATATTTTATCCTAAAAACTATACCTTCTGTTTAAGAGCCTGGTTCTCTGTCAGTAACCTCTGTTCCCTCTCTGCTGCCTCCTTCAGTAAAGTTTTAGTATCACTCAAT
The DNA here is from genome assembly GCF_033153115.1 of Saccostrea echinata. Lineage (NCBI taxonomy): Eukaryota > Metazoa > Mollusca > Bivalvia > Ostreida > Ostreidae > Saccostrea > Saccostrea echinata. The sequence continues at coordinate 2,433,790 of NW_026889798.1, read as the reverse complement.
AATTTGTTCTACAAAACAAAAATACAGAACATTCTTATTTCAAACCAGATTATTTCTGCAAAAAGTCTTAAATGTTAATTATTTTGACCTCCCCCCCCCCCTCCCAGAATTTTCAATGATCAAATTTCAGGGTACAGTTGAACTTCGGATTCTCGAACACTGATATCTCGAAAATCATGGATATGTCAAAGTTATTTAAAGGCCCCAATCCCTTATTCTTTAAGTATTTACCCTGGCTAGATGTCTCGAATTCTGGGATATCTGAAAGTTTTTAAGTCCCATTAAATTTGAGATAATGAGGTTTGACTGTATTAATAAACGGTTACACCCAAATTGTCTTCCTTCATTTTCCTGTTCATGATTACCATATACACTTGCCTATAAATATTTGGGAGTTGGATTTAAGTCCAGAACTCTTATGTCATAACTTTACACTGTAGTTGAGTCCTATAAACATTCATCTGGTATTTTTTTCTGAATTCGAAGCTCTGACAATTATCATGAGAAATTGTTTGTTGAAAATGAAAGATTAAATACAGTCAAACCTCGTTATCTCAAACTCGATGGGACTGATGAAAAAATTCCAAGATATCTGAGTATTTGAGGTATCAGGGGTAAAATACTTAAAGAATACATGAAAGTGGTTGGGACTTCCGAATCACTTCAACATATCCATGGTATTTGAGATATTAGTGTTCAAGATACCGAGGTTCAACTGTATAAATGCCATTTATTTCCCAAAATATTATTATAACCCAGGTAAAAATTTTAGAGTATTGATATAAAAATGGTATTGCTATGAAATTGATTTGTTGAATAACATATTTAAAACACAGATAACAAAGTAGAACATGGAGCTGAAATTGTCAACAGATTCTGGCATAACTTGTTCTGACTAACAGGAGTGTCAATGAGGACAGACGTATGTGAGTATACACAGCATCAACATATCAGTTTAAATAAACACATGTATATTAGCGAGCGCGGCAAGCGGCGCTTAATGTGAGGTCTAACGACAACGCCTGGGCGAAGAGAAAATTCGGACTTACACATTGATCTAAACGAATTTTTTTCCGCAGTATCTTCTGGACCCGCAATGCATCACTTGTTTAAGCTACGTTCTCCTGAGAATAACAAAAAGGTTTAACAAAAAATAAACTCGCTTTGATTTTATGGATATATTGCAGATAAATAATAAAAAAAACGTTCTTCTTTAAAGTCAACAATGTTCAGGCTTCGGTTTGGTAATGTAATCTAAATATACGACATCATGTGATGTCAGAGTCTAGACGCACCGAAATGTCACGTGCAGTTTGACGATCAAGTCCGATCTAAATTAAAACTGAATAAGTATCTGCGCTCGCCTTAACGGTTGCACCGTCAACATATTATGAATAAAAATGCTGATAGTGCTAAACATGAGTTCCAGGCTATCAATTATGTACTGAATGTACTGAAATGAGTAAAAACAGATATTCTTTGTTTTACCTTCCTATCCATTAAAACTCAAGAGTTTTCTACCTTTTTCTCCATTTCCTTCTCTAGATCTTTCAGTTTCCCCTCCTACATGCGGGTGACGACGGCTGACTTCCAGCCCTTGGAGTCCATAGTACCGGATCCACCTGGACGTTCTCGCTCCAGTCCTGTCATAGACTTGGAATCCTGGAGCTGGCTGTTCAGTTGTTCCTTCTGTAACTCCAGATTCTGGATCTCCATTCTTAACTTCTCATTGGACTCAATTTCCTGAAATCATAGTAGCAAAGTAACAAACAAGTCACATTAAAGACTCATATGTATAAATACATTCATGGCTCAGTCCCTTGTTGATAAAAAAAAACACACATTTTTCTTTATTTCAAATTTTTGTCAAAATGTTTCTGGGAACAATTACAATTCTATTTTTAATTATTACTGTCATATTAATCATATGACAGTATATTTCATCTCTGTTTCAATAGACCTTGACGTGGAAATAAAATCTATATGTAATCTGTAACTTTTCCTATTTGCACACCTTCATGAGATCTTTCCTCATTTTCTCGTAATCTGTCGTCATTTTGGCGGTACCCTTCTGTGTGGTGGTGTACCTCTCACTAAGTGTGGCACCCATTTTCATTCGTAATTCTTCCAATTGATCCTGAAAATGTAAAAGGTAAATATGCAAAATCTAAATATAACAGTGAAGGACTCTCCAGAGAAATTGGAGTTGGGGGTGGGAAATACATTAACTAGATCAAATATAACAAAAAACGTAGTTTTTCCGTATAATTTCCAATGCCTAACTTTTACAAAAACATCCACTTTCAACACTGTATAAACATAATTTTGTTACTTTCACTTCTAATGTTTATATCACTCCATTTTATTATAAACCTTATAAAACAAACCTTGAGTCCAGCATTTTCCAGCCTCAGTTTTTGCAGTTCCTCATTCCCTGCTATGTGAGGAGCTTTCTTTAATTCTTCATTCTCTAACTGTACACGCTCCACAACCTTCTTCAGGAGGGCTATTGTCTTCTCTAATTCTCTCACACTTTTCCCACTATCCCCAATCTGTTCATCAAAAAGTAAAGTTCTCAATGTGATGAAACATTTTAACACTAACTGTTTTTCCCTACTAATATTTGCATGCAAACATACTCATATCTACAATTATGTGTTATTTTTCTTGTTATATTGGAGAGTCTAATTACCCTTCTGATCCCACTGGAGCCCAATGAGTCAAAAGATCTGGCTGTGTTGCCTCCAAGTTGTGAGTTTTCCTGTTTGAGGGCCTCCACATAACTCTGAAGATCTGCTATCCTTTCCTACAAACCAAAGCAAGAAGCTACATAACATCAGTGATAGGTAAGAGTTGAAACATCTTCATATACATGTATTTTACATATAGATCAAGAATTAAGTAGTACACATGTAAATGATAATGTTACCTTAAGCCTTGGAGCATCTTTCCTGTACTGCTCATTCTCAAACTTGAGTTCAATATTTTCCTCAGACAAGGCCAACATTTGTCTCTGTAAGTTCTAATTCTTTTCAAAAATGACCTGGAATTCCTTGGTAGACACCCCTGTTTGATCCGCTCCTGGTTGTGTAGAGGTGACGGACACTTTCTGTGCCACTACCTGTTCCATGGACTCCAGCTGTTCTGTCAGGTATTTATTCCTGACCTCCACCTCGCGTACAGCTACATCTTTAGCCAGAGTTAACTCCCTTTGAAACTTGGTTACCTGACAATAATATCAAGGAATTAGGAATTCACTCAGAAAAACCATACATGTACATCTGTACAGGTATTCCAGATTAGGGTAAGACATGTTGTGTTTTGGGAAGAAAAATAATTTCATCTTCAGTAATTAAGGAGAGTTTAAATGTAGTAAACTGGTGTTTACAAATTGTTCAACAGATACATATTACCCCATTTTTCAATGTTTCTTGGTTTAACTGTTATCTGTTACCAAAGTTTTACATCTATTTGTCCATTTGACTGATTACCTTATCCTGAAGCTGATAGTTCCTCGTCTTGAGTTCCTCCACTACATGGTCAGGTTTGTCTGAGGGTCCCCGGGGGGGGGTGGTACTGAGCCTCTCTGGGCATTACTTAACTTCTTCTCAGTCAGGTCTTTCTCTCTAATAGCTCTGTACAAACATGTAGATTTATCACAGATAATTAATGTAGCATACTTTAACTCCTGCACATTGCCCATTTATGTTTTTTTAGACTGTATTTCTAAAGATTTTATGCTAATGTACATGCTCTCTCCCAATCTCTCTCTCTCTCTCTCTCTCCTCTGAACTGTCCAGTTGATCTTTCAGAATCCTATTTGACTTTTCCAGCCTCTCCACCTCAGCCTCTTTCTCTCTCACAGCCAGCCTAATTTTCTCCACTGTCTTCTGCCATTTCTTTTTCTCCTCCCATTTCACCAATTCCTCTGACTGGAAATACAGAACATGGTGATTTGGAAAACTTAATAACTCATATTAGATTCTGTATGCACATTGACTTACCTTAACTCCTTTATGAAATTGTGCATCATTCTATTAGTTTCCTACTCTGTGCATTACTCTCTCATGTTAGTTTCTTATTTTACTCATAATTTTACACTTGTGCTTGTGTCTTCCATTTGATTTCTTTTGTAAGAATTACCTTTTCCTTGGTGAGCTCTTTAATGGGAGGAGTTTCCTTGGAGATCTCGTACGGTTTTTCTGGCTGCTGTTGTTTACGTTTGAGTTCCTCCTCCAGCATCCTCACCCTCCTCCTCATCTCCTCATATTCCTTCTGTTTGGTCTCCTCACCTATCCTCTTTAAGTAAATACATTATACACTGTACATAATATAACACAAATACCCTCATCTCATACTCCTTCTTGTCTGGTCTCCTCACCTATCCTCTGTACAATAAGTAAATACATTATACACTGTACATAATATAACAGAAATATCCTCATCTCATACTCCTTCTGTTTAGTCTCCTCACCTATCCTCTGTACAACAAGTAAATACATTATACACTGTACATAATACAACAGAAATATCCTCACCTCATACTCCTTCTGTTTGGTCTCCTCACCTATCCTCTGTACAATAAGTAAATACATTATACACTGTACATAATACAACAGAAATATCCTCATCTCACACTCCTTCTGTTTGGTCTCCTCACCTATCCTCTGTAAGTAAATACATTATACAGTAAAACTCGTTTAGTACAAACACGGATATAGCGAATTCACGGATATAGCGAATTTTTCTTGGATCCCCAGCTATATAAATTTAACGAATTTCTTATACGGATATAACTCATGTAACGAATTACGGATATAGCAAAGTAATTTCACAGGTCCCAGTGACTTCGTTATAACCGAGTTTTACTGTACTGTAAAAGTGGTTATTTACACTGGTTGTTAAGCACGCGTTTGTGATCATCAAACATTACGCATGGGTGTAATATACGCGGTCGCACGAGTTACTGAGAAAAATTTACGCAGCCATCGTTTACTAACATCGAGTTGTTCCCCTTTGAAAAGGTCAAGTAGTTTACACGCATGAATAAGAAAAAAAAAATAATTAGAAATAATTACATGTACAAACAAACTAAACAAAAAGAATTTATACTGTTGGATTACTAAATATAACGGCGATCTGCACAGTCAAAAGCGATGAAGTGTGAACAACTGGTGTACGCTTTATTGTAATTATTTACGCAAGCTCAAACTTCAAAGTGGAATTTACTTACCTGTATCTGCGCAGCGAGTGTTGGCAATTAATTCAATAGGTATGTTTTTAGTGACTGTGAGTTTGGGTAACATTTTGGACTAATTATTTGAAATTAAGAGGGACATACACGTACATACAAAGGAAATGAAAATGAGTATCGATGTTTTTAAGCTTTAATTGCGTGACGTTGCTTTAAAATATTTAATATGAAGATGCATTTTTCATTGCACAATTAAAAAAAAAAGAACAGTTACTTTTTCATCACTGTTTGTGATGTATTTATCTACTCAGGTGCGTTCAATACCACGATTAATATATGACTGGTTCGACCGGTCTAACAGTATAAGTCATGGTCTAGAATGATTCCAGAAGTTTGAAATTTTGTGACCATACCGGGGGTATTTTACGTGGTTCTAAGCTTACCGTGTAAGTAGTGTAAATAACCACTTTTACAGTACACTGTACATAATATAACAGAAATATCCTCATCTCATATTCCTTCTGTTTGGTCTCCTCACCTATCCTCCATAAGTAAATACATTATACACTGTACATAATATAACAGAAATATCCTCATCTCATATTCCTTCTGTTTCGTCTCCTCACCTATCCTCTGTAAGTAAATACATTATACACTGTACATAATATAACAGAAATATCCTCATCTCATACTCCTTCTGTTTAGTCTCCTCACCTATCCTCTGTAAGTAAATACATTATACACTGTACATAATATAACAGAAATATCCTCATCTCATACTCCTTCTGTCTGGTCTCCTCACCTATCCTCTGTAAGTAAATACATTATACACTGTACATAATATAACAGAAATATCCTCATCTCATACTCTTTCTGTCTGGTCTCCTCACCTATCCTCTGTAAGTAAATACATTATACACTGTACATAATACAACAGAAATATCCTCATCTCATATTCCTTCTGTTTGGTCTCCTCACCTATCCTCTGTACAATAAGTAAATACATTATACACTGTACATAACACAACAGAAATATCCTCATCTCATATTCCTTCCGTTTCGTCTCCTCACCTATCCTCTGTACAATAAGTAAATACATTATACACTGTACATAATATAACAGAAATACCCTCATCTCCTCATATTCCTTCTGTTTGGTCTCCTCACCTATCCTCTGTGAGTAAATACATTATACACCGTACATAATACAACAGAAATATCCTCATCTCATATTCCTTCTGTTTGGTCTCCTCACCTATATTCTGTACAATAAGTAAATACATTATACACTGTACATAATATAACAGAAATATCCTCATCTCATACTCCTTCTGTTTGGTCTCTTCACCTATATTCTGTACAATAAGTAAATACATTATACACTGTACATAATATAACAGAAATATCCTCATCTCATATTCCTTCTGTTTGGTCTCCTCACCTATCCTCTGTACAATAAGTAAATACATTATACACTGTACATAATATAACAGAAATATCCTCATCTCATACTCCTGTTTGGTCTCCTCCCCTATCCTCTGTAAGTAAATACATTATACACTGTACATAATATAACAGAAATATCCTCATCTCATACTCCTTCTGTTTGGTCTCCTCACCTATCCTCTGTAAGTAAATACATTATACACAGGGGTGGATCATGGATTTTAATTTAAGAAGGGGCACCAGCTCATTATATTAGGCAGAGGGCCCTGGGGCTGCCCAGCACCCACAGTGGGTCCAGGGTGAAGGCCCTAGAAATCCTGGGTTCTTGAGATTTAGTGCATCAAAAATAAAGTCTTCCTTGGAGATTTTGTTGTACAATTTCTTGTCTTCATGACTATAAAACTGTGAATATTTCAAAGTCTGTGAAAACAAATTTGTGTTTATTATCTGAACATTGTGTATACCTTAGTGCCCATCTTGCCCATTATGTCCTCACCTGAGTTCCCATTTTGCCCATTCTCTCCACTTTCTTCTCTAGTTCCTCCACTTCCATTCTAACCTCTCTTTGTCTGACTTGTATCTCCGCAGGTTTTTGTCCTTTCGACCTGTCAAACAATTCAAAATCAAAGTAGACTATATAACAGATTTACATGTGTATATACGAGGGTTGTCCAAAAAGTTTGTGGACAAATGCTTAATTTTCTTTATAAAGTCCGCAATGGCAAACATGTACAATAATATATTAATATAGACCATGATTGAGTAAATGTACAAAAAATTAAAACAATGCACACTATTTACTGAACATTATAGGTGTAAATACTTTGTATATGCAAGTCGCACGGGCCAGTCTGACGTAACTCTTATTTCATGATAACGTCAGAAATATGAATTTTGAATGGCTTACATTTTTCATCGTACCGTTCGAGTTGTCTTCACCTGAATACAGGTGGCGCAGCAAACGTTGCGGTCCTAGAACAATGGCGACACGGATGATAAACAGTGTTCCAAGTATGCGATATCGTGGATATGGGTCATGGGATCTTCCCAGACTGAGAGATGAATTAAGGAAAAGAGGAGCTAGGGTCTCGGGGAGAAAGGCAGAGCTCATAGATAGGTGAATCATAACTTCTATGCCTTATTCAAGCATCATTATTGTTGTCCTTGAAAACGAACTTTCGAAGTCATTGTATTCGACATATTCTATAGAAGTATTACTGTATATATTATATGTTTTACGATAAAATAAACAAACATAATTTATATATGGCATATAGAAAGAATATAAAGCCTCCTTTTTATTGGAAACGTGTAAGTATTACGATCAGTCAGCATATTCAGTGTGATAGTTAATCCTAGATTCCTCTGACCTGTTCCACTAATCAGGTCCGGCACAATCTCTTGATTTAGCTATATAGCTTGATTTTGCTATATAGCTTCATTAAGCTATTCAAAATAGCTTGATTTAGCTATTTTATCACACTGTTATCTTAAATGTGTTATTTTTTCAGCATGTACAAAAAGTTGCACCTTGGTGCAGTGATAATATTCAACCTTGAACCCTTCTGAAAACAATGCATATAAAAATCACTCACCAAATTGTGTCTCCTTGAGAGACTTTGCACTCAAAGGTCCATAAAAGTTTTGGGGCTATACAAAGCAATTGATCTGTGACTACATAGTTTCTTCTTGAATGAAATTTAATATAAAGACAGTTATGGTCAACAAGATAATTCAGCACAATAAGAAGCAATCATACTTATCCATGCCTCACCACACACAAGGTAGTGTACAGTTACCCTTCAAACAATGAAATTCATCTTTTGCTTAAAAGTATTCATCAGCTGCAATGTTGGAACTATGCTTATTTGATAACCCATAGTAGATATATGAATAGTCAAATACTTGCGACTTCTTGTCTATTTCTTACAAAAAACATATTTGTAAAAAACGGCATATAAATAGCTTTGTCAAGCTATTTTGAAAAGCTTAATAAAGCTATATAGCTAAATGAAGAGATTGTTCTGCACCTGCTAATCTCAGCGAGATTCGTCAAGACTAAAAATTTTGGGCAAGATTTCCCAAGTCACTTTGTGTGGCACTGGTCTGAGATTGGGAAGAGATGTCTGTTCAAAATTTTTAGTCTCGAAAAATCTTGCTGTGATTAACTGTTCCACCATTATCATGATTATTTTTACAGGTCTCTCTGAAAATATCAAAGTATAGCAGCTATATACTGTATTGTATAGGTTTTTATAGGTTTATTTTTCGGGTTAGTTGAAGGTAAGTTTGTTGGTAAATAAGAAACATGTTATATACAGGTCCGGTACAATCACTATACTTAGTTACATTGCCTGAATTACCTACATAGCTTTATACACCTACCTGAAGTAGGTTAATGTGAAAAGTTACATAAAAATAGCTAAATAAAGCTACTTTAAGTTGCTTAATAAAGCAATAGTAGATAATTCAAGCTACATAGCTAAATACACTGATTGTACTAGACATTTTTGATTTTATATATACTCTGGTTTGTGGGTTCGAATCCCACCCAGGGCTTACATATTAACAAAGTACATGACTCTTTTTTCATAAATATGAAATTTATGTTTCATCTTGTGTCTTTTCTCATAATATATCAGTAATTATGCATATTAGTAAGCTTTTTTTAATTTTTAAATATTGAATCATGTACTTTGTCGTGGTAAAGGAGGAAATTGCCCTGTGCCTCCGCCAGAGTTTAATGTGTACCTGTCTTAAGTATAATTTTGCTTTATAGGTTAGAAGCTTATGATAGAAACCAAAATTTTGGAAAAGATATTGAGAATGTAGAGAGAGAGGAGTTTGTAATGAGTGTGCCAGAACATTCCTTATACAAAGATATTAATCAAGACACTGTGTGTGTGAACATAAAAATGTCAGCAGTAGAGTTCTTTCTGAATCAGATGAACAAAAGTATTGACAAAAATGCTGAAAATTTATATGAAAACAGATTCTTGAAGTACATTCGTTTGGCGTATTTTCAGAACCTGCATTATTTTCGTAGTGAGTGTCGTGCACAAATGAAAAAGAGTGTGTCTTACAAAATTGATGTGTGTGTGGATGAAGATGGTTGTTTGCTTGAAAGTCAATGTGAGTGTGCTGCAGGCATGGGTCCAACAGCCCATTGCAAGCATGTGTGCACACTTTTGTTTGCACTTACCAAATTCTCTTCCTCTAAAGAAATTTTAACAGAAGAAACATGTACACAACAAATTCAGACATTTCATCATTGCAAAAAATTTTCTGGAAGTCCAATAAAAGCTGCAGACCTTCCTTTAGCAAGGTCAGATATCGACGTGAATTTTGACCCTCGTCCAAATAAATTCAGGAAAACAAAAGGTTACAACGATTTCTTCAGAAACAGGTGCATAAATCATTCAGCAGTTAATAATCTACCAATTTCACAACTATTTCCACCAGCAAACACTTATGGAGTAGATTTAGATCATGATTACTCTTCAGAAAAACTCTCAGAAATATGGCTAAGACAACAGAACATTTCTAACATTTCTTCAGATAAAATAGATCTAATTGAAAAACAAACAAAAGGTCAGTCTAAGAACAAACTTTGGTTAACAGAGAGGTGCAAACGACTTCACTCTTCACGGTTTGGTAGAATCTGTAAGGCAACAGATAAAACTGACCACGTAAAACTGGCACAGTCTTTGACTGCATCACATCCCATTTATGCTGCACCTATACTTCATGGGCAGCAATATGAAACCGTAGCCTTACAGAAGTATTCAGAGGTCACTGGCAATGTTACCACAGACTGTGGAATATATGTCAGTGAATCACACCCCTATATAGCGGCATCTCCTGATGCCTATGTCAAAGAGGTAGACAAACTTGTAGAAATAAAATGCCCCTTTTCAGTTAAGAATCAAATTATTTCACCTCAGACTGTGCCTTATCTAAAACAAATAGATGGAAGACTTACATTGGACACTTCCCATGATTATTTTTACCAAGTACAAGGACAGTTATTTTGTTGCAAGAAAAATGCATGTGACTTTGTGGTCTATACATTTAAAGACATGAAAATTGTTTGTATTGAGAGAGATGAGCAATTCATTCAAGCAATGGTAAAGAAACTTGATGATTTCTATCAATCTTACTTCAAAAATGCAGTTTTGGAAAAGTTTTACTTCAGGCACTATTACAATTTTTCATTCTGAACATCTAGTATATATGTATTTCAGTCCTGATATCACTGCAATTCAAGTTTTTAGCTCTACTTGTCATGATCAGAGACTAGAAGAGCTTATGCATTGGTAAGGTGTGCATCATCTGATATTGTGCATCTTTATGTCTGTCCAACTGTAAAAAATTATTCAAATCACTACTCCTACAGTTTTAGTCCAGTCAAAAAAATTGATACAGAAGTAGCCTATACTAAGATACATATTTCTAATCAGCTTTTGATTACAACAAATGGTGTAGCTATGGTCACTAAAATAGAAATTCTTCAACTTCTTTTAAAACACTACTACTTACACAGTTTTTGGTCTGCTTAGCTTTTTTTTTTTTTTTTTTACATAAGTAGTCTATACTAAGATATATCTTTCTTTATAAAGGACACACCAGTACAGCTACGGTCTCATCACAGACATCTGGTTTTGATAGATTTTTTTCATTATATGCTCAACTCTGTAGAACTTACAGTGTATGTGATTAGATAATAATCACTAAAGTAATTTCAAATTAAAATCACCGGTAAGTGATTTTGTGCTAATGTAACCAAGAAACACAAATATTTGTGTGTTTAAATTTTTTCTTTATTTTTCTTAAGCATGTTTTGGAATAATGCATCTACGGAAATTGCACAGCATGAAACAGCAGAAGGTTATTTCTGATGCAAGTTTTGTTTCAGTTGTATTCAATGCTTGAGTTAAAATTTTGTATGTTTTGGCTAAACCAATTAAACGTTCAATATGGACTCTCTTGCTTGATATTTTCCTGTCTCTTTGAACAGTTTTATTTGACATTTGGTTTCTGTTTTTGAAGAAAGTAGGGATGTTTATAGTGACATCATGTGGCGCAAAGAGATCTTGTACATTAAATCCTTTGTCCGCCATAATACTGTCACCTTTGTCACATAAATTCATCAAACTGGATCTTTCTACAATCTGGCGGTCTGATGTAGATCCCCCATATGCAGGGGACAAATATGAAATCAACCCACCTGGTGTGGCCCCAGCTAACACTTTGATCGTGTTCCTGTTTTTGTATGTTGAAAACGTACTCTGCTGAGCAATCGGAGGTTTTGGCTTTTTCACAGGACACTCTGTGCCATCAACAATGACTCTCGTTGTTGGAAATTTATGAAAAAAATCTGTAGGACAAAAAAATCTTACAATATCCCTGTCTGGCCATAAATCAATCTCCCTCCATTGGCAGGACATGAGGTTCACCCACGTGATCCATATATTGCAAACTGAAAATTCTGAAATACTAAACAATCGGCTAAGTTCAAAGTTGGTTTTATACTGTCGAAGCTTGATAAGAGTGAGGAAAAACTGATCCTCTATGTTCATATTTTCAACCTGCGAGTACAAATAATTCAAATGATATATACTTTCACCTAAAGTTTGCAAAACAAAAGTAAAATCTTGATATGATGAAAGCCCAGTGTAGAACATAATACCAGCATTATCAGTAATGAAATTCTCAATGCTGAACATTGGTCTTGATGGTGTTTGGGATGCTGAATTCACCAACAGATGGATAGGCTGTGATGGCTCATCTGAAGAGAGTAGAGTAGGTGAATCATCAGTCTCAATAACCTCCTCTTGGGAAACCAAGTCAGTAGGAATTTCAAATGCCTTAAAACTACAACTTGTCCTTTCTGCCTGATGTGATATGTATTCCCTCCCAGATCTTAAGGTTCCAGGTTCTGAAGATGAAGGTTCTTTGAGGCCCTCGGTCCAATAAAACAAACTTGGAACAGCACTTTCCTTCAGTTGTTTTTTCAAAGGTGTTGTACCTGCATGCAATAATAAACACACCATTCTCATATATATATATATATATATATATATATATATATATATATATATATATATATATATATATATATATATATATATATATTTATATATATTTAATTATATATATATTTATAAATATATATAGAGATAGATAGATAGATAGATGATAGATAGATAGATAGATAGATATTACAAATAAAGCTCTTCCATGAGGTCGATCCATAGAAGATATATTGACATCACAGAAAAGTTTATCATCCTCACACTTCTTGCTCGGTCAATAAATTTTTCTGTTTTTCTGTGAAGTCCATATATCTAAGGATTGACCAAATCTAAGGGCTATATTTGTTATGTTGTTTTCTATAAAGGCTAGATTTATTAAAGTATTCTGTAAAGGATAATTGTCAAAATGTAAAGAGAAAATCTTTTATTAGAAATGTCGGTCAATCTGAGTATTCTCTGATAGATCAGGATTAACTGGAAAAGATCATGTAATATATATATATATACACAATAATTTAAAAATACAGCTGTTATAAATTTTGTCAAGTCCTCTTTTAAAACTGTAAATTATAGTACAGTGTAAATTGATAAACACTTTGGTGGAGGCACAGGGCAGTTTCCTCCTCACCAAGAATGACAAAGTGCATGACTTTAATGGTACATGTTTTAAAAATCAAAAAGAAATATACAAATTAAACCAAAAACAAATTTTGTTAATTTTAAAAACAAAATTCAATCAAAGACAAAAAGAAATTCAAAATTGCATATGATGAGATCATGAACTTTGTACTTAATATAAGCCCTGGGTGGGAGTCGAACCCACAAACCAAAGTATCTGAGGAATGATTTTCAATTATTCTGATTCTATTCTGACTTGATGTATCACACTTACAGCAACATTTTTTTGTACAGTAGGTCAGTATCATGGGTCAGTATAATGAATGTCAACTTAAGGTATGGACATTGTATAAAAGACTTTTGATAAGAGCAATCTAATCTAAGATAAGAAAGCTATGGGAAAAAAAAGACTCCCTTGTAATCCTTGTTCAGCTCAGGTCCATGGACAAAGCATCGGTATGGTAAGTATTCTTGAGCACTTCAGTCAGGCCTTCATTGTACCATAAATGAAAGTCTTTACTATCAAAAAACATGTCAAATGCAAAATAACATACTATCAAATATAAACAGGGATTCTTTCATCATTCAGCCTAGTAAATTACAGGAATAAAAATGGCTTTAAATAAAATTTAATTTTAGTACTATTAAATATCAAAAGTAACATCTTAGTAAAAATTTACAAATGTATTTTATTTTGTGACAAATTCTTCAAGAAATTATTTCATTTAATATCAATTGTATAATTTTTAACAATATATCACAGACTTAAAAACCTCAGATCAGACCTCCTTGGCCCAGGCATCTCACAAAACCCAATGATGGATTGCCCAATGATGTACTGTATGCAACCACAGGAGTTAGCAATTTTATCAATATAGTCAATGGAAATCACTCGATTGACCAAGCCTTGAGCTAGCTATGCGTTACCATGTTCGCTATGCTACCGCATAGCTCATGGCTTAGTGAAACGAGTGACTTCCATTGACTTCATTGATTTAATTACGAACTTCTGTAGTGTTAGACGCTGATAATTTAAAAAATCCAAAGATTAACATAACAAACAGTTAGTAAAATTTTTTTACGATAAATCGATTGTATAAACATACCATAACTAGTTACTTGAATGTAGTCAGCTTCTTGGAAGTGTTTCCCACACACAACACTTGTGGAACTCGGTTGCCACAACTTTCCGGGTTTTTGGTCCCTTTTTATAGCAATTAGCCATTGTTTCCGTAAATTTTCATTCTTCGGAAATCGGTGTCCACCCCTATTAACGCAACCTGGCACACAACAGCCCGATGAAGGCATTGAAAAATGTTAAAATATAATAAATTCAGCCAAATCTATAATTATTCAATATTCAAAATGGATGTCAGGACCGCATCTACAACAGCGCCACCAACTTCCGCCGCAAGGGAGAAAACTGTAAAAATTTAAGCAAATTTTATCGCATCTTCATAGACGCACGCTATTTTTCTTTATTATGCCACATTGCCAAATGTGTGCAATAATATTTATGTATAGATTATAATCAATTTAAATTTTAAAATTCAAAACAATACACAATAATTTATGAGCGTCATCAATATTAACACTTCGTAAACACAGGATGCACAGCCCAGCCCGACAGTGCTATATTTATAACAACGTCATGAATAGGAATATATCCTATTTTCATCAAATAACAGTGGTTTTCCACTTCTTGTATTGTCTCTGAAATTTTACACACCGTTGAAAAATCGTATACACCAATTACAAATCACTAGACTAAATATTTTCCAGTAAATTTAAGTTGTTTGAATAAACATTTTGTTTTTGACAACGTTTCAACCATATTAACCATAATTGTATGATTGGACGCTGTCCCGTTCGGATGGCCGACGTCGCTTTTTCTGTCAATTTTTGAAACATACTTCTTGCGGTTTTCACTCAATATTTTCATTGTCTATTTAGTAAGCGATACTAAAGGTATCAGAAAATGGCGATAATCGCTTTATTTGTGATATATTAAATTTTTATTCAGCTTTGACTCGTTTTAAAAAGAAAATAATCATTTCAATCAGATCACTTTATTTAAAAGTTCATGGCATTTTAACCCTGGTCCGTGCGCACTATCGTCGACCTTAATTGACCGAGATTTTTACAAAAATATTAAGTTCAAATAATAAAAACCAAACTATTCCGACTTGGATTTTCATAACTAATATTTTGGTATACAATAAGCATATCTCGAACCATTCATTTTGACAAAAACGCCATTGTCCACGAACTTTTTGGACAACCCTCGTAGAACAACTATTGCGGCAAAGTTTTCCTAGCCAAAAGATGTACAGCAAAACTTGTTTAATCAGGATGTTGTTTATTCCAAAATCTTGCCTATTACAAAGTAAACTTGAAGTCTCTTTTAGTTATTTCAAAGTTTACAATGTCATCTAATCAGTAATGTCTAACTGTAATGTTTTCAAGAAAGTTTTTAGTTGATAGTAAAAAAAAAAATCTGTTGTTACTGACCTATTTCCTCTCTGAGATCATCAATGTCTGTCTGTAGGGTGGCCTCTGTGTCTTTTCGTTTCTTGATCTCTTTTCTCTGCCTCTCCACAGTCGACTGAAGATCATCCACCTTCTCCTACTCAAATCAACGACCAAAATTCTTACAAGACAATTCAGCTAAAGCATTGAATTGTATCCTTGAATTCTTTGCACTCATCTTGCTAACAGCTCTTACATTTAACTCCCTTTCAGAGGGTCTGTAACTTCATCTTATACAGCACTTACATTTAACTCCCTTGTGTGTGTGTCTACAATTTTCTGGATGTTGATTTCCTGTTCCGATTCAGTGGCTTGATGTTTCACGGTCTCTTGTGCCTGTTGAACCATGTCTGCCCTTAGTTCAGTTAGAGCTTTACTGAGGGCCTGTCAAGAAAAACATTTCTAGATTAATCTATCACAATTTTTTTTTCAATCAAATCTGCAATACCAAATATACAAGAATTTTGCAATGCTTCACAATTATGACTTTCATGAAACACTTATTTCTCTAAACCTACCCATTACATGCATCAAAAAAAGAGATTTTTTGAAATACATGTGTAATTTCAATAGCATCTTGTTTACACGTAAAATATAAATGTTTCTAAGACACAGTAGCCCCTCCTACCTGGTGCTGTTTCTCCTTCAGAGCCAGCTGATTCTTCAATCTCTCCACCAGGTTTTTCATTGTGGTCGTGGGAGCTCGATTGTTTTGCTCTTTGACCGCCTCAAACTCTTCATTAAGTATCTCAATTTCCCGTTTCTGCTGCTCAATGATTTTTTTCAGATCCTGGACTTCTGAGTCTTTTTTCTGTGCTTCAGTCTTCATCTCTGATCCTAATCTATAAATGAGATTTTAAAAAAAAATTTTGAGAGGAAGAACATAGGAAGTCTTCAATGCATAAACTGCTCTCTCCAATGGAATATATTCTAATACAAAACAAACCAATTTTTACTTGATCTGCAAATAACTGTTTTGAAAGAAATAGTTTTCTTAATGTCTGTTCATCTAGTCTCCTTGCACAAAAAATGCACTAAATACACCATACAAATACACACATGTACTCAAAGATATGTCCAGCCTTGTATTTAAATGTAGTTAATTTGTCTAATATCTAGATATGTCTGTACTGTGCATATTCTCCTATTACTTTCAAGACTCTCCGTCTTCACAAGACTCAGTCTGTTGGCTGTATCTAAACATTCAACTGCTTTACATGTCAAGTACTATCTGATGGATACTGTCTAATTAGTATACATATTATGTCATAGTCCTTTATCAACAGAAAAGTGTTTTCACTTTTACCATGGTTTGTTTATGTCTACGCAGCACAGTTAAGGCTGCAGTAAGGAGGCGGGGCCTAATTTATACGAGAAATGCTTACTATGACATCACACAAATATATAAGTTCTTCAAATTACCACAAAATGAAATGATATGCTATTTTAAACTTATGAATAGCTTTAAACTACATCAATACTAACTAGTGCATGCATTATTGTCGTTGGTTAAATCGCACACAGCAATATATAAACAATTTACTGATCGCAATGCACTTGTCAATGTAACGTCATATCGGAAAATTTGACGCAGTGTGTATGCAGTAAGAGGCGGATCAAGTTATATTTATACAAAGAAAAATGTATTTTGTAATTAAATAAAATATAAATTGTAGATATATAAGAGGCCATTAACTTGGATGCAATGTCTGTTTTATGATTTTATTCATATACTTCCCGTACATTCCCTAGACAAGCGATACTGTCGTATATTTGTATGCAGATTCATTGAAGGGGTAATAGAAGGGTCCCAATAAATCGATATATTGCAAGGGCATACCCTCAATGAATTATGACAAGCTTTTACACATAAACTTAAGAAGTATAAAGATATTTGAAAAGTGCTGCGAACCTGTTGAAATTATATCTATATTTAATGTACTTGACCAGCAAAATATTCAACATACGGTCTAACAAATGTAATTTTAGCAATTATATAGTAGAATCTATATAGGTTCGCAGCACTTTTCACAAACTACAAAGAGTGTGGAAAATAATTATATGTTAAACTTAGATTTTTAACTTGGTTATGCCCTTGCAATATTATAATTTATAGATGACCTCAATACTTCAGGTATATTTGCTAAAATCACGTGACAAGTCTTAATAAGAAATCTAATCGTCCTCAACGTTTAGTTTCCAATCACATTGCATTTGTCCGATAATAGTAAAGTCCTAAAAAGAAATGCCCATCCTTGTAAAGAATGTATTTTCTATCTTAAAAAATCGCCGATATTTCCATTTGGCACCTTAACTGTGCTGCGTACACACCTTCTCTCAATGCAGTCTAATTATACTTGTCTTTGTCCATAGAGAACTGCCTGGATTCTTGCTGTAGTTTTGACCTCTGTTTAGTTATAAGACATACCTGTCTTTGTCCATAGAGAACTGCCTGGATTCTTGCTGTAGTTTTGCCCCCTGTTTAGTTATAAGACATACCTGTCTTTGTCCATAGAGAACTGTCTGGATTCTTACTGTAGTTTTGACCTCTGTTTAGTTATAAGACATACCTGTCTTTGTCCATAGAGAACTGTCTGGATTCTTGCTGTAGTTTTGCCCTCTGTTTAGTTATAAGACATACCTGTCTTTGTCCATAGAGAACTGTCTGGATTCTTACTGTAGTTTTGACCTCTGTTTAGTTATGTGACATACCTGTCTTTGTCCATAGAGAACTGTCTGGATTCTTGCTGTAGTTTTGCCCTCTGTTTAGTTGTAAGACATACCTGTCTTTGTCCATAGAGAACTGTCTGGATTCTTGCTGTAGTTTTGACCTCTGTTTAGTTGTAAGACATACCTGTCTTTGTCCATAGAGAACTGTCTGGATTCTTGCTGTAGTTTTGACCTCTGTTTAGTTATAAGACATACCTGTCTTTGTTCATAGAGAACTGCCTGGATTCTTGCTGTTGTTTTGCCCTCAAACTGATTATTTCTTCCTCTCTTTGTCTGATTTTTTCACTCATAGCTGCCATTGCATTGTCCTGCTCTGCCAAACTGTCCTCTAATTCCTGGATTATTGCAGCCTGAATAAAAGAAACAGAAAATAGATCAGAAACAAAGACAATCATCATTCATCACATTCAATGATGTTTAAATCTTGTGAGACAAAAAGTGATTTACCAAGAAATTATCAACCAGTATTTACCTGTTTTTCTGTAGCCAGTTGTCTGAGTTGTTGTTTAGCCATCAGGTCCCGGGCGGCACCTTTGAACTTGTTAAACGCAGCATCAGTGTTCTGGTGAATCTTGAGCTGCATGTTCTTGAGATCTTGTTCATGTTGTTTATTCATGTCCTGCATATCATCGCGAGCCTGTTTCAGAAGCTCCTGGTATTTAGCAATTGTCTCCTCTTTCTGTTGGATCCTGGCCTGAAGTAATACAACTATATACTGTATACACAATTCTCAACAAAATAAAATGTTTACTCTAAACATATCAAAACTAACAGAAGTTTTATACTAAGTCTTGCTTCCTACACAAACACAGTAAAAATCATATAACACAGAAAAAATTGAGATATTTGGTGATCTAAGATAATTAATGTAGTCAAGATGCACAAAATGGTTTGGACTTCCAACCTCTGGTATTCAAGTTATCAATGTTCAAGTTACAGTAGTTCAACTGAATATACTGTTGAGCAAGTATTCTAATTAAAGACAGATCAATACAATTACACCTGTACCTGCAAACTGGATATGGTTGACTGAGCAATCTTTATGGAGTGTTCGGTTTGGTAGTCTTTCTCCTCTGGTTTCTGAGTCATGGCAGCATTTACTTTTGAGGTGGCTCTCAGAATGATCTCATCTCTTTCAGCTGTGGCAGGCATTCTTAGCCTCAGCTCTGAGATGAGTTTATCTCGAGCTATAACAGTCTTCTCAGCTTCATGGAGTTCTTTTTCCAGCTGCTCATTTCTCTGTTAAAATTAACAATGTCTGGAGATATTTATCTCTGAACCGATAGAACTGATACAATAATTTTGAGATACAATTGTATGCTATTATTTTTGTTTTATTTATGAAGAATCAATTCACATGTTTACTAGCAATTCCCTTTTTAATTCTTGATTTTATTTTCAATGAGATTTTATTTGCATGTCTAAAATACCGACTTGATTCAAAATAAATTCAGCTAGTCAAAAAGCTAACAGCCAAAACAAAATTCATTTTTAAAAGATTCTATGAAAATTTGGGAAACTTTGCTCATTATTATTTACCTATTAGCCTTTATATCGTACCTTTTTGAGTACTTTGTTTTCCCCCTGTATATCCAGAATGACCTTGACATTACTTTTAATGGTGGTAATGGCCTGCTCTAATTGGTTGGCTACAGAAAGTTTGGAGTCCGGGAGTGAGCCCAGGGCCTGCTCAAACTGGAAAAGAAATGAACTTGATGTTAGTATTTCTGATCAATTATATAGTCATACATACAATCTGAAATTTCCTTACTTACAAATAAAAGCATTACAACTTTTTGTGTCTGCACATACTGATGAAATGACCAGGGTTTGAAATTAACAGTCTCCCACTTGCAATTTGCGACTAATGTTCCATGTGGGCGACTTGAAATTAAGTTCAAGTTGCCCACATGGTGATTAGAAAATTTACGATAATAAATATTTGTTTTTCAATTTTGTCCGAATGTTTTGTATTTTTCTCTTGAAAAACTTCGCAATCAGTAAAGTGTTTTATAATTACCAATAAGAAGTACTTATACATAAAGCATCTAAGTGATTGTATCGGCCACAATGTGGCATCGACGGGTCAATGAGCCAAAGAAACCAAAAAGTACTGTTGTTATTTGTGAATGAAAACATGCCATGTGCTCTATATATGATATTGAATGATCATATCAATCTTCATAAACAGAAGAGTCCCACTTCAAATTTAGATAAGTCGTGCATAATGTTACAACGGATAGAAAAGAAACACGAAGCACATGATAAAAAAAAAAATTTTGAAAAATGGGGTTGTTGTTTTTATATTCAAGAGAGGGTGTGATAATCTGTGGGCGAATAAATTTTGACTTGGGCCCAAGAATTGCAAGGTTCAATAGCCCACATGGCTATCAAGGATTACAAGTTAGTTAGATATTCCTGGTAGCATGCCATTTCTACAGTACTAGATGTCCTCATGATATAGAGCTCTACATATTTTTTACCTTGGATGCTGCCCCAGCGATCTGTTCTGCCTGGTTCTCCATTCTCTGCAGGGTTCGTTCCAACTCAACTTCTCTATGCTCCCACCTCAACTGTTTCTCTTCGCATTCCTAAAAAGATTTGTGTTGAAAATCTGTGTAATCTACTAATCACATATTGCCTTACAACTTTGATAAACTTGCAAAGTATAATAAATGCATTTTCAGAGAAGTTAGAATATGAGTTGTCTCCCTTAGAAAACTCTTCATACCTTGGTGGTTCTAACACTCTCTGCCTCTAAGTCTGCGATGGTAGCCTCATTATTTCTGATCACTCCTTCCAAATACTTTATCTACATGTAAAAAAGATAAAGACTTTAGTGTAAAATTAGACTTTATTCTTAAAATATTCTAAACACAGACATTTATAACTTTAATGTCTCTTCCTCTGGTTACCAACCCTCCGTCCCTTACCTGATCCTGTAGTTTACTATTAAGCCTCCTCTGTTTCAGTTCCTCCAGTCTGACCCCATCCCTTACCTGACCCTGTAATTTACTATTAAGCCGCCTCTGTTTCAGTTCCTCCAGTCTGACCACGTCCCTTAACTGACCCTGTAGTTTACTATTAAGCCGCCTCTGTTTCAGTTCCTCCAGTCTGACCCCGTCCCTTACCTGACTCTGTAGCTTACTATTAAGCCGCCTCTGTTTCAGTTCCTCCAGTCTGACTGCATCCATTGTGCTGTGCCATTCTACCACCTTGGCGGCACCTCTGCCGTCTTTCAGAGTGGCGATCAGTTCCTGAAGACTGCTATTTTCTTGATTTGGCTCTGTGAGTTTATCCTCTTCCTGGTCACGGTGTTCTCGTGTCTAGAAAATATAAACATGCATTAAAACTTAACATTCACTTTTGTTAAAAAATGCAAGTAAAATTTTAACACCAAAGATATGTTCAAAAGCTAGTCTACTTCATCAATATTTGCAACACTGTAAAAAAGTAAGCACAACTAAATCTGTGTCCCTGTGCAATCTTCAGGCCATAGAGAAGTTGAGATTTTAATGTCGAGTATAAATAAATTTTTTCTTATATAAACTATCCTGTATTTTTATATGGGCTGTTTTGGGGCCATTATTGGACCTTGTCCTTTATTGATTTTTCTGTAGTTGACTTAATATCTGCACCTGTTTGAGTTCTAGCTCCAGATTCTGCTTGTCCTGTTGTAGCTGCATCATTTGTTTAGAGAACTTCTCCTGTCTGGATAGAGGCACTGCCCCCGCAAATTGGACCCGCAGCTCCTGAGAAAATTATAGCACAGAATAATAAGCTTGCAGTAACAATGGGCTGTTTTCAGACATAAAGGAAGAATTGCACAATGAATTAAGAAAGATCTTGTTGTTAAGACTAATTGCATAATTATCTTAACATTTACTAATACAAGAAACACTTTTATATATGAAGTTACTTAGGAAAAATCATCTCTCTCTGAAGTAATCGTCTGAAACAGATTGTGGCCGGGGAATTTTTTTCTACCATCATTCTGTACATTTACAATAAAGGAAGTTTTTAACTTCTAATTGTGTAAACAACCAGTACCTGTAAATTTCTCTAGACTTGAGGTGGTTGACCTTGCCCTGGGCCTCCATCCGGTTGTGGAACAGAGTCTGGTCTTTGTCGTCCAGTTTCTGCTCCAGTCGGAGGACCAGCGCCTCCAACTTGTTAACCTTCTTTTGACTCTCCCGTAGGCGCTGCATGGCGGTACCCTCACTGACCTGCAGCTGAACGATGTGGCGGTGCAACTTCCCTGTAAAGATTGACAGATGTAATGAAGCCCTACTTAACTTTTCACAAAGGCAGGTCATAACTCTATGTATCAGTGTGGAGGCCAAATTTCCATGCCAAAAATGTTAGATGTAATTGATAGTCTTTTTCAATAAATTTTCACAAGGGCAAACTATTAAACTACTGTTTATCAAATATTTATCTATATGTACATGTAAATCAATAAAGCGTTGTTTAAAATTATATTATTTTGATGAGAAACCATAGATCCCTTTGACCTTATACAGCCTTTCTAATGACATTCTTACCTAGAATGGTTTTCTCATCACTCTGTTTCTGGAAATCCAGAAGCTGCTGTCTGAGGGAGGCATTCTCCTTCTCTCGTGACGACTGTACCATTTCCAGGGTCCTGACCTGTGAAGTCGCGACCTCTGAAATCTCCTTCAGAGGCCTGTTCAACAGAGCGAACGTTCGCGAGCGCTCGCCAAAATTCCTTATCTTTCCAACAGAAATGTTCGCGAGCGCTCGCGAATGTTCGCTCTGTTGAACAGGCCTCAGCTTTGAGATCTCGTTCCTATTGGCAACTGCTGCCTCTTCAAGCTCCATCATCTTCTTCTTGTCTGCCTCTGATATTTCCTTGGTAACAGAATCTGTAAAATAAATATTGCAAAATTTGAATTCACTTTTATGTGTCATGATTTTGGTAAAAGAAATTTTTTTTTTAAAAATCTGAAAAACTTTAACCATTTTATTAAAAATATTGGCATATTTAGCATTAAATAGCTTAGTGTTCTCTTGCCTAGAAAAATATAAACATATCCTTAAAGTTAAACTTTGCATCCAGTTTTTTTTAATCAATGCAAGCAAATTTTACAGCCAAATTTATGTTCAAAAGTGAGTTTATATTTTATTAATATTTGCAAAACTGTAAAAAGTATGCACAATTTAAATTTTTGTGACTGTGTAAAAAAATTCATTAATTTCTGGTGGATTTTGTGCTACATGTTCTTGTCAATGAGATCTTAACCAATAACTTACTTGTTATCAAATAGTACATTTATAATCTTACTTGTTCCATATCATTTCAATATTTTCCATAATCTCCTTTTCATAATTCTCCATCTCTTTGTCTTTATGCTGCTTTTTAACCATTTCTTTTCAATTTTTTTTCAATTCATATGAAAATGTCAAACATTTTTCAAGTTGTTTCTTGAAAACACTGGTAATTTTGCCAGGATCAGGAGTAAATCCTTTCTCAATCCTAAATGCATCTTTCACTTCTTCAAGAGGTTCTGGCATATCCTCATATATAATATTTAAGGTAAGGTTTGCAACTCCCTCCAAATTTTATTTATTAAAAATTGTACATATGTTGTATATCTATTTACTTGGGAAGAGTAGCTTCATTATTTAACACGATTTCAACAGATATTGCCCGTCCCGTTTTTTGAGTAAAAGACGCCAAATTAGAGGTATTTGACATTTCACATGTAAAGTTATTTTCTATGAAGAAATTGATATATTTTATAAACTATCATATTAAAATAATTAAAACGGCAGAAATCATCATATTTTATGCTTAATTTATCTTAATCTTTAATTCTGTTATTTAAAATTTAAAAATTTGGGTAAAAAGAGGATTTTTTCAATTTTCTCTAATAAAGTGAAACTGTTGCCATGGCAACCAACAAGTAAAAATCATCATTTTCTATATCTACCGATTCCACAAAAATCCAAGAAATTGATAATTGGATTATTTTCATTACAATGAACTAAAAAAATATGTATGACTGTCCCCAACACCGTTTCCATGGAAACAGAGACTATATAACAGGTTTTGTATATAAAAATCAGACTTTTTCTGCATTTTTAAAGTAAACATTGATACAATTTTGAGAAGGCATACTTGTCAAACAAAATTTTTTATTAAATTGTTTTTGGCAGAAAATTGATCACAATAACACTCATTCTATGCTACTAAAAAATCAGTTCATGGAAAGACTCTTGGTATACATGTCCTACTTAAAGCACCTTTACAATATACTATTGATGAAACAGTCAATGGAATTATGTTTCAACACATTTTAGAAATACATGTATAAAATTTATAAACATGATTGAGGTGTATACATGTACATGTGGTTTCTTAGTATGCTGCTGTTGGAAAACCAGTTTAAGTAAACCAATAAAAACTTTTTGACCTCATGTTGATTTTTAAATCATTCCAAAGAATTTCAACTACATTTATTAATTTTTAGACATCCTTAGCTAATGTCTTTACCCATCTGTGACTGGTGAGGCTAAGTTACATGCTATCATTTGAGTGAAATTTTGTAGGCATTGTATCTAGGTAGCTGCTATCTTAAAAGCAGTAAGTTAACATGTATCTACATATCAATCAATTTATTAGTCTGTTTATTTGTTTGTTTAATATCTCTTCAAGAATTTTTCACTCATATTGAGACGCCACCCCTTACCAGTGGAGGGCTACAAATATAGACCCGTACTCGACACTTATGGCCTTTGAGCAGTGAGGGATCTTTTTCGTGCCAGCAAATACTGTGATACAGGACTTTGGTTTTATGGTCTCATCCAAAGGACTGGTCTCCAAGTCCCGCAGTGGGATAAAAACCCACAATGCAAGGATCAACTCCTTACTCCGTGATTTTAGAGCGAACGCTCTAACCACTGCACCATGAGAGCGACTTTGATCAGTCCCAGGTTCTTGATAAATGCAGCTGTATTTAAGAAGAAAATAACATTGGATTCCAAGTTACAAATTCATATTTTAATGAGTTTACAGTGCAAGTACTTCAGATTTCAGTCAAATTGTAAAATTCTGCAAAGTTGAATATTGGACAAGAATAGGAAAAAAAAATAACAATGCCATAATGACACAGATATTCTGTCCATTATCTATGGATATTTTGCTACAATAATTTACATGAAATTTTACAAACACTTTTTGAATGCTACATAGAAACTTGTCATTAAAGCAGACATATGCCACATTCAATTAATACCTCTGTTGCATACATTTATTTTACTGAATATAAGTTCAAAGATGGAGAAGCAATGTACTGTAATCATCTCAGACTCTTATTTTTTCTAAATATAAGGAAAACAGCTTGTAGATAGAATGTTATTGTGCAATCATTGTTTCCATGGATAACATTTATTGGGTAACCATTCTCCTCCAAATCCTGGGCCACTGGTATTGGAATATCAGGTTCCATACTTTGCTTGATCCATCCAACTTTCTTGAACATTCAGGAGCTGGAATATAATGGTCTTTACTATAATAGATGGCACAGATCTTCTAAGCAAGAACTGAAGTACTTTTTCTGATTCTTTTCCAATCAATGATCCATAATCTGAAATTGTGTGTTCATTTTCATATAATGAAAGGAATGAAAAAAAATCAGATGAAACGAATGAATTTCCAACATACATCCTTTATAACAAATAATGGTACTACATGTATTATAAAAATTAATGTATACATTTCTATAGATTGAATTAGATGAATGCAATCATAAAAGCTTGATGAGTGAATTTAATTTTCTAAAACACACCCTAAGATTATTCATAAATAGTCATGCATAATCTGGATCTCTTTTTATTTAAAAAATGAGATACATGTACTAATAAATGTAGAACTTAATTTACAGAAAGTATTCCCAGGCCCTCATTAAAACCATTCAATCTAAATTAAATCTATCCACATGCCCCCCCCCCCCCCCCAATTTTGCCAATATATAGAATACTAAAGAAAACATAGCTAATATATGCTTGTGCCCCCTCAATAATGTCTGATGACTTTTTTTTTGTCAAGGAATTTTTTAATTATTGGTAATGCCTATTTAAACTGAAAATGTTTGATTTTCCTGGTGCCCCCCCCCCCCTCCCCAAACTGAAATTGCTTCCTACGGGCCTGATCCACATTATACTAATGCATCACTTGGTGAGGAAAACATAAATACAAACTGTACTTTAGAAAAGCTCACCTGTGCTATGTCGTAATTCCAACCTGTGCCAGCTGTCTCTATAAGCCCCCATCAAAGGTTACTTCAAACTGGGGAAAAAAATATCAATAAAATTAAATTTATAAAAAAAACAAAATTTATATTTACATGTACCAACTAAACATGTATTTATTTTGAGAGAACCAAAATTTACCTCTGTCAGAGTAGGACAATCAACTGAGCTTAGCAATCAGTAAAACTTAAACAATACTGGAACATATATATATAGCCAGTGCATAGAAGTAAAATAGGAAAAGTACTGTAAACCAACTTTTTTTTATTCGCATCATCTTTTATTCACAATTCGTCAGTTTGAAATCAATCTGCGGCGATTATTTATCGGTCTTAGGAAACATTTTCTTCAAATACAAAGCAAAATAAATGGTTCGTGGCGATAAATATTTATTTAGTGAATTAAAATATGTCATGAAAGTTGGTTTACAGTATTGAAAAAGTCTTGATATGGAGTCCCAGACTTTATGACTTTTAGTTTAAATCCCCCTCTTTTTAACCTACTTTTAATTCCTTTTTGAGATAATCATACCAAAGTTAATAGTTTATGATAAAATAATTAAAATTCATACTAAAATCTATCTTGGCAGAAAATCCATGTGCAGCACATTAAATATCACTTTGTATCTTTTGACTAAAAGAGTTAGAACATTTATTTGTTAACTGCATTCAAGATTGAATTTGATATTTTTTTTAAATGGATTTGGGCTCCAGGCCTTTTTTTTTCATTGAGAACTAATTTTCAGTGAGAAATACACTAGATCTGAATAAGTGTCAATCAATAATTTAAACTATTTCATTAAAAAAAAATGATGAAAATGCTTTCCTGATTGTATTAAAAAATGAGAGAGAGGGAGGTAGAGAGAGATTTAAAAAAAGTTGGATGACAACTTTTTCTGCATTGCAGGGCTTTAGTCACATGTAACTAATCCGAGATTCGCTGCACATGTCATACTGCATGTAGTATAGTGTAACATTGAAAATTTTCACCCAAGAAAACCATTGTCAACCGAGGCGCATAATACAGACAGATAAAAGCAGGGGACAGAGTCGGAGGAATCTCGGATTAACGTGCACCCTGATCTGTTCATTCATTACTGTTTAAATCCGTTTAGGTAGCTGACAACTTTCCGTAATTCGAAGTTGTAATACCGAATATGAACTACAAATACTTAAAAATTAACAGTTTAATAATTACCTGTCTGATGCAACTATATCAAACTGTCAAATGCTCCGTGACTTCACTTCCCTGTTCGGAGTGTATAGAGCATGTAGAGAGTAACAGGATGCTCCCACATCTATTCTTTCATTCGTTCATGATGTCATTTAACATGTTTAAGTGAAGTGGTGAAGTGCATGATTTACAATACATCTGATTCTTTGCTCCTGCTGACTTGAAACTTGCACAGTTCTGTATTGAAAATAAACTTACTAGTCCTCTTTTATTGGGTCATCAATCATGCATCACGCTAAACGTCTTTCATATGTCCGATAAATTCTACTGAGATTCCAGCACTTTAAATTGTTATACGATTTTCTACTGGAAATGTCCTTTGTTTGTAACCATCATCATGTTCATGGTTTGACAGACGAAATTCATTAGCGATTGAATGCTTAGTATCGCTGGTTTAAATTCCGCCGGTTTCAAACGCTTAAGTGACTTATAAGAGTTATCTCCCTGTAATCGCAAACCTTACCTTAAGTATAAAAGATCTTTATAGGTCAATTCACCTTCTGAAAAGTTTCCTGAATTAGAATTTGCAAGTCGACTCTTTAAGCAGCTTGAATCTACTTCATCTTCATGCTCACTCCAAGCACTATACTCTGTCGAACTTGAGGGTGCACGTTTTTTTTCTTCGCTGCATGGATGCCTTAAAGGAGCTTTGTGTTTCATCTTCCAAGTCCTTTAAGAAAGAAAAAATCCACATCAGACATTTATATCTGAACAACAGGGATGTGGGCAATGACAACCATCCAAGTAACCCTCTTTTTTGAAAATGTTGAAGATTACAGCAAAAATTATATGGGCTTTTCCTTGATGATCACCTGAGTGTATTCAGTTTCTTAAACTTAAGCCACTTTTGTTACACTCAGGGCTTCACTCTGGATTCCAGAAACAAAAATGTTTACAGTTTTTTTTGAGGACTTTATAATTGTTATTATATCCATGCAGTTTATTTTTTATTTTTATTTTTTTTTAATTTTTTTCATTCACATCTCTTTTACATTATTGTACCTTGAAGTTAATACAATATGATGTGTTTTTTTAAGAATAAATAGAGAGCTAAGGAGAGAGAGAGAAAAGAGAGAGAGAGAGTTAAGAAAAAAGCTGCTTCCCTCTGTTCCACTGGGCATCAAACTTTTCCTTTCCACCATTTTTATAATAAATAAATTTGTGTGTTTCATAATAAAGATTCATTTGTGATATTGCAGCACATAAATTCAAAGGTTCCTCAGTAAATCTTGCTGTATAAATATAATACTTAAGCCAAAGGATAATAGTATTTTGAATACCAGTATAAATATAGGATCTCCCATGATTTGTAGTTGGATATGATTTTTATCCAACGAGTTGTGTGTTTTTTATCCCCAAGCCTTGGCAAGGGGATAAAAACACACAACGAGTTGGATAAAAGTCATATCCAACTACAAATCATGGGAGATTCTTTTTATCCCATGTTTAATACTTCACAACTAATGTTTTACACTGTTTTATATAGGACTCCACTTTATTTTACTTCATCGCGCTAAGGCAAAAACCATTGTGACGTCACAACTGTGGATTATGAAAAATTTATCCAATGAGTCATATCCACGGGATAAAGGGGTAAACATGGGATAAATCTCTATATAACCTAAAATAAAGGATTTCTTTGTAATATTTATCACTAGACCAGTCTTATCTTCAAGAAACATTACAAATTCTTCTAGAAGTAATTGTGTATAATCACCTTCCCATAAAAGATGTTCTATTGTTTCTTCTTCCGAGTGACAAAAATTGTAGTATTTATAGTCATTTTTTTTTTTAATTTTAAACAAAAATGAATTTGTTGCTAAAATTCTGTTTGTAATTCTATACTGAAACCATTGGAGTTTGCAGTCTTTTGTCACTTTGAAGGGTATTTTGTGAAATTTTTTCCATTCTTTATCATCGACCTGTAAAATCTCACTCCACTTTGTTTTCACAGAAGAGTTTTGCTTAAGAATTTCATAAAAACATTTGGATTTACGTAATTGATTTAGCTAATCCTGCTTTCCACTAAACAGGTGCTAAGCATAATACACAGCCAAAAGTAATTAACCTTTACAGCATATCTTACAATCATAAGCAAAGATTCTTTAGTAAGCTCAAATAAGAAAAAAATTAACCTTTTAGTTCTGCTTCAATCATAAATAAGAGGTCCATGGGCCACATCGCTCACCTGAGCACTTTGGCTAGGAAAAAGCAGATATTAGTTCAGTATTGAAAAGTTTAACAAATATAGAAGTGGTCCTGATGGAAGGTGGAGGGGGGGGGGGTTATGATTTGAACAAACTTGAACAAGTTGAGTCTACACTACCTTAGATGCTTCTGAATTAGTATGACTAATATACATGTAATGGCTTTGTCGTTCTTAAGAAGAAAATTTTTATTGATATATATACTTTAATTATATTCATTGATATAAATATTATCTCCTGTTTATGGCCCCTCTTACTTCTGAGGGGTCATGATTTTAACAAAGGACAGGGTATGGTAACGGCCCAATCTGGCCCCTTATTTGATAAAAATCAGAACACAGTTAAAATTATGATAGTTTGTAGTTAAGAAATTTAAATGATGCTTGCTTTAAAACCAACACTATTTTTGATTCAAAGCTTACACAGAGGCCACAAGAGGGTGCAAAAGTAGGACATTTTCCCGAATTTCCTCAATTCTGGTCAAATTTGAGATACATTTCACTTCGGGAAACATAGAGCACATGCTTGCCTATCTGAGATTTTTATACATAAGAGGCATCTGATACTAGTGTATGAAATATATAAATTTGGTAGATAGGGAAGCTTGTGCTCTATGTATTCTGAACCAAAATGTGCTGTAAAATCGATAAAAATTTGCATAAAAATAAGAAAATTCGGAAATTGACATATTTTCTGACCTTTCTGTGACCTCTATGTATCCCATAACTTAGAACCAATACTCATTTTGTAGCAGGGGTGACAACAGGTTTTTATCTGATAAACTGTTGCTTCATTCTAAAGGACACTCTGAACTGGGGGCCAAAAAGGGGTCTTAGCCTATCTTGTCCTTTAATCTACATTACCTGAGAATTCTTCTATATTATTATGACCAACCATGGCTTTGCTGTTCTTGAGAAAAAGATTTTTAAAGATTTCTTCCTATGTATTCCTATGCAAAACTTTGATTACCCATTGTGGCCCCACCCTACCCCGGGGGTCATGATTTGAACAAAGATTTTCCTTATGTATATATTCCTATGTAAAACTTTGATCATCCATTGTGGCCCCACCCCACCCCGGGGGATCATGACTTGAGCAAACTTGATTCTACACTACCTGTGGATGCTTCCTTATAAATACATGTATGTCCACTAACTTAAAGGGATTTGCTGTTCTTGAGAAGTAGATTTTTAAAAATTTATCATATCTATATATATGTCAAATTGATCCTCCATTGTGTCCCCACCACTACTTAGGGATGATTCCACATAAGTTTCATATTTTCTAGCACAGTGGTTCTTAAGAAAAAGATTTTAAATGATGCCATTAATTTTAATAGAAAAAAGCTAATGAACTTCAATTGACCTTGTTCCTAAAATAAATCGGTCAAATTTAAATTCATCGCTTCTTACTTAGTGATAATGTCTTCTTGAATCTGTAAAAATATGGTTAAATTTTAAAAACAATGAATTTGAGAAGAGTCCCTCCATAAGCCTTTGTCTAGGGTAACTCACTGGAGCCTTTGTCTATGGTAACTCACTTAAGCCTTTGTTTTAGGTAACTGACTTAACCCTTTGTCTAAGATAACTCACTGAAGCCTTTGTCTAAGGTAACTGACTTAAGCCTTTGTCTAATGTAACTGACTTAAGCCTTGTTTTAGGTACATGTAACTAGCTTAAGCCTTTGTTTTAGGTAACTCACTTAAATCTCCGTCTAAGTTAACTGACTTAGTTAAGCCTTAATTGTCTTAGGTAACTCACTTAAGTCTTTGTCTAAGGTAACTGTCTTAAGCCTTTGTCTAAGGTAATTCATGCACTTAAGGTATGTCACTCGTGAAATTTGTTATATCAAGGATTTTTTGAGAAGTATATTTTGGATAAGTACTCAAATAGTATGACTCAAAATCACAGAGAAAATGGGGGGTCAGTGTGCATCTAACTGAGCTACGGTACAATTAAGTTGACCTTTTTGCACTTAAATTGTAATTCTTTGGTTAATCACTTTAACCGTTATCATATTTTATAAGATGTAACCATGGCAATAACCATAATCTTATTTTACGTAAAATAGTTTGAATAATATTTATCATTCAACAAATCATGCAAATTAATGCGCGTAAATTATTGTGTGACCTTTTTGCACTAAAAAAATCTCATATTTGGGGTATTAAATATCTAAATAGGCAATAGTCTTAATAGAATATTTTCTTGTATCAAACTTTTTACGACTTAAGTGCTGATCGGTCAAAAGTATCGAGTAGTTTAAAATAATGAAAGAAAAAGTTGGGGTCAGTGATGTAAATTTTGAAATATTGGTCAAAATATGCAATTTTCAGGCAAAAAACTGTGTAAATTTTATCTCGACTTCCTTAATATATCTTCATTTCTTGGCAATGTTTGTTGAGCGAAGGTGTAAATTTTGTTATAAAAATATAAATTGAGACCTATATTTAATATTCCAGGCATATCATAAGGGAAAATATTCTCTGAGTAAAAGTATGTGAGGCTCAAGTTCCTAGATATTAACTTTAATAAATGTGTAGATTTGCAGAATTTTCTGCTAAATATCCTTCCGCCAAAAGAAATAGTCCCTTATAAATCTTGCTTCTTTGTGAATTTCCTAGCAGTTTTTTAATTGAATGTTGAACATTTTACATTGTTTAATTTAAATATGTTATAAAGATTGAATTGTAATAAATAGTTTTTAAGTAAGAGGTTCTGACTGAAATTTTCTAAAAGGCTGACGAGTGACATACCTTAAGCCTTTGTCTAAAGTAATAGCTGACAAACCCATTATTATTACCAAGCTTGCATCTTTATCCTCTTTAAGATCACTTGCTGTCCTTTTTCGACTTCTGGCTGCTTCATTTGTCTCAGGTACCTTAAGAGACATAGGTTACCTACAAAATTAATTAATGCCTAATCATTAATTAATGTCAATTAACCTTATTCACAAAGCCAAAGTATTTTTTTTTCACTCCAATTTGTTATATATAATTCTTGTATTGACATAAAACATGAACATATTTTTCCTTAGATGTTGAAGCACATGAGTTTGTTCAAGTATTGTGACATGACAAGCTTCACATTTTGTAAGTGAAAGCTAGTGCAGAAATGGGAGATGAGAGATCAGAAAATGGCCAGTGTAGAATTTTCTGATGTGCAAATATATGACAGATCAATCATCCAGAAAATTTTGACATGGAAATACACAGTTCAGTCCTTTAAAAAACAGTAATATTTTAACTTCTAGTAAAAAAGAAAAAAATGACCCTCACTGTAAAAATAATTCTATTGTCTAGCTACCAGCTGGAAACAAGTGCCTTTGGCTGATAGTCATAATTTGCATCTCATTCTGACCCACACATGTCACAGCAGGGGCAATATATATCTTATACATGCATGTAGAATATGATTAATTAATAGTGTTGATACTAAAATTTTGCACTATACAAGATTTTCAGATCAATCAATTGTTAATATTGACAATAACTGAATAATATCTTTACACTGTAAATGAGTTTTTTTTTTCGTACTGAACAGGACAGAGACATAATTAACACTCGGAATGAGTCATCCTTACCTTACCACACGTGCTTGGATAAAAATGAGACGGCTACTGATCGTTTTTATTGTATTAAAATTCCCGTCTTTCCCGTGTTTCCCACAAGACGGTGAAGACCATGTCAAGCTGCACCTAAATCGGGATCGGAATACCAATAATTGCTTACAACATGTACTTTCGGTTTACTGTTTACAATTTTAATTTTTTTTTTTTTAAATGTTTTACTCCCTATGATATCTGTGTAAAGTGGACGTTAAGATCATGGCCAGTTTAAGAAAATTTTCCGCTCACCTGCTCAGAACACGTCATTCCAGGATGCTTGACCAATGTGACAGTTACAAGTTTAAAATCGGTTACACCTGTAAAATTTGTACAGGGATATCAATAGTGTTACACATTAAATATGTCAAAGGTAAATATGATTGCTAAAAATATGAATTTGTTCCATTGTAAAATGTTCTAGTTGTAAGTGTACATACATAATACCTCCAGATTTATTTAATTTTAGAGTTATTTTGCAAAATTATAAAGCGTTTGTACAGTACCTTTTAATTATAGATAGTAAGTAAATTTGATTTAACTGATTAACGCATAGGCCTCGGAACGGGGAGGGGGCTAGGGGGCGTAGACCCCCTTTTTTGCAAAGATAGACATAATAGGCATTGAAAATTAGGGCTTACCTTTTTTTGTTGGTTTAGCCCCCCCCCCCCACTTTCAATTAGCCACCCCACTTTCAATTATGTAAGGGAAAACTAAATTTTTTTCTAATGTAAATGAAAGGTACTAAACTTAATTATGATACATGTATCTTTGAATTGCTACCTCTGTACATTTATGACTGACATTCTAAAATTATTTTATTTTATTTATTTATTTATTTATTTTTGCCTGCAACACAATGATAACAACTAAATATAATCTCTTCTTTTTGTCAGCAGAATTATACAACAAGTAGACCTCTCTTATCTGATGAGGTTAAAAAGGCCCAGGGGGCAAAGACAACGAGGGAACCAACTATTTTCTCTAAGATTGTCGATAAGTCAATCCCAGCAGATATCATATATGAAGATGAACTGGTTTGTTAAGCTTTTTGCCATACATGTATATTGGCTGTTGTAACACGTACCATAGACTCAACTCAGTCAAGTGAGCTTTCCTGATGAAATTCTGTTAGTCTGTCTGACTGTATAATTTGTTAACTTTTCTTCTTGACTTTGGGTTGCTGCAAAAAAAAAAAAAAAAAATCAGTTAGATCCATGTCCAGCAGTCCAAAATTTATCTTTGCTCAGGCTTTGCTTTAAGAGGTTGCTGCAGTCACTAAAACTAAAATCTAAGATTCATCCCTAGTTATCAACGTTATCAGTAATAGAGATTGTACTTCTCCATTTTGAAATTATATTTTAGGAATAGGTATAGTTTTGTTAAAAAAAAAAAATTTAAAAAAAAAATAGTTACATGAAAGTAGAATCTTTGATTCATGATTGCAGAGATTTGTAACATTGGAAGGAAAAAAATTATAGTTCAAGACATACAGAAACCAAAGAATCTGTAACCATGGTAACCATGAATTTCCAAGATACAGTTTATCTGAAGCATGTACTTTGTAGCATAAGCAGATTTATTTTATCGAATTGATAAAGATGATCATCATACCATAATTTGATTTCTTTGATTGTATTATGTTCTGCTTATTTCTGTAATTCTATTTTTAGTGCTTGGCTTTCCGAGATGTTTCACCACAAGCCCCTGTGCACTTTTTAGTGATTCCAAAGTCCCCAATACCAGGAATCAGTGATGCAGATGTACAGGATAAAGAGGTCAGAAAACTCATAGTTTACACATGTGAAATTTTACAATATGTTCATCATTATGTTAGTATTATTTTATTGTTATAAAGTGGTAGGAGGTGTACCTTATTCACCTTGTATGTTTGTCTGTCTGTATATCTGTTTTCATAAGGTTAGGCTCAATATGAATATCAGTTTCTGGATTATCTCATTAGTTAAATAAGCCACATAATTGTGCTGATACATGAATGGTGCATATACTGAAAGAGCTGGGTACGTTAAGACCGATGTACAGCCCTGTAAAATCGGCAAAAATTAAACGCACGATTACATTCTATGAATTGTATCAATTAACTGTTAAGGTTTCCCTGTGTGTGAAATAGGAATAAATTTTTCTCAACTCACGTGCCCTTTCATTTATATAACATTCAAAACCGGTCTAATATTCTGGAATTCCCCTATTTTGGACGTTTTCCTCCTCTTCAAGTCTATATTTCGATATGGCCGCATCCGAGTATGTATGCGAAACTTTGCAGAAAGAACAAATACACTATGATTTTTAATATTAAAGAGAAAAAATAACCTTACAAAAGTGCGGCCACATCCGTTTTTACAAAAAATTGAAGTAAAAATGCTGCATTTTTGGATAGACGTCACCTTTTCTCCACAATAAAATCTATATTTTTTAAGAAATTAATTGTTTATTTCTATATCTGAAGGCTTTAAAAAATTTTTTTATTGTTTTTTAAATTCAATTCTGCATTTGAAAAAAAAATTAATTTAATACAATTATTTATGCAAAAGAAAACCATATAAACCTTTGTCAGTGAAATTTACTATGGGACATTACATGTAAATTAGTGATGCAATGCATTGAAAAAAAATGACGTCACAAAGAGCAATCATGTTGAAAATATGTACTTGTAACAATTTCTTCAGTCTTCACAACTATGATAAATATTCAATCAATATTTACAGCATGAAAAAGTGATTTAACGACATAAGTTGGGATGGTTCAGACAATCAATTTACATTTAATCCTACATGTACAATGTACCTCCAATTAAAATGAGCGTCTCTTTCTTTCATAGTGGACATTGACTTTATTTGACTTAAGAAAAGATTATTTTTAACATTTTTATTGAAAATCATCAGCTTTCTTAAGTATGTTTTATTCGTTTTCAATTTATATATGTCTGGGATTCATGAATGTCACAAGACAATAGCTAACTTTTTTTTTGGGGGGGGGGGGGGAAGGAAATTTGAAGCTTGTCTTACATGTATAGTTGTCACCATTTGAACATTTCTTTTCAAAACTTGTTATCCTTGTCACTTGTTGCAGATTTTTATTTGACAAAATGAATTATGTCAGAAAGGATTCTAGTGTTTTATTGCATAATCAGGAAGTGTTTTATATATGACCAAATACTTTTAAATCTGGGGTCAAAGGCTGGTGAAGGTCTCGAGGGGTGTAACTGATGTCACTAAGTTACTCTATCAAAACTTCGAGTTAATGCCTACCATCTCAAATAGGTTCTGCCAGCAAGTCACATGTCACACCTTCCCGTTGGTGGCCCTGGAAATACTTAGGTAGCTGAGTGACAGTGGCAAGAGGCGAGTCTCCAGCGCCTTTAGATAACTGGAATCTGTGACTAGGGGAAGGAAAACCCCAACAGAAAACCACTGGTCCTCTGGGTCCAAGGGGTTTTGCGCAGGGTTAGCAACCCACCATGTAGAAAGGCAATTGCTACAGAAACGCATACAAAATTTAATCAAGACTTCTCAAATTCTGGAAGAGAAGGTTCTCCAAAAGGAAGACCAAGGACGCCATGTGGTGAAAACCAGAGACAGAAGGAAACTACAAGGCCGAAAACCCTTCTCGGACCCAGAAATATCAATATAGGAACTTGGAACGTAAGAACCATGTATGAAGCAGGGAAAACAGCGCAAATTGCAGCAGAGATGAGAAATTACAATCTGACACTGCTCGGCAAAGGTGAGACAAGATGGATTCAATCAGGACAGTGCAGACTTACTACAGGTGAATTACTCCTCTATTCTGGACATGAAGAAGAAAATTCACTGCACTCTCAAGGAGTGGCACTCATGCTATCCAAAACAGCAAGGGAAGCATTAATAGGCTGGGAAGCACATGGACCAAGGATTATAAGGGCATCTTTTAAAACAAAACATAAACGGATTAGCACAAACATTATCCAGTGCTATGCCCCAACAAATGATGCAGAGGAAGAAGCAAAAGATGAGTTCTACAACAGACTTCAAAGTGTTATTGACACCTGTAGAGAAAGAGATGTTACCATCATGATGGGAGACCTTAACGCAAAAATTGGAAATGATAACACCGGATATGGCGAGATTATGGGACAACATGGACTGGGACAAATGAAAGAAAATGGTGAAAGATTAGCAAACTTTTGTGCATCCAACAAACTAGTTATTGGTGGCACTTTATTCCAGCACAAAAGAATACACAAAGCCACCTGGGTATCACCAGACCAATTAACTGAAAACCAGATAGATCATATAAGCATCAATAAAAAGTTTAGAAGATCTTTGCAGGATACCAGGGTCAAACGAGCAGCAGATGTAGCCTCAGATCACCGTCTATTGACAGGCAGCATCAAACTGAAGCTCAGAAAAATGAAAACAGAAGGAAACTCTCAGAGAATCAGATATAACACCAGGTTTCTCCAAGATACCCAAATCTTACAGGAGTATAAGATTGCGGTTAAAAACAAATACCAAGCCCTTCAGGAAATAGGGGAAGTAACAACAGTTGAAGACCATTGGAAAGGGATAAAAGAGACCATCACAACAAGCTGCCATGAAATACTTGGAGTGAAAAAGTACCATCATAAAGAGTGGATCACAAATGACACACATAGGAAAGTACAGGAGAGGAAGGCTAAGAAGGCTGAGGTCAATTCAAGCAGAACAAGAGCTGAAAAAGCAAAAGCACAAAAAGAGTATGCAGAGGCCAACAAGAGAACTAAACAAAGTATTAAAGCTGACAAAAGAAGGTACATGGAGGAACAAACAACGGAAACAGAACAAGCTGCAAAAGCAGGAAACATGAAAGACTTGTATGACATCACCAAGAAACTAGCTGGGAAGCGAAGTAAACAAGAAAGGCCAGTGAAAGACAAGGCAGGGAAGCAACTAGAAGGGGAAGAAGAACAAAGAAGGAGATGGAAAGAGCATTTTGAAGAATTGTTGAATAGGCCAGTTCCACCCATTCCTCCTAATATTACACCAGCAGATGAGGACCTAGACATAGACTGGGGACCACCTACTAAGGAGGAAATAAAAATAGCCTTAAAACAGATGAGGAATGGCAAGTCAGCAGGGCTGATAATATCCCGGCCGAGGCACTTAAAGCTGATTTTGAAAACTCAGCCAACATACTTCACCCACTTTTTCAAAAAATATGGGAGGTAGAAACAATCCCAGAAGAATGGAAAGAAGGATACCTCATCAAGCTTCCAAGAAAAGGAGACCTCAGCGATTGTGCCAACTATAGGGGAATAACACTGTTAGATGTTCCAGGGAAGGTATTTAATAGGATCATACTGAACAGAATGAAAGAAGAAGTGGATGATAAGCTACGTGACCAACAAGCTGGATTTCGTAAAAATAGATCTTGTACGGACCAGATAGCAACGTTGCGCATTATCATTGAACAATGTGCTGAATGGAACTCCTCCCTCTATGTAGGCTTCATAGATTACAAGAAAGCCTTTGACAGTGTTGACAGGGAGACAATATGGAAACTTCTGCGACATTATGGATTTCCTTGTAAACTGGTAAATATCATCTGCAACTCTTATGAACACCTGACATGCAGGGTCATACATGGAGGACAACTGACGGAACCATTCGAAGTAAAAACAGGAGTTCGTCAGGGATGTCTACTGTCACCCTTTCTATTTCTTCTTGCAATAGACTGGATAATGAAATCATCCACGGACAATAGGAGAAATGGAATACAGTGGACACCATGGTCACAGTTAGATGACCTAGACTTTGCGGATGATTTGGCACTCCTATCACATACCCGGGCACAAATGCAGGAGAAAATTACAACTGTGGCAGAAACATCAGCACAGATAGGACTCAACATCAATATTGCAAAAACAAAGATCCTAAGAGCAAACACACGATCACATGCTTCATTAAATATAGAAGGAAAGAAAATAGAGGAAGTAGAACATTTCACCTACCTTGGCAGTATAGTGGACCAACAAGTAGGAACCGAATCAGACATAAAAGCAAGAATAGGAAAAGCCAGAGTAGCATTCCTCCAGCTTGGAAACATCTGGAAGACCAAGGGAATTACAACACGCACCAAAGTTAGGCTTTTTAACAGCAATGTTAAGGCAGTGCTTCTATATGGTTCTGAGACATGGAGGATGACCGTTACCACAACAAACAGGATCCAGACATTTGTCAACTCTTGTCTGAGACGCATCCTCCAGATCAGATGGCCCGACAAAATCAGCAACATCAATTTGTGGCAAAGAACAAACCAAGCCCCTATAGAAGAGGAAATAATGCAGAGAAGGTGGAGGTGGATAGGGCATACTCTACTCAAGCCCAACAATAACATCACAAGGCAAGCCCTATCTTGGAACCCCCAAGGAAAACGTAGGAGAGGTAGGCCAAAGAACACCTGGCGGAGA
The DNA here is from genome assembly GCF_033153115.1 of Saccostrea echinata. Lineage (NCBI taxonomy): Eukaryota > Metazoa > Mollusca > Bivalvia > Ostreida > Ostreidae > Saccostrea > Saccostrea echinata. Next base: position 2,393,473 of record NW_026889798.1, on the reverse strand, counting down.
GATCTAGAGGCAGACGTTAAAAGAATGGGCAAGAACTGGAAGGAGGTTGAAAGCACTGCTCAGGATAGAGGGGCCTGGAGGAATCTTGTCTGCGGCCTATGCCCCAAAAGGGGTAGCAGGCATAAGGAAGGAGAAAGGACTTTTAAATCTGCCACTGCCGACCTACATTTACTTATTGAATGTCAGCAGCTGGGAATGGAAAAGTTCTTACATGTATTTACAGTTATTAATTATATATTCATTTATCATGCTGAGCGGAATATTGACATCAGTGTTTTCAAGTAAAATTGGGTTTAATTTATAATTTACAAGGAATTTTAGATAATTATGTTGACCAAGTTTATATGGCTTAAAAAACGTATACAGTGGTGTACGCTTTCGGTATTTTCTACGAAAATTTAAGTGAAACATGATACAATCAACCTTTTTTTATTGTCTATAAATAAAGATTATCAGTTCCCATGCAGTTCTGTGAGAAATACAAACACGATCTTGCATTACTTGTGGACAAGACACTCCCTTTCCGCTCCGTAATCGATGGTTAACTCGTTATTTTTTTTTTCATAAATTGTTTTCCTAATACATTTTAAGGCATTCCAAGTCTTGAAATGAAAAAAAGAAAAAAGATTACTCTATAGATATTTATCTGTATAAAAAACGAATGTACGTATTAACTACATGTACACTATTGTTAATCTTGAATTTTAAGTAAGCGAGTATTTTTAAAAGGATTTTATCCAGATTATCCATAAAATAATAGAAATATATTTCATAGGAAATATGTTTAGTATTACAATAGATGTTCATCGTGGGGCTGAAGGAGCGTCCTGTCCAATATCACCTCTGTGAAAACGGCGGTGCACATTATCGCTAGATTTTTTAAAAGATTCAATGTCCGTCTGTGATGATAATCCGTTCCAGAAAAAAAAAAATTAAAAGTATTTTATCGTTACTACAAGGACAAATGCACAAGGAAATGCCCCCAGAGAGTTAATGTATCCAAAGGAAGTGATAAAATTATCATTGTCACCGAAATAATAATTATATCAAATACATGTATCTTACCTACGGCTGTGTAACATGTAAACATAGGGAGGAGTTCTAAAGAAAATCTTTATCTATTTTAATGCAGTTTTTGTCTTAGAAGATGACGTGATGTATAGTCTTGCAATTCATGTCAGCAGTTTGTTAGATATATTTTTAAAGATTTTTTTTTATCAGACACTAACATGAACAAGCATTCTGAGAGTATTGCATTAGCAATACTAGTCCCCTACCGGCAAGTATAATCTGGTTCCGTTCCCGTTAAGAATTGAAAATGCCATAATTCCGTCAAAAATTAATGAAGCGGGACGAAATTCAAACTTAATCTATAACTAATCAAGGTAAAGCCACATACCAAAAATCAGCTCAATATCTACAAGCGTTTAGAAGAAAATTGCGGAAAACCCGTAAAAATTGAAAAGGCCGTAATTCTGTCAAAAATCAATGAAGCGGAACGAAATGCAAACTTGATCTGTAACTCATCAAAATACACTCACATACCAAAAATCAGCTCAATGTCTGCAAGCGTTTAGGAAAAAAGTGCGGAAAACCAAGTGGGACAGACTGACAGACAGACAGAGGGACAGACAGACAGACAGACAGACGGACAGACAGACAGACAGACGGACGGACAGACGGACGGACAGACTCAGAGGAAACCTATAGTCCCCTCCGGTTTCACCGGTAGGGGACTAAAAAGAAACATAATCAAGCTAGTGTTATAATCCGGGAATTGCAAGGATAACTCTAAAAAGAAGTACTGTGACGTGTTTTGCGTATTGTTCCCACAAGTAACTAAATAACGTAAGATTTCGTATAATTTGATAACTGAACTAGAAATCAAATCTCTATATAGCTTATAAAAAGGGACGTGAAAGTGAATTTTGATTCTTCTATGTGAGTGTTCTGTTATTCTGCATTTCGATTATTTGTATTTTGTATCTATGTAAAAAGAAGGGGGGGGGGGGCTTACTGATAATCAAGTTATACATGTACTGTAATGAGTACCAATAAAAAAAAAATATATCAAGAATTTGATTTAAAACTAAATACATCCCTTTCCAATTTCTTTTGGCTCCCCACTGGACTGTGACCGTTGATGGATCTTTTACTGATCGATATCAATGCAAGTGTCTGCCGTTTCATGCTGCATTGCTTTGAAGACGACATGCGCATATTTTCATAGCTGATGCGGATAAACTCTATATGAAAATCATACACACAATATTATATCCTTATTTTTATAACTTTTAGTTTTAGGAAATTATGCCCGTTAGAGTGTACTACAGGCTTCTGAATCCCTTCCCGAGAATTCGTGTGCATTTCCTGTCGAATTCACTACGCAGATTTAGGCATATAATTTTCAATTTTGTTAATCAAATAATGAGTATGTACATGCAAAGTACTGTGTTTGTCTCTAAAATTAAATTATTAGCCTTGGCTATATAAAATATTTTGTTCATCGAAAAATTGATCTAAACAAATCGCACACCCTTTTTTAAGCCTTTGGAGATTCACGGTTTTTATTTGAAGCAAAATTTTTCAAGGTCTGTAACGCAAGTTATGATAAGGCCATTCCAAGTTTTTTTTTCTATGTGCAGTGTACGCGGACGAATTGGTTTTGAGGTTATGAAATTAAAAACAAACACAAATTAAAATTGATAAATACAAAGCTTTGAAACGCAAACACAAAGTTAACTCAAATTAAAGTCAACAAATACGAATCTCTGAAATGCATTTTACTCTTTTGGGATTGCCATCCCTCTTTTTAAGTGGTGTATTATTTTTTTTTATTTCAATAAACTAGTAGTTTAACTACAAGTTTTATGGCGAGGAGAGGTCTCAAGTGATAATAAGAAATTCCAGAACTGTTCTGAAAATGTTGCGTTTTTCCCCTTTTGGTTCGTGTGTTTTCTCGGATAGGAAGATAAGTTAGATTGACGCAAAACAAAGAAAAAACTTGGAATGGCCTCATCAATCAGGACTCTTATAACCGGTCTCCTCTTGTGGTTTTAACATAGAAAGTGATTGTGTGTAAGTATATTGGGGATTGTTCCTGGTTAGGGTATTTTACATGAACCATGCAGTAAAGCGGATCCACTGGAATGAATAAATAACGATCTATAAAAGAAATCCTAACATCAGAGAAAATTTTTTTAACGCAGTTTAAGACACCTCGTAACCCCGTAATAGTGAGTAATTTATACGTTTATCAAAAAAAAAAAAAAAAAATTAAAAAAAATACGAAATTAATAGCGCTGCTATTTGTTGGAATGGAAAAGGGGAGTGGTGTTGATGGCTTTTTCATTGCCAAAAATCCAATTTTGACAACTTTATATGGGACGTTCCAATTTTCTTTCTAATACTGATTCATGTATCTTTAAAAATTTTAATGTAACTTCATAGACAATGCGGAAAATGATTGAAGAAATCATTAGGACATTTTTACATAAAAAATGATAATGGAGATGGGCGAACATAGTGTGCAGAAAGCCTATAGCTTCAGATATATAAAAATCATGTTCAGTTTGTGAATTTAATATTTAGAGTAAAGTTGTAATTATTGAAATTTATGAAATTGTGATAAACAAAACTTCTCTGAGGAAAATTTTCTCGGAAAAATTTATTCTTTTATTAAAAAAAATAATGTGGTATTCGTGGGGTTCGAACCCTAGCAAAAAAATCCTGAGTATCATTTTCTTTCGAGACTAGCACGCTAACCACTAGACTACACAAGTCCTGACGAACAGTGGCATTTAAATCATGTTTGTGATATGACCCTTGACTTAATGGACTTCAAGTATTTCTCGAAAAGATGCGAATGTTATGTCATAAAAGTATATTTTTAAGGTATAGTGGGTCATTGCTCCATATTTTTGGTAACCAAAAAATGTATATTTTTATGTTAACTTTGAGAATTAACTTTCAAAAAGGTGGAGCGAAGACCCACTCATATCGAAAAATAGTGTTATAGTATGCGAAAATGACTCTTTTTGCCCACTTTAGTGTATGTCTAATATTTCACAGGCAAATAATTTCAATCTTTGAGGGATTTTTGCAAATTGTAGAGATTTTACATAAAGTATATTTTAATGTTAGATGAAATATCAAGGAAAATTTTGATATAATTGAAATTTAATTTTTCATCTTCATGTTTGTCACACTATAGGCCTATCGCTCGTCATGTTCACCCATCTCCTTTGATACGAGCACAATTTTAAAAGAAGTACTACCTTGTCTCGTCTGTATGGATGAATCAAGCTTCATGATGAAATCGTTTGTAATAAAATTATATTTTTCTTTAAATTATTATACTCCTTCCAGCTATCAAAGATACATTACGATGAATTGAAATAAAAGTTCAAAATTGTTTTCTGGAACATAAGGCAGGTAAAAGTAAATAGTTTCCGGTTCAGAGAATTTACAGATTTCTTTTAACGTAACGTTATAAATCAGTAACGCCGTGATGACGTTATCACTTAAAAATTTGTAATTTCTAAAGAAAACTCCCCATTTTTCGAGACCTCTGACGGAAAAACGGTTTGTGATAATTAAAAAAAATAAAACGATTTTGAAAGGACACATCGTAGGCATGTTTGTAAAAAAGTGAAATCAAATTTGGAGACAGGGCCGCTCTGTTATACTTAACGTACCCAGTTCTTTTACTTGTAGTATGATGCAAGCTCCTGATGCTGCATCTGACCTGAATTTTGCAAAGGCTTCAGTGACTGGTTATTAATTACGTTAAGATATCGATTTACGGCCTGTTCCTGGCTTATAACCAGTGGTAATACTAATACGTTAATTTCCACACATGGCAGATAATTCTGTAAACACTCACCTTGAAAAAAACTATACTTGCTACAACTGACTTTCATTTTTAGCTCTCCTGAGCTAAAAGCTCAAGTACACGTAAGCTTTTCTGATCACATTTTGTCTGTCTGTAAACTTTTCACATTTTCGACTTCTTCTGAACCAACCACTGGGTCAATTTCAACCAAACTTGCCACAAAGCATCTTTGGGTGAAGAGGATTCAAGTTTGTTTAAATGAAGGGCCACGCCTAGTTTCAAGGGGATATAATTAAGAAATAGTAAAAATTTGGTGGAATCTTTTAAAAAATTTCTGTAAAACCGTTGGCCCAAAAACTTGAAACCTATGTGAAACCTACACATAGTGTAAATTCAAGTGTGTTTAAATGATGACCCCAGGGATAGGGTGGGGCCACAATGGGGTATCAAAGTTTTACATAGGAATATACAGGCAAAAATCTTTAAAAATCTTCTTCTCTAGAACAGCAAAGCCATGATTAGTCACATTGATACAGAAGCATCCCCAGGTAGTGTAGATTCAAGTTTGTTAAAATCATTACCCCTGGGTGTAGAGTGGGGCCACAATGAAGGGGGGTGTGTCAAATTTTTACATGGAAATATATAGGAAAAAATCTTTAAAAATCTTCTTTTCAAGAACAGATTAGTCATATTGATATGGAATTCCAAACTATGTGAAAGCTTCCTGAGGTATTGTACATGTAAATTCTAAATTGTACAAAGCATGGCCCCTTGGTAGGGTGGGGCCACAAAAGGGGATCAAAGTTTTACATGGGACTTTATAGGATATGAATTTTGAAAATTTTCTCAAGAACTACAATTGTGCCATGCATATGCAAACACTCCCAAGTTGAGTGGATCCATTTTCTTTTTCAATTCATGCCCCATTGGTTAGAGTAAAATAAAACAGGGATAAAATTTATTTCTCTTATACCGGAAAAAATTTTCTTCTCAATAACTGCAAGGTCAAGTTGATCATAATGACATTGAAACATCTCCATATTGTATGGATTCAGAGAGCAGTAGTGTTAGAGTGGGTATTAATATGGGGTCAATATTTTTCATGGGAATGTTAAATCTGAAGAACAGTGGGGCTAAAACTTCTCAGATGAGTGTAGTGGTCCATTGGCCTATTTTTATGCTCACTGGCTTGTTTGAAGGTCAAACTGTGCATACATGTTCATTCTCCACTAGGTATCAAAATAAACCTTAACCTTGTGGTCATCCTTATCCATTTGTGCTTTGTATGAAGCATGTATTGATTACTTCATCTGATTGACTTTTTATGTGTGATTGACTCTTATCATTAAAGAACAGCATATATATATAATATACATGTATAGTTAGAATAATCTAACTGTGTCTCGGAACAGACCCTCATTTAGCTGGGTCCGTAGGACATTTATCATTTTAATGATAGAACATTCTGTCTAATACATGTAGGCATGTTTTAATATATCTTAGGTGATACAAAAACCAAACTGACATATTGTACTTACATAAATACTGTATTTTCTTGATGCAGAATATAACTGACATAGATTTCATGCTTGATCATCTTGAGTTGAAAATAACAATCAGTTGTTTTTAAACAGGTAAACAATCTACACAATCCAGTCCTACATATTTATTGTTTTAAGCTGAAGTATGCATGAAAAGCAACATTTGATCTACACTTCACTTCTGTTTAAAAATTTAGAAGAAATATAGTATTTGCCATCAGCTTAACATATAAATTGTGCTATATATCATATCTATGTATGCTTCTTTTTGTGAAATACTTTCATAAAATGTATGAAGTTTAGTCACAGATCAGGCCTGCTTGTTTTGAAATAGTTAGACTTAAAGTAATTAAACAAATGTTGATACATTATAATATGTATAATATTTTGTGTAAGTGAAATTGACTTCTTTCAGCTTTTAGGACATCTTTTACTGACTGCTAAACAAGTTTCAGAGCAACAGAATCTATCAAATGGATATAGACTAGGTAAAGTAAAATATGTATTACATATGGTACACATAAACTGAGTTAAAAAATGTATGTATACACAGAAATAATACCTTAAAATTTAATCAAAACATTAAAAACATATGGATACACGAAAAAGTTTTTATTTAATTTCATAGATTGTCTGCTCAAAGTATCCGTATATATCACCCATTTTGTTTCTCATAATTTAATCTGCTTTTTCCCTCAGTAATTAATGAAGGACCAGATGGGGCCCAGTCAGTGCATCATCTTCACATACATGTTATGGGAGGAAGACAGATGAACTGGCCACCTGGATGATATCTTTGAACATGGAGAACTAGAGATTATTATGTTCCCCAAACGGAGTTTGGGAACATATTGTTTTTACTCTGTTTCTTATTATTATTATTATTATTAAGGTCTTCCGTCTCCACGGAAGACCTTATAGTGATTCTATTGTTTCTTCTCATTATTATTATTCTTTTTTTTTTTAGACAAAATTTTGTGCACGCGATTTCTCGAAAACTATTCAATGAATTTCCTTGAAATTTTCAGGAATAAAAGGTCTTTATATGAATTTTATATAAAATTCCGTTTTTTGGTAAATTCGGTTCCAGTGCCAAGTTATGGACAATTTTCTGATTTTAAAATGAAATTTTGTCCGCGAGCGTTCTCAAGAATGGCTTAAGATATTAACTGGAGACTTGTTAGAGATGATAGAACATGATTTCTAGATTGGAGAGGGCACCTTTTCGTTCGTCGTCGGCACTTCCGGTCTCTTACGGAAGTGATCAAAGAAATCGTTAAATTTCAACTTTCCTTTTCTAAATCAACTCTTACATCACATTATTGCATCTCTTTTGTAGTTTTGAAATATGTTGGTCCCACCGGAAACAAAAACGTCAACTTCCGGTTATAAGAGAAAAACTTCATAATTTGAGTATTTTTCTTTCCCATTAATATCTTTTGTATATAAAGTATTTGGAATGAATTTTAAATAAGTTATTCAGACTGCAAATGTGTAGAGTAATCTCAAATATCTTTCAAAAATTCACTTCCGGTCGCGTGTTTTTCTGTCCTCAAAATGAGAAGTAATCTGATCAAGATCTCGGAAACCGTAAGAAATTAAGACACCAGACTTATATGAGCAACAGACCTTAAGATGTAGCCAAAACCACTTGGGTTCAGAGCGTCAGCCGTCACTTCCGGTCGTCACAGGAAGTGATCAAAGAAATCGAAAATTTCAACTTTTCTTTTTTATTTAAGATTTGTATCACTTTATTGCATCTTTTTCGCAGATTCGAAAGATGTTGGTCCCACCGGAAACAAAAACGACAACTTCCAGTTATAAGAGAAAAACAACAAAATTTGCGTATTTTACTTTCCTATCAATATTCTTTATAGATAATGTATTTGAAATGAATTTTAGATATGATATTCAGACTGCAAAGGTCTAGAGTAACCTCAAATATCTTTCAAAAATTCACTTCCGGTTGTGTGTTTTTCTGTCATCAAAATGAGAAATTGTCTGAGCGAGATCCCAAAAACAGGTAAAATATTAAAACACCAGACTTATATGAGCAGCAGACCTTGAGGAGTAGGCAAAACCATTTTGGTTAAACGCGTCCGTCGTAACTTCCGGTCGTCACAGGAAGGGATCAAAGAAATCAAAAATTTTAACTTTTCTTTTTTAAATTAAAGTTTGCATCACTTTATTGCATCTCTTTCGCTGTTTTGAAATATGTCAGTTTCCACCGGAAACAAAAACGTCAGCTTCCGGTTTTAGGTGATAAACTATGTTATTTCGTTATTTAACTTTCTCATAAATATTGCTTATCGATAAAGTTCTTGAAATAATTTAATGTATGTTGTAGACACTGCAAATGTGTAGAGAAAAGTCAGAGATTTTTATAAAATTCACTTCCGGTCGCGTGTTTACCTGTCCTCAAAATTAGAATTTTATCTCACAATATTGCTCGGCAACAGTAAACGACTGAAGTCTAAAACTTTCAGGACTGATAGTCAGTTATCAGTTTATTTGAATCGTCAGAAATTCTTGTATCGCCGTTACTTCCGGTCGTGACAGGAAGTGATGCAACAAAGTGAATGGTTAATGGTTAGCACGTTGGATTTTCACGCTGACAACCAGGGTTAAATCTCCAGAGTGTCTGAATTTCTTTTATCACCTTTTCAGCTTGAATTTACGTTTTTATTTTCAAAATCGGACGGAAGACCTCTCATTGCTCGCAATAAGTTTCTAGTTAAGTCTTCCGTTCACAACGGAAGACTTATAGTGATTGTATTGTTTCTTTTTATTATTAAGGTCTTCCGTTTCCAACGGAAGACCTTATTGTTTTCGTTCTGTTTCTTTTTCCCTATTATTATTATTTTTCTTATTATTATTCTTACCGATTTTGTGCACGCGAGTTCTCGTAAACGACTCGGCCGATTTTCATGAAACTTTTAGATCTGATAGGTATTGATCGGAACCTTATTGGAAATTTTTTTCATTGATGACGTCACTTCCTATCTTGAGATATTAAGGATTTTCTGATTTTCAGAGGGTCGACTTGTCCTGGAAACTCCTCCTAAACGACTTAAGATATTGAGTTAAGATTTTCAGTGAAGATAGAGGAAAGATTATAGATGTGCCATTTGGCACCTGTATTTTTCCAGCTTAAAAGGCGTCGAAGCTCGCCTGGGCTCGAAAAATAAGCTCACAAGCATCTCGCAAAATTTGTCACTTTTTCCTTTATATCTTTTTACCTGCAAATATTTTGTTAAAATATGTATGACAAAAGACATGCAAAATAATAAGACCTTTCATTTGATATCAAGAAAAAGGGGCTGACCCCTCAAATTAGGGAGTCAGAGGGGCCCAAAGTCTTTCAAGTATAATTCTTGAACGATCAATATTTTGTTATAAGTTACTGAAACAAAAATGTTTATCTTAACGATTTGGAAATATATGTTATAAAATTTTGATCCTATATTGCATAATAAGGGGACAAAAGGGGCCAGAATGCCAAATCTTTGACGCTTTATATCTCAAAAAGGGGGAATATTTTGATAAGCAATACTGAACAAAAGATGGTTAGATTAAGGTTCTAAACAATATTCACCCTTTCAATTTTTGTCAAACGGCCCCATTAAGGACTTGGAGGGGTGGCCCCTAAATATTTCCATTCGGCAGATCTCCACAACGAAAGGAAATCTGTAAATATGTATTGAACAAAAAGTCTTCAAAATTACAAGACCTTTCATTTGATATCAAGAAAAAAGGGGCTGACCCCTCAAATTAAGGAGTCAGAGGGGCCAAAAGTCTTTCATCTATAACTCGTTAACTATCAATATTTTATTATCAATTACTGAAGCAAAAATGCTCCTCTTAACGATTTGCCACTATATATTATAAAATTAAGATCATATATTATGTAATAAGGGGCCAAAAGGGGCCAGAATTCTAAATCTTTGACGCTTTATACCTCAAAAAGGGGAGATATTTTGATAAGCAATATTGAACAAAAGATGTTCAGAATAATGTTTTGAACAATATATATCCTTTCAATATTTGCAAAACGGACCCATTAAGGACTTGAAGGGTTGGCCACTAAATATTTCTATTCTACATATCTCGAAAAGGAGAAGAAACTTCTGAATAGTTGTTGAGCAAAAAATGTTTAAAATCACAAGTCTTTTTATTTAATATCAAATAAAAAGGGCTAACCCTTCAAATTAGGGGCTCAGAGGGGCCAAAAGACTAATATGTAACTCTTCAATATGCAACAATATGTTGTAAAACTTTGATTCTCTATTGCGTAAGTAGGGGCCATAGGTGGTCAGAATGTTAAATCCTTTACGCTTCATATCTCGAAATGGGGAAACATTTTGAAAAGCAATATTGAATGAAAGATGTTCAAGATTATATTATATAAATCAAAAGAATGAAATCTAAGGAGGGAAATCTTTATATCATTATCTTTTAACGAAAACTTAATTAAAATCACATCTCATCTCATCGAAAAATCGGACGGAAGACCTACTCGTTGCTCGCAACGAGATCTCATCTAGTTAAGGTCTTCCGTCTCCAACGGAAGACCTTATTGTTTTCGTTCGGTTTCTTTTTCCCTATTATTATTATTATTATTATTATTATTTTTCTTCCAACCGATTTTGTGCACGCGATTTCTCAGAAACGGCTAGGCCGATTTACACCAAACTTTCAGATGTAAAAGATATTCAATTGATCTTGATAGTTTTTTTTGCTTTTTGATGACGTCACTTCCGGTCGTGAGATATTCACGATTTTCTGATTTTCAGAGGGTCGGCTTGTCCTGGAAACTCCTCCTATACTACTAAAGCTATTGAGTTAAGATTTTCAGTGAAGAAAGAGGAAAGATTGTAGATGTGCAATTGGGCATCTATATTTTTCCTGCTCAAATGGCGTTGAAGCTCGCCTGGGCTCGAAAAATAGGCTCACAAACATCTCGCAAAATTTGACATGTTTTCTTTTATATCTTTTTACCTGTAAATATTTTGTTAAAACGTGTATTACAAAAGATGTGTAAAATGATAAGATCTTTCATTTGGTATCAAGAAAAAAGGGCTGATCCCTCAAATTAGGGGGTCAGAGGGGCCAGAAGTCTGTTATGTTTAACTCTTGAACGATCAATATTTTGTTATAAATTACTGAAGCAAAAATGTTTATCTTATCGATTTGCAACTATATGGTTTAAAATTTTGATCATATGTTACGTAATAAGGGGCCAAAAGGGGCCAGAATGATAAATCTTTGACGCTTTATATCTCAAAACGGGGGAATATTTTGAAAAGCAATATTGAACAAAAGATGTTCAGAATAATGTTCTTAACAATATGCAACCTTTCAATTTTTGCAAAACGGCCCCAGTAAGGACTTGAAGGCCTAGCCCCTAAATATTTCAATTCAGCATATCTCGAAAACGAAAATAGATTTCTGAATAGTTGTTGAACAAAAAGTCTTCAATATCACAACACCTTTCAATTGATATCAAGAAAAAAGGGCTGATCCCTTAAATTAGGGGCTCAGAGGGGCCAAAAGTCTTTCATGTATAACTTTTGAACGATCAATATTTTATTATAAATTACTGAAGCAAAAATGTTTATCTTATCGATTTGCAACTATATGTTTTAAAATTTTGATCATATGTTACGTAATAAGGGGCCAAAAGGGGCCAGAATGATAAATCTTTGATGCTTTATATCTCAAAACGGGGGAATATTTTGAAAAGCAATATTGAACAAAAGATGTTCAGAATAATGTTTTAAACAATATGCAACCTTTCAATTTTTGCAAAACGGCCACATTAAGGACTTGAAGGGCTGGCCCCTATATATATCAATTCAGCATATCTCGAAAACGAAAAGAAATTTCTGAATAGTTGTTGAACAAAAAGTCTTCAAAATCACAAGACCTTTCATTTGATATCAAGAAAAAGGGGCTGACTCCTCAAATTAGGGGCTCAGAGGGGCCAAAAGTCTTTCATCTTTAACTCTTTAACGATCAATAATTTGTAATACATTACTGAAGCAAAGATGCTTATCTTAACGATTTACAACAATATATGATAAGATACTGATCATGCGTTACGTTATTAGGGGTCACAAGGGGCCAGAATGCTAAATCTTTGACGATTTATATCTCGAAAAGGGGGAATATTTTGATAAGGAATACTAAACAAAAGATGGTCAGAATAATGTTCTAAACAATATGCACCCTTTCAATTTTTGTCAAACGGCCCCATTAAGGACTTTGAGGGATGGCCCCTAAATATTTCCATTCAGCATATCTCCACAACGAAAGAAATCTCTGAATATTTCTTGAACAAAACGTTTTCAAAATCTCAAGACCTTTCAATTGATATCAAGAAAAAGGGGCTGACCCCTCAAACTAGGGGCTCAGAGGGGCCAAAAGCATGTCATCTATAGCTCTTTGATAATGTTATATAAATCAAAAGAATCAAATCTTATTAGGGAAGTCTATATATTATTATCTTTTGACAAAGAATATAGTCAAAATAATATCTCATCTTATCGAAAAATCGGACGGAAGACCTACTCGTTGCTCGCAACGAGATCTCATCTAGTTATTATTATTATTCTTACCGATTTTGTGCACGCAAGTTCTCGGTAACCTCTTGGCCGATTTTCATGAAACTTTCAGATCTGATAGGTATTGATCTGAACCTTATTGGAAATTTTTTTCGTTGTTGACGTCACTTTCCATCTCGAGATATTTAGGATTTTCTGATTTTCAGAGGGTCGGCTTGTCCTGGAAACTCCTCCGAAACGACTTAAGATATTGAGTCAAGATTTTTCAGTGAAGGTAGGGGAAGGTTGGTAGATTTGCAGGCAGGTGTCCAAATCTCTCTAGCGCTCAAAAAATGTCTCAGAAACATCTCACAAAATTTTACACCTTTTCTTTCATATCTTCATACATGTTAAGAATTTGTTAAAACATATAGAAGAAAAGTTGTGCACAATGATACGACCTTTCATTTGATATCAAGAAAAAGGGGCTGACCCCTCAAATTAGGGTCTCAGAGGCGCCAAAAGTCTTTCATCTATAACTCTTTAACGATCAATAATTTGTAATACATTACTGAAGCAAAGATGCTTATCTTAACGATTTACAACAATATATGATAAGATTCTGATCATATGTTACGTAATAAGGGGTCACAAGGGGCCAGAATGCAAAATATTTGACGCATTATATCTCGAAAAGGGGGAACATTTTGATAACCAATGCTGTACAAAAGATGGTCAGAATAATGTTCTAAACAATATGCACCCTTTCAATTTTTGTCAAACAGCCCCATTAAGGACTTGGAGGGCTGGCCAATAAATATTTCAATTCAGCATATCTCCATACCGAAAAGAAATCTCTGAATAGTTGTTGAACAAAAAGTCTTCAAAATCACAAGACCTTTCATTTGATATCAAGGAAAAGGGGCTGACCCTTCAAATTAGGGGCTCAGAGGGGCCAAAAGCCTGTCATATATAGTTCTTTGATAATGTTATATAAATCAAAAAAATGAAATCTAATTAGGGAAGTCTATATATTATTATCTTTTAACAAAGATCATAGTCAAAATCATATCTCATCTTATCGAAAAATCGGACGGAAGACCTACTCGTTGCTCGCAACGAGATCTCATCTAGTTATTATTATTATTATTCTTACCGATTTTGTGCACGCGAGTTCTCGAAAATGTCTTGGCCGATTTTCATGAAACTTTCAGATCTGATAGGTATTGATCTGAACCTTATTGGAAATTTTTTTCGTTGATGACGTCACTTTCCATCTCGAGATATTAAGGATTTTCTGATTTTTAGAGAGTCGGCTTGTCCTGGAAACTCCTCCGAAACGACTTAGGATATTGATTCAAGATTTTCAGTGAAGGTAGGGGAAGGTTTGTAGATTTGCAGGCAGGTGTCCAAATCTCTCTAGCGCAAAAGGCGCCGAAGCTCGGTAGGGCTCAAAAAATGTCTCAGAAACATCTCACAAAATTTCACACCTTTTCTTTCATATCTTCACACCTGTTAAGAATTTGTTAAAACATATAGAAGAAAAGTTGTGTAGAATGTTACGACCTTTCATTTGATATCAAGAAAAAGGGGCTGACCCCTCAAATTAGGGGCTGAGAGGGGCCAAAAGTCTTTCATCTTTAACTCTTTAACGATCAATAATTTGTAATACATTACTGAAGCAAAGATGCTTATCTTAACGATTTACAACAATATATGATAAGATTCTGATCATATGTTACGTAATAAGGGGTCAAAAGGGGCCAGATTGATTGATTGATTGATTGTATATTGTTTTACGTCCCATTCGAGAATTTTTCACTCATATAGAGACGTCACCATATACCGGTGAAGGGCTTCAAATTTTGACCTTTACTCGGCACTCAGGGCCATTGAGCAGTGAGGGATCTTTATCGTGCCAACGCCTGCCGTGACACGGGGCCTCGGTTTTTAAGGTCTCATCCGAAAGACCCGCAACTTTCACTCCAAAGTGCCGAGCGCATGGCGAAGGAACAGTTGCTACCTATTTTTTATCGACTTAGGTCTGTCGCGGCCGAGATTCGAACTCACGACCTCCCGATCACGGAGCGAGCGCTCTACCGACTGAGCTACCGTGAACGGTATCAAAAGGGGCCAGAATGCTAAATCTTTCATGCTTTATATCTCGAAAAGGGGGAATATTTTGATAAGCAATACTGAACAAAAGATGGTCAGAATAATGTTCTAAATAATATGCACCCTTTCAATTCTTATTAAACGGCCCCATTAAGGACTTGGAGGGGTGGCCCCTAAATATTTCCATTCAGCATATCTCCATAACGAAAAGAAATCTCTGAATAGTTGTTGAACAAAAAATCTTCAAAATCACAAGATCTTTCAATTGGTATCAGGAAAAAGGGGCTGACCCCTCAAGTTAGCGGCTCAGAGGGGCCAAAATTCTTTCATCTATAACTCTTTAACGATCAATAATTTGTAATACATTACTGAAGCAAAGATGCTTATCTTAACGATTTACAACAATATATGATAAGATTCTGATCATATGTTACGTAATAAGGGGTCAGAAGGGACCAGAATGCTAAATCTTTGATGCTTCATATCTCGAAAAGGGAGAATATTTTGATAAGCAATACTGAACAAAAGATGGTCAGAATAATGTTCTAAACAATATGCACCCTTTCAATTTTTGTCAAACAGCCCCATTAAGGACTTGGAGGTGTGGCCCCTAAATATTTCTATTCAGCATATCTCCATAACGAAAAAAAATCTCTGAATAGTTGTTGAAGAAAAACTCTTCAAAATTACAAGACCTATCATTTGATATCAAGAAAAAGGGGCTGACCCTTCAAATTAGGGGCTCAGAGGGGCCAAAAGTCTTTCATTTTTAAGTCTTTAATGATCAATAATTTGTAATACATTACTGAAGCAAAGATGTTTATCTTAACGATTTACAACAATATATGATAAGATTCTGATCATATGTTACGTAATAAAGGGTCAAAAGGGGCCAGAATGCTAAATCTTTGACGCTTTATATCTCGAAAAGGGGGAATATTTTGATAAGCAATACTGAACAAAAGATGGTCAGAATAATGTTCTATACAATATACACCCTTTCAATTTTTGTTAAACGGCCCCATTAAGGACTTGGAAGGGTGGCCCCTAAATATTTCAATTCAGCATATCTCCACAACGAAAAGAAATCTCTGAATAGTTGTTGAACAAAAACTCTTCAAAATCACAAGACCTTTCCTTTGATATCAAGAATAAGGGACTGACCCCTCAAATTAGGGGCTCAGAGGGGCCAAAAGTCTTTCATCTATAACTCTTTAACGATCAATAATTTGTAATACATTACTGAAGCAAAGATGCTTATCTTACCGATTTACAACAATATATGATAAGATTCTGATCATATGTTACGTAATAAAAGGTCACAAGGGGCCATAATGCTAAATCTTTGACGCTTTATATCTCGAAAAGGGGGAATATTTTGATAAGCAATACTGAACAAAAGTTGGTCAGAATAATGTTCTAAACAATATGCACCCTTTCAATTTTTGTCAAACGGCCCCATTAAGGACTTGAAGGGGTGGCCCCTAAATATTTCAATTCAGCATATCTCCACAAGGAAAAGAAATCTCTGAATAGTTGTTGAACAAAAACTCTTCAAAATCACAAGACCTTTTATTTGATATCAAGAAAAAGGGGCTGACCCTTCAAATTAGGGGCTGAGAGGGGCCAAAAGTCTTACATCTATAATTCTTTAACAATCAATAATTTGCAATACATTACTGAAGCAAAGACGCTTATCTTAACGATTTACAACAATATATGATAAGATTCTGATCATGTTACGTAATAAGGGATCACAAGGGGCCAGAATGCTAAATCTTTGACACTTTATATCTCGAAAAGGGGGAATATTTTGATATGCAATACTGAACAAAAGATGGTTAGAATAATGTTCTAAACAATGTGCACCCTTTCAGTTTTTATCAAACGGCCCCATTAAGGACGTGGAGGGGTGGCCCCTAAATATTTCAATTCAGCATATCTCCACAACGAAAAGAAATCTCTGAATAGTTGTTGAACAAAAAGTCTTCAAAATCACAAGACCTTTCATTTGATATCAAGAGAAAGGGGCTGACCCCTCAAATTAGGGGCTCTGAGGGGCCAGAAGCCTGTCATCTTTAGCTCTTTGATAATGTTACATAAATCAAAAGAATGAAATCTAATTAGGGAAGTCTATATATTATTATCTTTTAACAAAGATCATAGTCAAAATCATATCTCATCTCATCGAAAATTGGACGGAAGACCTACTCGTTGCTTGCAACGAGATCTCATCTAGTTATTAAGGTCTTCCGTTTCCAACGGAAGACCTTATTGTTTTCGTTCTGTTTCTTTTTCCCTATTATTATTAAGGTCTTCCGCTCCAGGCGGAAGACCTTCTACTGATTCTGATGGTTAAGATTATTCTTATTATTCTTTTTTTTTTTTTCCTAGACGCCAACTTTGAGACCTCATATCTTGCTTCTTTCTCAACGGATTTTGTTCAAATTTGCAGGGTTTAAAGACGTTACAAAATTCTATCAGAATGCTGTCAAACATTTCAAAAATCCACTTCCGCTTTTGGGTTATCTCCCTTTAAATGAAAATTTACTAGGCTTCATTTCCAGACAAAGGCTCAGAGACTACTGAAGCTGGAGTAGAAATTCTACCGAATTTAAATAATAGAAGCACTGAAGTTGTGCACATCGGTTTTTGTTTTTCAATTTCTGTATTCAAAATGGTGCTAGAGAGGGGTCAAAAATTAGAACGCCAAAAAGAGCGAAAATTTACACATATTTTCCTTTTTATCTTCTGAACTAAAAATATTTTGATAAAACATGTAGAATAAAAGTTGTGCATAATTTTAAGGCCTTTCATTTGAGACCACTAAAAAGGGTCTGGCCCCTAAAATTAGGGATCTGGGGCCCTTTAAAGTTTTTGCTTTATAACTCAAAAACGGTAAATATTTCGAAATAGCTGCCGTAATTAAAGTTGTTATTTAACATCTTATTGATCTCAAGAAAATGTTTTTTTGTTTGAGTCTTGTGTTCTAAATGAGCTAGAAACATAACACATATACAGGTAAGTGTTTTCATTCAGCAAGTAAACAAGAGCTCTTCATGCGTGTAATTAAAATAAACTTACTATAAATAATAAACCTTTATATATTAGATGCTAATATTCTTTAGAATCAGGTTTTTGAAGTATTTTGCGCTTTATTTCCAAATTATTTACTGACAACTTTCCCTTTTATTTCGTTTGTTTTCAAATTTGGATAAACCAGTCTACTAAACAGGGAAAAAAAGATAACCTTTTCTTCTTATCATATAAAAACAAACAATAAAGTTAGAAAATAAAACAAAACTTCAAACATAGACTATTCACAGCCATTAAGTACACGCCTTTTACATTCACCTCGTGTGTTTACAATTATGTAACCCCTTCCTCGATAGCGCGTGGCAAAGGAGGTCACCGAGGATCAATCGGCATGTGAACCAGCGACCTAAGGTCATACACAAAACAAACCATAGAATGGCCATTCCAAATACATTTTAACTAAGTGATGAGTGGATAAATATGTTGAATCTTTCAGATTATTTCATATCTTTGATTAAGTCGCTAGTACATTTCGATTTATATTTTATTCGCTCAATTACAAGAAAGTTGAATACTTATTCTTATAAACATTGCATTGTTGAGATAATTGCGCTTTGTGGAAAATTACTTTAAAATAATTTCGAATCTTTCATATGATTCCGTCTTACTGTTTAATTATCACTCGCTCGTTTTAATCAGCTAGTCTTAAGTGCCTTTCACTTATTCACTTCAAATTCAATGCATTTTGAATGCCGAAAAGACCACTTTCTTTGCGTATTAAAGAAACAGTTTATTTATCTCTCTTATGTTATTATTTAACGAGTTGCTATTTCTTTCATGAACATTAAACAGGATGTATATAATTAAAAACGATAATTGTATGTAGAGGTCACATTTTTAATTGTCAGGAAAATCGAAAATAAAATTAAGTACTTTTGAGTTTGTATTATTTTCTTCCTAACTTACAATATTATTGCATACAAAATACTAGGTCGGACGCATGTAACTTAACCGCCTCAATATTTCACTTGTATTTGAGAATTCTATCGAGCGTCGAATGAATTTTACCCGTTAAAAAGTGTACCAAAAAAGAACCCTTCCTATGCAGTTTTCTTTGGGAATCAATTGGCTTAGATAGTCTACTCCGACATGTGTTGACAAAACTCACGCAATGAGAAGCCATACATTTCAAACTTGTGACCTCTTGGTCAGTGCATGTGAAGATTACGCATGGCAATTAGTGTCTGGAAAACGAAGTATGTTTTATAAGTTATTTGACAGGTTAAGATTTGTTCTCATTCCAAATTAAATACAAACACAAACCCTTTATTTTCTTTGTTATTTTATATCGTCAGTTATATCAGATAGATTGTTTTAAAAACGTGTTGTTTAGGAAGATTAATCTTATGCATTTGTTTTATTTCATCTAATAAATTGAATTTACCCATGACACAAATTATTGGTACATGCATGTAAGTACGCGTAAATGCGATTTAATTTGTTTATGCGGAAGAGCGCCCAAAATAAATACACTTCGAACTCTGGAATTTCCCTATTTTACTGTTTAAATCATAGGTCCACTCAGCTGACGAGTTGTTTTAATAACGGTAATAAATTATATTCAAGTCCTGGCCAGCGATCGTTACGGTTGGTGACATTGCAATTAAACAGGTCGATACTAAGGTACTAAGATACTAATGGGTGTATATATTTTCACCTAATACGTTTTCATTGAGTGTTTTCATAAGAAGTAAATTGCTGGAGGATATCATGTACTCCCTGATCACATCAATAGCGTGTAGAAACAGCGGTATATGAACACACGCTTTTGTGTAAACCAAAAGGATGGGAAAAAACGACGAAATAAAAACATTTCTCTATTAACTGAAATTATTGTCTTTAGACAGACAAAAATAAATGATTATCCGCCTGAGAACATGTGAAAATTATACCCAAATACAATGTAACGAAGGATTTTGGGTTTAATCCCGAGTACACAATTATAGCAATGATGTGTACATGTACATGCAGAATACCTCTTTTTTTATCCTTCGTCCAGGTGTTCCTCCTTAGCGGAAAAAATTATCAGTAAATTATATTATACCGAACGAGGTTGAAAAATGCCGAACTTTATTTCTTAAAATTAACAGCAATTATCCGACTTTTCTCATATCACTATAAAAATGCCGTAAAAACTAAAACCGTCTGGTTTGACTTTGTCAACGCGTTTTAGATCGGGTTTGAGATTTTTATTACATGTCTGGAGTATTTCGCTTATTCTGCAAGTCCGTATAATGAAAGAAAACACTGACAGATTTAGAGGAGGTTCAGGGGGACTGCCCCCACTGGCGGATTTAAGTGGGGCTTGGGGGCGCAGCCCCCCCCCCCCCCCCTAAAATTTTCAAAATATGACATGACTAATATTAATAATGCCATACTTTGGTTTTATAATTAATGGTCAATTAAAAAATGGTAATTTTATTTTATGACCAAGTATCAGTTTTCTTAAAAATCTGAAAACCTTGCATTCCCTAGGCTATGAATATTATCTCATAATTATTCAAAGCGGAAAACGTCTCCCGATTTCGTTTGAAGGGTAGACAGCACTTGTCAATTTCCTATGATGATGCAAAGAAAAATACTGCAATATTTAAAGGCTGGTCGAAGGTAAATAACATTCGGCAAACCTCGGCTGATTCCGTCACCTTCATCCAGATGAGGTACGAATCGGCCGAGGTGTGCCGAGTGAGGTAAATAAATGAATTTGAAATCAGAAGGTCTACGTTACAAACATATCCACTGATTGATGTATTTATTTATCCCATGTTTACCCCTTTATCCCGTGGATATGACTCATTGGATAATTTTTTCATAATCCACAGTTGTGACGTCACAATGGTTTTTGCGTTAGCGCGATGAAGTAAAATAAAGTGGAGTCCTATATAAAACAGTGTAAAACATTGGTTGTGAAGTATTAAACATGGGATAAAACGAATCTCCCATGATTTGTAGTTGGATATGACTTTTATCCAACTCGTTGTGTGTTTTTATCCCCTCGCCAAGGCTCGGGGATAAAAAACACACAACTCGTTGGATAAAAATCATATCCAACTACAAATCATGGGAGATCCTATATTTATCAAATGGTGTAACTATGCAGTAATTTACTTACATAGATACAAGACTTTTTTTTTAACGTCAGGATATAGGTTAGGATGGTCACAGACGAGTGTAACTTTGACCACCTGGTTAATTTCGACTGTTCATAAATACCTTAAAATAATTTGTATATAACCCATTATAGTGTACACACATCTATTTTATGCAGAAAGAAAATGCATTTTTCATATACAAATCAATGTTGATAATAATAGGCGAAATTTATTTCTTTACTGGAAAATTACATCCAAGAAGAAACTTTATCGCCCGAAAAATTACGGACGAGTATTTTTAAACCATTGCGGGGAATTATCAGTTTATCACCTCTAAAAATATCTTGTATATACAGAAAGACACAGTGGATATTCCTGGCGTGAAATTTATCAACTATGTTTAAATTTGCAACTTAAATTCATACCTTTTAAATTTATAGTATTTAGTTTTTACAAATAAAATGCAAATCAGCTGAACAGAAATCGGCCGAAGTTACCCTTGGCATGAATACGGCGTCAGCAGGTAACTCAGTTCGACCAATGAAAATGACGCAATGCTATTTGTTACCAGAAAAAAATCATGACCACCATCCGTATAAAAAAAGTATTAGGATAATATTATGTACAAGAATACTCCGTAGAAACTAGTTCTATAACCGTGAAAAAATCATCTGTTTTGTTTACATGCGGTTTAGATGCCTGCGCATATATATATTTGTAGCGTACCTTGATAAATCGATAAATTAGTCTCTAGGCACCTGGTGCACTTAATGTCTTCAAATTAGGTACATTTTGAAAATAGCTTTTTTTTTCTTTTTGTCAGCATTTTTTCACAATCTTTTATGTTTTACAACAGAATAATTTAAATTAATATATATGTTTTTGTTTTTTTTAATTAGAGATGACGCGAATAATTTCATTTATATTTGCACATCGATCGAAAATACCCCGTGTGCAGTTGAAGTTACCCAACACACATATCTTGTAAATCGAACACATTTATTTTATATCATGACGAATAATACATATAACACAATGTAATCTGAACAATAAAAGGTATTCCGAAGGAAAAATAATCCAGTAAATGTTGAGCGTAATACATGTAATAGGCAGTGACATACTTGAACAAATCTAAATATAAAAAAATAATCGGTCGAAATTACACCACCCTACCCTACAGTGTATCTGTGATATATGTATAATACTTATAAAAACAAACGTTGCAATATTTAATTTTTCAATACTCAGATATTCTTTGTGTATCATTGTGCTCGTTTATTTCATACTGCTATAAAGGGAACTGCACGTTACAGTGTGTTTGTTTATATTGTTTCGTTGGCTGCGGTGGAGATACATGTGTAGGTCAGTGAATGGAATTTAAAAAAAACAACAACACTTTTTGGAATAACATTAGAGTTACATACAAATATCAGGTTGACTAGCATCCTTGCTGAAATAATAATGATTCAGAACGACTTCTAAGATACACGAAGTTCGGAGATTCACGAAGTTCGGAGATACACAAAGTTTCTGCTTTCTCAAGAGTAAATTTGAAATAAAAATTATCAAATGATTAATAAATTTGTACATTATTCTTAAGCAGACGTGAAATTCCTACAAAGACTTTAGAGTATTGTAAGTTACAAACTTAATTCATATCTTATATAGGCTTTTGTGTAAAGGAAGTAATCAATACAACTATTTTTGTGTCTGGTTTTACTGACTCTTAAAATTCAGGAAAACCCAGGAGCTTCCGGGGGCTTCGCGCCCTGGGCCACCACCAGGGCTTCGCCCTGGACCCACTGGGGGCCTTAAGGCGGCCCCCAGACCCCCTGCCTGAACGAAGTTATCCACGCCCCCCCCCCATCACAAATCCTATATCCGCCCATGGCCCCCTTTTGTATCCAAAATATACACAAGATTTAATAAATCAATTTACAAAAAAAAAACTGGTCGGGCCCCCTTTTCAAGATTCCGCCACTGAAAAAGAATGTGTTGTTCTCTTGGATGTCGATATCTGAATTATGTTTTATTTAAACACATAGTCTAATACATGTATATCATGGGCGCCAATAATAGGACGATTATTTGTTTTTTAAAATAAAGTGGTTCTTACAGATGTTAAAAAAACCTTATAAACGGCTAAAGAATTATTTAATTTATCTACAACAAATGTTAGTTTAGTTCTTTGCTTTCATAATCTAACTTTTTATAAATTAACACGAAAGTCGTGCGATCGTATACAAATACTCAGAAGCAATCTTTCATATTTAATGAACGTATAGGTGAATAAATTTCCTCTCATCACTATACGTAAACCCCCATCCTCGAAATAAATAGAATGTTTTCCTTCGCAGTCGGTTGGTTTTACCAGGTACATGTCAGTACAAGTGAGGATGAAGCTTTATAGAAGCAGGTGATGAATTCCGAGAGAAAGGCACTGCCTATTTTATATACATGTACATTCTTAGGGACCTGGTTTTCTGAACCGATCTCACTGTTATTCAAAGACCTAGCTAGAAATTCTCTCTCTCTCTCTCTCTCTCTTTGAAATGCAGGCCCGTCGATTGTAAAAAAAAAAAAATGACAAAATAATTTCAATTTTTAATAAGTATCTCATCTCCCAAGCCAAAGACCCAAGTAAGCTTTTGCTGTTCATAATTCTTCATCTTTGTTTGCTATATTGGTGTATATAAGCATTATCGTCGTTGTTGTTCTAAAGCTACTCGTAAATTTTTCTCATTTTTATCTTATCAAGAACCACTGGACCATAACAACGAAAATTAACACAGAATATTTTTGGTAAAGTTTTGTTCAAATGAAGGGTCACATCCTCTTTTAACGGATACATGTAGAAAAAATTAGATGGGGTCCAGGCGCAGATCAAGGAATTTTTTTCCACGGAGGGGGGGAGGGGGGAGGGGATCCCAATAAAAAAAAATATTTCAACCCAGAAATTTCTTGACGAGCCAAAAAAAAGAAACTCTTTTCCCAAACGTGAAAAACCTATTTCGTGTGTGTGTTTGTGTGTGTGTATGGGGGGGGGGGGGGTCGTTGACTTTTAAAGCTTCATACCTAAGACTTTTCATACCATTTTAACACAGATCCGCGTTTTCGAGGAAGGGTCCGTGTTTTGTAAGGGGGGGGGGGCATGGTCAGTTTTACTTGTTAGCTCACCTGAGCTGAAAGCTCAAGTGAGCTTTTCTGATCACCTGTTGTCCGTCGTCCGTCCGTCTGTCTGTCCGTCCGTCCGTCTGTAAACTTTTCACATTTTCAACTTCTTCTCAAGAACCACTGGGCCAATTTTAACCAAACTTGGTACAAAGTATTCTTGGGGAAAGGGGAGTTTAAATTTTTAAAATAAAGGACCAAGTCCCCTTACAAGGGGAGATAATCAAGAAAAGACAAAAATAGGGTGGGGTCATTAAAAAATCTTCTTCTCAAGAACCACTGGGCCAGAAAAGCTGAAACTTACGTGGAAGCATCCTGGGATAGTGAAAATTCTAAATTGTTAAAGTCATGACCCCCGGGGGTAGGGCGGGGCCACAATAGGGAATCCAAGTTTTACATTGAAATATATAGGAAAAATCTTTAAAAATCTTCTTCTCAAGAACCACTGAGCCAGAAAAGCTGAAACTTATGTGGAAGCATCCTGGGGTAGTGTAGATTCTTAATTGTTCAAATCATGACCCCGGGGGTAGGGCGTGTCCACAATAGGGAATCCAAGTTTTACATTGAAATATATAAGAAAAATCTTTAAAAATCTTCTTCTCAAGAACCACTGAGCCAGAAAAGCTGAAACTTATGTGGAAGCATCCTGGGGTAGTGTAGATTCTAAATTGTTCAAATCATGACCCCTGGGGGTAGGGCGAGGCCACAATAGGGAATACAAGTTTTACATTGAAATATATAGGAAAAATCTTTAAAAATCTTCTTCTCAAGAACCACTGGGCCAGAAAAGCTGAAACTTATGTGGAAGCATCCTGGGGTAGTGTAGATTCTTAATTGTTCAAATCATGACCCCCAGGGGTAGGGCGTGGCCACAATAGGAAATACAAGTTTTACATTGAAATATATAGGAAAAATCTTTAAAAATCTTCTTCTCAAGAACCACTGAGCCAGAAAAGCTGAAACTTTTTTTGGAAGCATCCTGGGGTAGTGTAGATTCTAAATTGTTCAAATCATGACCCCCGGGGGTAGGGCGTGGCCACAATAGGAAATACAAGTTTTACATTGAAATATATAGGAAAAATCTTTATAAATCTTCTTCTCAAGAACCACTGAGCCAGAAAAGCTGAAACTTATGTGGAAGCATCCTGGGGTAGTGTAGATTCTAAATTGTTCAAATCATGACCCCTGGGGGTAGGGCGAGGCCACAATAGGGAATACAAGTTTTACATTGAAATATATAGGAAAAATCTTTAAAAATCTTCTTCTCAAGAACCACTGGGCCAGAAAAGCTGAAACTTATGTGGAAGCATCCTGGGGTAGTGTAGATTCTAAATTGTTCAAATCATGGCCCCTGGGGGTAGGGTGGGGCCACAATAGGTATTACAAGGGGGGAAGTCTGGTAATGAACAGCATGGCCAAAGTTACTCAGGTGAGCGATGTGGCCCATGGGCCTCTTGTTAAGTATATACATTTAACTGCCCCCAACCCCCTCTAGATCCGCGCATGGGGTCATTTGAAAATAGTATTCTCAAGAATCCCTGGACTAGAATGAGAAAATTTCCAACATAGCATACATTCATTTTTTTTTTTCAAATATTGATTCCAGGGAGAAGGTTTGGGCCGGAAAGAGTTTTCATAATTTAACAAAGGAATTTATATATCTCCCCAAACGAAGTGTGTGGGTTTGGGGTGGGGGTGTTTTGAGTCTTTTGTAATCACACTGTCCGTCTGCCTAGCTGTCCGTCTGTACGTGATAGTTCGCCAAGGATATTATAACTTTGTTATGAAGAAACTGGAAGGTCATACTTGGTACAAAGATTACTAATGATCCGAAGGTGTGTCATGGTTTTGATCCAACATCATTCCAGCAAGTTCAAGGTCATTGGAAAAAATAGCAAGTATCATACTTGATACAGAAATTGCTTATGACAAAATTAAAGGGTTTGACACGACTTTCATCCAAGGTCATTCCTGTAAGTTCAAGGTCACTGACAGAAAACTGTAAGATTACTGTATGTGTTATAACTTTTGAAGCTCATACTTGGAACAAAGATTGCTTATGATCCACAGGTTTGAGATAACATAGTACTAGACTGGCAGAAGAAGTGGCAAAATTCGTGCCTGGATTATAAATTTATAAGGGGTGGGAGGAACACAGGAAACTTTTTCTCAGATTGCTTGAGATGGGTTTTCCTGACCTTGAACAAAGGTTTTTTCGGCAAGTTCAAGGTCACTGGCAGATAAATATTATTTTTTTTCCACATGCTATAACTTTGTTATATAAAATCTCTGGAAGCTTTTACTTGATACAGAGATTGCTTATGATCCAAGAATGTGTTTTGACCTTGATCCAAGGTCTTTCTGGCAAGTTCATGGTCACTGACAGAAAAGTGCAATATTCTTTTTCAGGTATATCTTTGTCATTGGGTATCACTGGAAGCTCATAATTTGTTCAAAGGTTGTTTTTGACCTTAACGTAGGTCATTTAGGCAAGTTCAAGGTCACTGATGTAATAAGTGTAAAATTCAAAAAGGTCTAGTCGCCCAAGTGGCGCAGTGGTAAGAGTGTCTGCTCTAGAGTCGTGGATTATGGAGGTGATCCTTACGTCGCAGGTTCGAATCCCACTGTGGGACGCATCCTTCGGATGAGACCGTACAAACTGAGGTCCCGTCTGGCAGTAGGTGCTGACACGAAAAAGATCCCTCACTGCTAAATGGCCATGTGTGCAGAGTATAGGTCAAAATTTGCAGATCTCCATCGGCAAATGGTGGCGTCTCCATATGATTGAAAAATTCTCGAAAGGGACGTTAAACAACATACAAACAAATAAACAAAACGGTATATACTTTTGTAATAGAAAAAATTGCATGCATTTGCATTTCACTGAAAAGATGATAAATATATCATCAAGAGTGTGTAATGGCCTAGACTTAAATTCGAGGTCACTTAGAATATGATGTTTTGGATGAATAGTCTGAAAGAATACGTGACTGTGATTTTTTTTATGTCGGTGACATAAAGATGGTGTTTGCTCTTAACCAGCTGCAGAATGTGTCATGGCTTGACGCAAAGTTATTTGGACAAGTTCAAGTTCACTGACAGTGGAATTTTACATTCCTTTACTGTCTTTCTACTGTTGAAACATTGAAAGTTGATGCCCCTTACAGGATTGTTTATAACCTTAAAATGTTGCATGACCTTGACTCAAGGTCGCTCTGTCCTGTCCGGAGCTCCGACGGAAGACCTATTCGTTGCATTGCAACGAGCTCGGCTCTAGTTATTTTTCTTATTATTATTCTTACCAATTTTGTGCACGCGAGTTCTCGTAAACGACTTGGCCGATTTTCATGAAACTTTTAGATCTGATAGGTATTGATCTGAACCTTATTGGAAATTTTTTTCATTGATGACGTCACTTCCTATCTTGAGATATTAAGGATTTTCTGATTTTCAGAGGGTCGACTTGTCCTGGAAACTCCTCCTAAACGACTTAAGATATTGAGTTAAGATTTTCAGTGAAGATAGAGGAAAGATTATAGATGTGCCATTTGGCATCTGTATTTTTCCAGCTTAAAAGGCGTCGAAGCTCGCCTGGGCTCGAAAAATAAGCTCACAAGCATCTCGAAAAATTTGTCACTTTTTCCTTTATATCTTTTTACCTGCAAATATTTTGTTAAAACATGTATAACAAAAGACATGCAAAATAATAAGACCTTTCATTTGATATCAAGAAAAAGGGGCTGACCCCTCAAATTAGGGGCTCAGAGGGGCCCAAATTCTTTCAAGTATAACTCTTGAACGATCAATATTTTGTTATAAGTTACTGAAACAAAAATGTTTATCTTAACGATTTGGAAACATATGTTATAAAGTTTTGATCCTATATTGCATAATAAGGGGCCAAAAGGGGCCAGAATGCCAAATCTTTGACGCTTTATATCTCAAAAAGGG
Organism: Saccostrea echinata; assembly: GCF_033153115.1. Taxonomy (NCBI): domain Eukaryota; kingdom Metazoa; phylum Mollusca; class Bivalvia; order Ostreida; family Ostreidae; genus Saccostrea; species Saccostrea echinata. Next base: position 2,365,131 of record NW_026889798.1, on the reverse strand, counting down.
GGAATATTTTGATAAGCAATACTGAACAAAAGATGGTCAGATTAAGGCTCTAAACAATATTCACCCTTTCAATTTTTGTAAAACGGCCCCAATAAGGACTTGGAGGGGTGGCCCCTAAATATTTCCATTCGGCAGATCTCCACAACGAAAAGAAATCTCTGAATAGGTATTGAACAAAAAGTCTTCAAAATCACAAGACCTTTCATTTGATATCAAGAAAAAGGGGCTGACCCCTCAAATTAGGGAGTCAGAGGGGCCCAAAGTCTTTCAAGTATAACTCTTGAACGATCAATATTTTGTTATAAGTTACTGAAACAAAAATGTTTATCTTAACGATTTGGAAATATATGTTATAAAATTCTGATCCTATACTGCATAATAAGGGGCCAAAAGGGGCCAGAATACCAAATCTTTGACGCTTTATATCTCAAAAAGGGGGAATATTTTGATAAGCAATAGTGAACAAAAGATGTTTAGAATAATGTTCTAAACAATATGCACCCTTTAAATTTTTGTCAAACGGCCCCATTAAGGACATGGAGGGGTGGCCCCTAAATGTTTCCATTCGGCATATCCCCGAAACGAAAAGAAATCTCTGAATAGGTATTGAACAAAAAGTCTTCAAAATTACAAGACCTTTCATTTGATATCAAGAAAAAGGGGCTGACCCCTCAAATTAGGGAGTCAGAGGGGCCAAAATCTTTCATCTATAACTCGTTAACTATCAATATTTTATTATCAATTACTGAAGCAAAAATGCTCCTCTTAACGATTTGCCACTATATATTATAAAATTAAGATCATATATTATGTAATAAGGGGCCAAAAGGGGCCAGAATGCTAAATCTTTGACGCTTTATACCTCAAAAAGGGGAGATATTTTGATAAGCAATATTGAACAAAAGATGTTCAGAATAATGTTCTGAACAATATATATCCTTTCAATATTTGCAAAACGGACCCATTAAGGACTTGAAGGGTTGGCCCCTAAATATTTCTATTCTACATATCTCGAAAACGAGAAGAAACTTCTGAATAGTTGTTGAGCAGAAAATGTTTAAAATCACAAGTCTTTTTATTTAATATCAAATAAAAGGGGCTAACCCTTCAAATTAGGGGCTCAGAGGGGCCAAAAGACTAATATGTAACTCTTCAATATGCAACAATATGTTGTAAAACTTTGATTCTCTATTGCGGAAGTAGGGGCCATAGGTGGTCAGAATGTTAAGTCCTTTACGCTTCATATCTCGAAAAGGGGAAACATTTCGAAAAGCAATATTGTTCAAGATTATATTATATAAATCAAAAGAATGAAATCTAAGGAGGGAAATCTTTATATCATTATCTTTTAACGAAAACTTAATTAAAATCACATCTCATCTCATCGAAAATCGGACGGAAGACCTACTCGTTGCTCGCAACGAGATCTCATCTAGTTAAGGTCTTCCGTCTCCACGGAAGACCTTATAGTGATTCTATTGTTTCTTATTATTATTCTTTTTTTTTTAGACAAAATTTTGTGCACGCGATTTCTCGAAAACTATTCAATGAATTTCTTTGAAATTTTCAGGGATAAAAGGTCTTTATATGAAGTTTATATAAAATTCCGTTTTTTTGGTAAATTCGGTTCCAGTGCCAAGTTATGGACAATTTCCTGATTTTAAAATGAAATTTTGTCCTCGAAGGATCTAAGAAACGGCTAAAGATATGAACTGGAGACTTATTAGAGATGATAGACCATGACTTCCAGATGTTCGAAATTACCTTGATTTTCGTCGTCAGTACTTCCGGTCGTCACCGGAAGTGTTCAAAGAAATCGAAAATTTCAACTTTTCTTTTTTTAATCAAATCTTGCATCACATTATTGCATCTCTTTCGCGGTTTCGAAATATGTTGGTCCCACCGGAAACAAAAACGACAACTTCCGGTTATAAGAGAAAAACTACATAATTTGAGTATTTTTCTTTCCCATAAATATCTTTTATACGTAAAGTATTTGAAATGATTTTTAGATATGTTATTCAGATTGCAAATGTCTAGAGTAACGTCAAATATCTTTGCAAAATTCACTTCCGGTCGCGTGTTTTTTTCTGTCCTCAAAGTGAGAAAATATCTGAGCGAGATCTCAGAAACGGTATGAGATTAAGACAACAAACTTATATGAGTAATAGACCTTGAAGAGTAGGCAAAATTATTTGGTTTAAACTGTCAGCCGTCACTTCTGGTCGTCACAGGAAGTGATCAAAGAAATAAAAAAATTCAACTTTTCTTGTTTAAATTAAAACTTGCATCACCTTATTGCATCTCTTTTGCTGTTTTGAAATATGTTAGACTTCTCCGGAAACAAAAACGTCAACTTCCGGTTTTAGGAGATAAAATACATAATTTCGATATTAAACTTTCTCATAAATATCGCTTAAAGAAAAAGAATTGAAATGTTTTAATACATGTTGTAGATACTGCAAATGTCTAGAGACACGTTAGAGATTTTTTATAAAATTCACTTCCGGTTGCGTGTTTTCCTGTCCTCAAAATTAGAATTTGTTCTCACAATTGCTCGGCAACAATGAACGACTGAAGTCTGAAACTTTCAGGACTGACAGTCCGTCATCAGTTTATTTGCATCGTATGAAAATCGTGTGTCGCCGTTACTTCCGGTTGTGACAGGAAGTGATGCAAAAAAGTGAATGATTAATGGTTAGCACGTTGGATTTTCACGCTGAAGACCAGGGTTAAATCTCCAGAGTGTCTGAATTTCTTTTATCACTTTTTCAGCTTGAATTTTCGTTTTTATATTCAGAATCGGACGGAAGACCTCTCATTGCTCGCAATGAGTTTCTAGTTATTATTATTTTTCTTCCAACCGATTTTGTGCACGCGATTTCTCAGAAAGGGCTGGGCCGATTTACATCAAACTTTCAGATGTAAAAGATATTCTATTGATCTTGACAGGTTTTTTTGCTTTTTGATGACGTCACTTCCGGTCGTGAGATATGGACGATTTTCTGATTTTCAGAGGGTCGGCTTGTCCTGGAGTGTTCTCCTAAACGAATAGAGATAAAGAGATAAGATTTTCAGTGAAGATAGAGGAAAGATTGTAGATGTGCCATTTGGCATCTGTATCTTTCCAGCTCAAAAGGCGCCGAAGCTCGCCCGGGCTCGAAAAATAGGCTCACAAACATCTCGCAAAATTTGACCCATTTTCCTTTTTATCTTTTTACATGTAAATATTTTGTTAAAAGATATATTACAAAAGATGTGCAAAATGATAAGACCTTTCATTTGATATCAAGAAAAAAGGGCTAATCCCTCAAATTAGGGGTTCAAAGGGGCCAAAAAATTTTCATTTATAACTCTTTAATGTTCAATATTTTGTTATAAATTACTGAAGCAGAAATGTTCATCTTAAAGATTTGTAACTATATATTATAAAATAAGGATCATATATTGCGTAATAAGGGGCCAAAAGGGACCAGAATGCTAAATCTTTGACGCTTTATATCTTGAAAAGGGTAAATATTTTGATAAGCAATACTGAACAAAAGATGATCAGAATAATGTTCTTAACAATATGCAACATTTCAGTTTTTGTCAAACGGCCCCATTAAGGACTTGAAGGGTTGGCCCCTAAATATTTCCATTCGGCATATCTCCACAACGAAAAGAAATCTCAGAATAGTTGTTGAACAAAAAGTCTTCAAAATCACAAGACATTTCATTTGTTATCAAGAAAAAGGGGCTGACCCTCAAATTAGGGGCTCAGAGGGGCCAAAAGTCTTTCATCTATAACTCTTTAACTATCAATATTTTGTTATCAATTACTGAAGCAAAATTGCACATCTTAACGATTTGCCACTATATATTATAAAATTAAGATCATATATTGCATAATAAGGGGCCAAAAGGGGCCAGAATGCTAAATATTTGACGCTTTATATCTCAACAAGGGGAGATATTTTGATAAGCAATATTGAACAAAAGATGTTCAGAATAATGTTCTGAACAACATGCATCCTTTCAATTTTTGGAAAACGGCCCCATTAAGGATTTGAAGGGTTGGCCCCTAAATATTTCTATTCTACATATCTCGAAAACGAGAAGAAACTTCTGAATAGTTGTTGAACAAAAAATGTTTAAAATCACAAGACCTTTCATTTGATTTCAAGGAAAAGGGGCTGACCCCTCAAAGTAGGTGCTCAGAGGGGCCAAAAGACTATGTAACTTTTCAATGATCAAGAATTTGTTATCAATTACTGAAGCAAAAATGCTTAACTTAATTATATGCAACAATATGCAGTAAAATTTTGATTCTCTATTGCGTAATTAGGAGCCATAAGGGGCCAGAATGTTAACTCTTTTGCGCTTCCTATCTCGAAAAGGGGAAACATTTTGAAAAGCAATATTGAACAAAAGATGTTCAAGATTATGTTATTTAAATCTAAGGGGGGAAACAAAAACTTAATCAAAATAACATCTCATCTCATCGAAAAATCGGACGGAAGACCTACTCGTTGCTCGCAACGAGATCTCATCTAGTTATTAAGTCTTCCGTTCACAACGGAAGACTTATAGTGATTGTATTGTTTCTTTTTATTATTATTATTATTATTATTATTATTCCTCCCAAATTTTGTGAGCGCGATTACTCAGAGATGGTTGGATAGATTTTCACAATTTTTCACATGATAGTAGGCTGATATATGAAGTTTATATAAAATTCCGTTTTTTGAAAAATTCACTTCCGGTCCGAAGTTACGGCCGAATTTCCAATTTTTAAATGGACTTTTGTCCGGAATTTTTCTCGGGAACGGTTTGAGGTAAAGATGTGAAATTTACAGGAGTATTAGATCATGACATTCTCTTTGTTTCGAAGTTGTTTTCGTGTGTTTCCGGTACTTCCTGTCCGAACCGGAAGTGAACTTGTGTTTGGTCAATTTTCAACTTTTTTGTTTTTTAATATTTTTTCAAGATATTATTACGTATAACAGAGGTTATTCTACAAATACTAGATATATAATTTGTTTTGAAATCAGATTCCACATTTTGTAGATTTTTGGTACCCTCATTTTCCCTATTTACCTAGTGGGCAAAGAAAGATAACTCTGACTTGTAAGTGAGAATAGAACTTTCGAGATAAAGGCGGAAATAGTATCGATGATGTTAGAAACATATACACTCTCCATATCAACATTTTTAGACGTTCCATATTCACTCTTCTAAATGTAAGAGTACGTTAGTTACCGCTTCCAGTGCATGTATAGTTTAAAGTTACCAGTGTAGTGTAAGTCTGTATTGACAGTTAATTGATTTACACATGTATATATCTAAAAAAAAAAATACTATATATGCTAGGTAGCTAATTCAAGTAAATATATTATAAGCACTGAATATACATTTATAGTGATGGACAGGCATGCAGTTTTATTTATCTCGTATAGTAGTAAGTTCAGAATATTTATAAGATAGTTACTAAGCCTTCTATAATCAGACGATTTTATTATTCTCTATTATTTGAATGCGAATTTATCCCGATTTCCGAGTATTATTTTCAATATTAAAAAATATTACATACACTCGAAAAGGAACTGAGCGATAGAAAATCGTAATATAGTACTGTTTTAAAGCCTTTGGAAATAAATTGATATCTGCCACTTAAAAGAAAGAAAATCAATTTATAGATTAGATTTGTTTATTACATGTATATTTGATAAAAAGTTTAATTATTTATGACACATGATCTATACTCTATATACCCAAGGAGTTATAAAAGATGTGAAAAGGCGATTCTTGGATTCTTGTGAAATACTCAAAGAGTTAAAAAAAATATGTGAAAACGCGATTCTGTGTGAAATAATGCTACGCTATAAGTTTCTTTTGAAAAAAAAAAAACCAGGATAAAAAAATTGCACAGGTCTGTTGATATGTGGGATAAGTATACCTGAATGAGCACAATTTTATGCAATGATATATAATTATATACATGCAACTGACGTCCCTACTTTTCCTTATAATTCATAAAACATAAAACTATCTAATTCCTTTGACCCCCCCCCCCCCGTCTTGATTAATATTTGGAGACGTTCGTGCAGCTAGGCATTTGAATTGTATATTCGTTTTAGATTTAAATCTGGAACGTGGTTATAATTACCATTTACATGTCATGTGTACAGAAGTTCATATTCTATAATGGTACATTTGTCATTGTGATACTGAAATGTTCAATTTACATGTGTGTGAGAGAGAGAGAGAGAGAGAGAGAGAGATTCCCTCTTAATCCCGATCCTCCTATCCATTTACATAGACCCAAATATATTTCTATATCAGTCACACCCATTTTTTATTAAATGTTTTCTGATTTCACAGTCAGTCATGGTCACATCCTGTATATTTTTCTGCTTAAAAAGTATCGCACGAAGTGCACTTGTGTTGACCTGTCAATCAAAATCACTTGACGCTCTATGCAGTGCAATAAAGTAGCCTGAGTTCGAAATGATCTTGAAGTATGATCTTTAAGTAAATCTGATGCAACAAACTTGTGAAAATATAAATAAAATAAAAAATAAAACATCTCGGTATTATGATTTTCGATTGTGGGACGTGGAGACCGGTCCTTTGAGATCGAATAAATCGAGGTCCCGTGTCGCAGAAGGTGCTGGCACAAAAAAGATTCCTCACTGCTCAATGGCGAAAAGTGCCAAAGTATAGGACAAAAATTTTAAATCTCCACCGGCGAGTAGTGGCGTCTCCATGTGTGTGAAAAATTCTCGAGAGGGACGTTAAAAAACATATGATCAATCAATCAATCGATTGCTGAATAATTACTGTAACTGAATAATCTTTCTTATAGGTATGCTTTCAAATCTTGATATTATAACTTTACAAAACTCAGTGACTTTACGTTTAATGTGATACTAACTTAATTCATCATATTTTTTTTATAACACCATCACAATTATGCCAGAACGTATACACAGTGAAGTTTATGATAGTAGGGTGTTTGTTCGTCTGTTTGTTTGTCTTAGAAATGATTGCAAACATTTTTTTTAATTGCTAATTATCCTTGCCCTATGATATTAGTATATCTCTTATAGGTGCCAAACGCAGTATACGAGATTGATCATGAAAATCAAAGTACCTTAAGTACTGAAAGGACTTTTTTCCAGTTATTTTTTTCTTTCACAGTAAATATGATATGTATGTTTTTTACACAGAAAAATGCAAATTCTTACAGATTTAGAAGAACGGAAGACTTTTTTGTTGCCATGGCAACAAGAGTCTAGTTATTATTATTATTATTCCTCCCAAATTTTGTGAGCGCGATTACTCAGAGATGGTTGGATAGATTTTCACAATTTTTCACATGATAGTAGGCTGATATATGAAGTTTATATAAAATTCCGTTTTTTGAAAAATTCACTTCCGGTCCGAAGTTACGGCCGAATTTCCAATTTTTAAATGGACTTTTGTCCGGAATTTTTCTCGAAAACGGTTTGAGGTAAAGATGTGAAATTTACAGGAGTATTAGATCATGACATTCTCTTTGTTTCGAAGTTGTTTTCGTGTGTTTCCGGTACTTCCTGTCCGAACCGGAAGTGAATTTGTGTTTGGTCAATTTTCAACTTTTTTGTTTTTTAATATTTTTTCAAGATATTATTATGTATAACAGAGGTTATTCTACAAATACTAAATATATAATTTGTTTTAAAATTGGATTGCGCATTTTCTAGATTTTAGGTACCGTCATTTTCCCCATTTACCTAGTGTGTATACAATGGGCAAAGAAAGATAACTCTGACTTGTAAGTGAGAATAGAACTTTCGAGATAAAGGCGGAAATAGTATCGATGACGTCAGAGACATATACACTCTCCATATCAAAAATATTTAGACGTTCCATATGCACTCTTCTAAATGTAAGAGTACGTTAGTTACCGCTTCCAGTGCATGTATAGTTTAAAGTTGCCAATGTAGTGTAAGCCTGTATTGACAGTTAATTGATTTACACATGAATATATCTTAAAAAAAATAATATATATGCTAGGTACCTAATTCAAGTAAATATATTATAAGCACTGAATATACATTTATGGTGATGGACAGGCATGCAATTTTATCTATCTCGTATAGTAAGTTCAGAATACGATAGTTATAAACTTTCTATAATGTAGACGATTTATTATTCTCTATGATTTGAATGCGAAATTATCCCGATTTCCGAGTTTTATTTTCGATATTAAAAAAATATAACATACATTCAAAAAGGAATTGAGCGATAGAAAATTGTAATACAGTACTGTTTTAAAGCCTTTATAAATAAATTGATATCTGCCACTTAAAAGAAAGAAAATCAATCTATAGATTAGATTTGGTTATTACATGTATATTTGATAAAAAGTTAAATTATTTATGACACATGATCTATACTCTATATACCCAAGGAATTATAAAAGATGTGAAAAGACGATTCTTGGATTCTTGTGAAATACTCAAAGAGTTAAAAAAAAATATGTGAAAACGCGATTCTGTGTGAAATAATGGTACGCTATATGTTTCTTTTGAAAAAAAAACATGATAAAAAAAATTGCACAGGTCTGTTGATATGTGGGATAAGTATACCTGAATGAACACAGTTTTATGCAATGATATATAATTATGTACATGCAACTGACGTCCGTACTTTTCCTTATAATTCAGAAAACATAAAACTATCTAATTCCTTTGAAGCCTCCTCCCCTCCCCCCCCCCCCCCCGTCTTGATTAATATTTGGAGACGTTCGTGCAGCTAGGCATTTGAATTATATATTCGTTTAAGATTTAAATCTGGAACATGTGAATATATTTACCATTTACATGTATACAGAATTTCATATTCTATAATGGTAGATTTGTCATTATGAAATGTTCAATTTACGTCTGAGAGAGAGAAAGAGAGAGAGAGGGGGGGGGAGAGATTCCCTCTTAATCCCGATCCTCCTATCCATTTACATAGACCAAAAATTAGTTCTATATCGGTCACACCCATTCTTTATTAAATGTTTTCTGATTTCATAGTCAGTCATGGTCACATCCTGTATATTTTTCAGCTTAAAAAGTATCACACGAAGTGCACGTGTGTTGACCTGTCAATCAAAATCACTTGACGCTGTATGCAATGCATTTAAGTAGCCTGAGTTTGAAATGATCTTGAAGTACGATCTTTAAGTAAATCTGATGCAACAAACTTGTAAAAAAATAGAATAAAATAAAAAATAAAATATCTCGGTATTATGAACTTCGATTGTGGGACGAGGAGACCGGTCCTTTGGATGAGATCGTATAAATCGAGGTCCCTTGTCGCAGAAAGTGCTGGCATAAAAAAGATTCCCCACTGCTCAATTGCGATAAGTGCCAAAGTATAGGACAAAAATTTGCAGTCTCCACCGGCGAGTGGTGGCGTCTCCATGTGAGTGAAAAATTCAAAAATTCTGGAGAGGGACGTTAAACAACATACGTATAATCAATCAATCAATCGATCGATTGCTGAAGAATTGCTGTAAATGAATAATCTGTCTTATAGGTATGCTGTCAAATCTTGATATTATAACTTTACAAAATTCAGTGACTTTACGTTTAGTGTGATACTAACTTAATTCATTATATTTTTTTATAACACCATCACAATTATGTTAAAATATACACACAATGAAGTTTATGATAGTACGGTGTTCGTTCGTCTGTTTGTTTGTCTTAGAAATGATTGCATACAATTTTTTTTTTTAATTGCTAATGATATACGTTTATCTCTTATAGGTGCCAAATGTATTATACAAGATTGATAATGAAAATCAAAGTACCTTAAGTACTGAAAGGACTTTTTTTCCAGTTATTTTTTTCTTTCACAGTAAATATGATATGTATGTTTTTTACACAGAAAAAAAGCAAATTCTTACAGATTTAGAAGAACGGAAGACTTTTTTGTTGCCATGGCAACAAGAGTCTAGTTATTATTATTCTTTTTTCTTCTTATTTTTTCTCCGGTACTTTTTTGTCCGCGAGTGTTCTCGGAAACTGCTCATCCAATTGAGTTAAAACCTTTTTAGGGTTAATAGGCATGTTATGTAGATTTGCGGAACAAAGGTCATTTTGCGCGCACGTGCATGCACGTGCGTGTGCGTGCAATTGGTAAAATGACCAATATACTTGATATAGCTGTAATTTTTATATTTTTTGGTGAAATGCTTTGATACTCAGAATATAAGGATATATTAAAAGTGTGAACAAGATGACATGGTCAACATGCACATGAGTGCGCGCACGCGCAAAGCGTAAAATGACCAATTTACTTGATGATATCGTAACTTTTATACTTTTTGATGAAATGCTTTGATGCTCAAAATATTTATATATAAAGAAAGAGTAGACAAGATGACATGGTCATCATGCACATGCATGCATATGCATGCACGTGCGCGCGCGTGCAATGTGTTAAATGACTAATATAATTAATATAGCCGTAATTTTTATATTTTTTATGAAAAGCTTTGATATTAAGAATATACAGATATATTAAAAGTGTAGACAAGATGATTTGGCCATCATGCACATGCGCGCGCGTGCAATGTGTTAAATGACCAATATACTTAATATAGCTGTAACTTTTATATTTTTTGATGAAAAGCTTTGATACTATGAATTAACAGACATATTATAAGTGTACACAAAATGGCATGGTCATTATGAACATGCATGCATATGCGCGTGCGCGCAATGCTAAGATGACCAATATGCTTGATTTAGCCGGAACTTATATATTTCTTGATGAAATGTTTTGAAACTGAGAATATAAAGATGCATATATAGTATAGACGGGATGACATGGTCATCCTGCACATGCATGCACGTGCGCGCGCGTGAAATGCAAAAAATGACCATTATACTTCATTGCCTTATTTAATGAACTAGCTTACAGGAAAAAAGTCACCAAAAGGGAGTTGGGGAGCGTTTGGGGAACATCTGTAACGGTCCCCGTTACAATTATAACTAGTTAACAAAGTCATTATTCAAGATTTCATTTATTTGTTATTCTTACATGTATATATACATGTATACACACATCTATTCTAAAGCCATAGAATCAGTAGTAAAGGAATATTATTATTATTTTCAGGTCACCCAAGTCACTCAGATTCTCCTTTGTCAGTTGTCATGCGTTGAAATTAAACATTGTCAGCTTATTTGAGGTTTTAAGGAATCACTTAACCAATTTTAACAAAATTTTGAAGGATTCGCAATATATAGTGAAAATGCATTTATTTCTTTCATAATCATCTTCTCTGACATGCAATATTAAGCAATCATGATGTGTTAGTTTTAATGAGCAAGGGTGCCTCTTTCAAAATTGTTAAATCCCAGGACTCTGGTTCAGGAGATCTGATTTTAGGCTGGGACTCTATTGAATATATATTGGAAATGCATGAATGAGTCATTTTTTAAATTTGTCTCTGCTCCTGGACATCTAGGAGGCTGAATGCAAAATTGTAATGAGCAAGGTTATTTTTACCAGATTTTCGAAATAATGGATTATTTTCACCTATGATAATCATTGTATATAATGCTGTAACTGATAGGTCAATTGAATGAATTATAAAAGAATTTTTAATGTATAATACAATAAAGTATTTTTATAGTTTTTAATAGTCAGATAGACTTTTATGTACATTTGTACATAGAAATGGGTAAAAAAAAACCTATCTTTATATGTTAAATACCGGCCAATGTTAAAGAATATGATGGGGTTACCGTTACTATAATTAGTGCTGAAGCACTATTGCTGTGTGAAGTCTGCATGGTGTTCGTAATAAATGCGAGTGTATAAGCACTGAAAAGTACGGACAAGTAAATTTATCTACATCCCTGATCATCCTATTTTTCTTAAGTTGCTTTTGGACAATGTATCTTAATGATCAACTATTAAGTTATTTTTGCTTTGTTTTATTCTTTTAAGGATCCTTTACAATGTAATATCATTCTCTTAGTGACCGTTCAGGCTCTTGGTACTAGGGGATTTAGAGGGGGCTAAAATTTCCAGAAATTAGGGTAAATTGTGTATAAGTATTTTGGAAACATGTCAATATATAAAAATGTGCCCATGAACATACATTTAAATAGATAAATTTATGAAATACAAGATCTGACATTCTTGCAGAAGCAGCATAGGTGAAATTACTTTTCAAGAAGTTCAATATTAAATGGTATTTCCCCAATACAGACATGTCATCAGTTTCGTGAAACCAAAAAAAAATGTTCCTGCTTAAGATCTACGAAATACTTTTCAACGCCTTTTTCCAAACTTCGGAAAAGGCAAACGAATGATTTTGTTTACATATAAAATATTGACAAATCCACTTACTATCCTAACGTCACGGAAACTCAGTAGGTAGACCGCTTGCTCCGTGACCGTGATCGACCTGAGTGCCGAGTAAAAATCTAAATTTGAAGCCCTTCACCGGTGTATGGTGACTTCTCTATATGAGTGAATAATTCTCGAAGAAGGGGACGTAAAACAACATACAGCCAATCAAACAATCATTTTCTACTCTGTGGCGGTAAATTGGCACAGGAAATGAAGTGATATAGTAACACAAGTAGTGAAATGTTACACATGTAAGAATAGTTTGGCATAATTTTTTTAGATAGGCCATTTTAGGAAAGTAAGTGTAAAAGTAGCATGCTTTTACATGTATTGCTCTATGATCCATCACCCTTTTTTGTCAAACTTTTCATCTAATTGTAAACATGTATATCATATTTATAAGGCGTCGAAACTAGGAAAAAAATAAATATTAAACGTGCAAAAAATGATAAACATTATAATTAAAAAGTTTCACATTTAAAGGACAGAAATAATTTACGTGACTGTATTTTTTTCTTTTTGCAGAAGAAATTAAATCTGACTCAGAAATCATATATTATTTTTTTTGGCTAATATTCAGTGAAAGATATTTGCAAATACATTGATTATTACAAAAACGAGAATACATGCTTTTAGGCGAGAGACGTGATCACACACGATGAAAAGGGGGGGGGGGGGGGCTCATACCCAAGAGTTTTGTTTTGAGTTGTTGGGGATAAAATCACAGCTCAATGTCGAGCAAGTAAGAGTTACTAGCAAGAAGTTTTCTCTTAAGAAATTTTAAATAATTTAATTGATACTAAGATGTGTTTTTAAGATGGCGGGAAACTACCTGTATGAAGACAGTGCATTGGACCATCTTTAAAATAAGGTTTGTTTGCCCTCTCCAGACTTATGGTAAAAAAGGGTTGTTAGGTAGGTTGTATTTTTACCCATAAATTTTAACATACTTGTTGACAGGAGGAAAAAATCCAGGAATAAGTGAGAAAAAATACCGCTTCCTGGAAGGTTAAAAAGGTTTTGAGTCGGGCCATTTTAGCTAGTCGGTCGGGAGAGAGCACACAAACAATTTTTTTTAGGGTAGCTTTGGTATCGACCACATTTTATCTGCATATTGATATTTCGATATTGTAAAATCTCATATTTTTAAGATGTTATGGACCCTGGAGTTAACAATTGACTGTACATGTGAAACTAACTTAAAACTAGGAGTTCCAGTTCGAACAAATAATGAATATAAATAGGGGGAAATTGGAAAAATAAATCCCCAAACCTTCTTAACCTAAGAATGAAAAGGAGGAGGAGAACTAACTTCCGTAAGTGACGACTTTCCATTACTCTCACAACAGCCGTAAACTCACATAGCACACGCAAGTGTACATGTAATAATAGATTTCCAAAACTTTCTCTTATCCTCGTACTTGATCTAGTCATGGACCTACTGAGGATATTAGACCTGACTAACCTCTGTATTACATGCTTCTGCTGCCTAGACACAAGTTTTGATACTATGTATGATTGCTATTCATCATATGAGTCCATGTAAAACAGTACTTTGTCTAGTAAGATTATACAAATATTGTTCTTATATTATTAAACATAAAATTATTCATTTTATTACGCTAACCAGATTTTTTTTTTATTTTTGGAAATTGCAATGGATAGCTGATTCATTCTTTTTAAAATAAATATATTTCATCCAAAAACTTAGTTTCATAGCGAAAAACAAAACAAAATCTTCACTTACAAACTTGAAATACCCGTGATAATGATTTCCTTGGGCAATGATTTAAACACAGGAACAGTTTTAAATCTCATGATATTAATTGAAAACATTAAATACAGAATTCCTACTACATAATAATTAATTTCAATGTATGACTAATTAGTACATGCTTAATTGCTAGTTAAGTGTATCAATAATAAAATATGGTAATTACCATGCATTATAAACAATTAATATGACAAGTTTATTCATATGAAATTTACATGTAAATAAATAATGCTTTTAGGTTAGGAAATCAAACAAAACACACCCACACACACACACACACACACACACACACACACACACATATATATATATGATTGCGCCCATGGGAAAAGGGCCCTTATGGCAATTTTTACACATTTTAAGTTTTTCATGAATATTAATACAGCAAGGTTAGAAGTTGCCATATCTGAATTTTTATGGCCCTACGTCAACTCTAAGTAGGTTTTTTCTTCATTTATATCAATGATACTTTAACAGGTAAACAATGACGTCATGTTACTTTCGCACCAACGTCAAAAGTTTTCAGAGTGAACATGACTTTCACTTTGCATTGTAATGTTACTGCGGTAATAAATGTATGTTATTGAGCATTTCCAGAAACATTTTTGAGTCATTGTCTCTTTTAATAATTGTATAATATGATAATAAATAGTTGTATTAACTATTATCCATCATGCAGTGGTGTATAGAATTATGAGTGTTTGTTCGTTTGTTTGTTTTACATTTCACTATGTTGGAATGTCAGAAAAACCCGAGAAGCAAGCGGCTTCTGTTCAATATCAATTTATTCTCTCAAAACCAAAGTATTTATCTCGTGTAATAATCGTTTGAGAAACCTGTAGAATTCATTCGAAAATCATCTCATTTTAAGCATGGCTCTCGATAGGACTAGATGTCTTTTTTTTTTTTATTTGGGGGGGGGGGGGGGGGGGGGGTGAATCCAGTATAAACGATATCTCTTTCAAAATGTGAAGTTAAAAAATATTTCAAAAAAATTCTTGGTAACAACAATAAAATAGATGCTGGTGGGTAGTGAAAATTTGTTGTTGTTGTTGTTGTTGTTGTTTTTTTTTTTTTTTTTTTCAAAATATAATTAGACAGAAAATTTGTGAAATGTAGTGAGTTACCATATATGCTGTACAACAATTTAAGGACATTAAGTTGATACACTGCATGTTAAGCAGTATTCGATAAAAAATTTTTAAACAAAAAATCAGAAGGGCTTCTGTCCGCATGTGGTAAAAAAACTTCTTTTTTTTAAATTGAAATGATACACATTTTTCCAGTCACAGCAAGGAAAATTTTTGAATAATTAATTTTAAGTAAGCAGGTTGATAAATTATAAACAAATGGATGAATTATAATTCACATGCATTTAAAATGAAAGGAACACAACAGATCCAGGATGACCAGTGGTTGGTAGTGTGTGTGTGTGTGGGGGGGGGGGTTAAAAGTTAAATGACAGAAACATACATTACTTGTAGTTAACATGAGTTTAATAGCATACGAGGGTTGTCGTATTTTTAAAATCTTCCTACGTTTTAGGTGTGCAGGGGGGGGGGGGGGGGGGGGGCTTCCCACCATCAACCCCATAACCTCCAAATACGTCATGTGGTTAGGTTTGAAATAATATTGAAATAATTCCTCAATTTATTTTTGCACCTTGAACTCTCTCCTTACGTACATATATTTGAGCAGATTCATTTCAAAACAAACAGCGATCATGAGCTCCACACACCTGGAACTTGAAACTTAACTGCTATCAAATCTAGTTAATCATGAGAAAAATTGCGTCCTAGAATAACGATTTTGTTTGATTTTGTAAAATTAAATGGTTTTAGAAGAACATGTATACACTGGGTATTAATAGATATCAGATATTTTATTGTCATTTCAACAAATTTTATCCGAACTTTGAATGAAATCAATATGTCATTTTTTTAAAATTAATATCAAATAGATTTTTCTAAAAAATAAATCATAAATAATTATATATATGTTGTCGTTATGAATCAATGACATGCGGAATAATTAATAGAATTTTTTCGGCGGGGGGGGGGGGGGTAAAAATTAATTGAAAGTTTTATATATCCAGTCAGTTAAATGCGACTGGTTCATAATATTCCTTGACTGGCTGAGTTTTTAAATGACAAATTTTTACAATGTGGCACACATTTAGGTACATGTAAATATTGTTATGTGATGGTGTGTGTAGAATCCCCCCCCCCCCCATTTCTCGCGGCTTCTTTATCGTATGAAATTCTAATGTTATTGTTTTCAAATGTTATTGTATATGAAGTTTTACAATATAAAAATTCCATTCTGGCCCCATGCCAGAGACTTGGATATGCTTATCCTTATAAAGCTTTACAGATACACTGTAAAGTAGTTAGGTCCCGGTAATATAAAATGACCCTGGCCCTCTTCCCCGGTCTCCGGCACTGTTGCAAAAATAAAAACTTGCAAACATATTCTTAATCTTTTGTGCAGTATATTTTTAGCATTTAATTTAATTTGTACAATGCATGTTTAAATACAATTTGATCTTAACAAGATTTATTTCAATAAATCCAAATAACAAAATCAGCCCGTTAACATAATTCAACGGCAAGTTAAGCAATATCATACTAAACCGATAACTGAGATTATTATTTCAATAAGAAAACGAGTTTTAGATTGATAATAGAACTGTAATGACATACAATGCTGAGATTCTATGAATGACAAGGATTACATATATTTGACTTTTAAGTGACTAAAAACTACAGATAAAGCTAAAACCTTTGAACTTTTTTATGTACAACACGATTACCAAAATGTTATATTTTCGAGTTACTGAAAATAAATAGACAGCAAAAGAAAAAAAAAGAGATAGAGATTTCTTTTCATAATACGATATTGTTCTGTTTTTGAAAATTCGCCTTTTCATTAAAGTTTCACATTTCACATTGTATTAATAAACTGGATTTAATGTAACATCTCTCTCTCTCTCTCTCTCTCTCTCACACACATCAGGTATACATACATGTAAACTTTTTTTAAGCTAGAACAATTAGAACAATTTTATTTCATTCGGTAGTTTTTGTTTGTTTTCAAGTACTTACATGTACATCGGAAGTGGCAACAACAAAAATAAGACGAAACAAATTTTTTTTAATATAATTTTATTTTATTTAAATTTATGATCATTATTACTGAGAAAAAAAAAATTAAAATTCAATTTTTTTAAAAATAATTTCATGTTGAAATAAATAGATGCACATGTAACAGATTTAAAAAAAATAAATGAAAGTCTGGTTCAATGTAGCGTCTATTTCTTATTCTTATTCTATATTTTTTTCTCTTTCACTTTGACAGCAGCTAGTTCCATGAGCTTTCAAAAATACTTTTAAAGAAAATATAAATATAATACTTACAATTAAAACGTTTTTTTAACTGATGATAAGTGAGATTTTTAGAAATATTTTTATACTACGGGAGCAAATTTGAATGGGTATGTTGATTTTGAATGGTGTTAAAAAAAAAGAAAAGAAAGTCCCTCTCTGGTACCTCTCTAGTATCTCGCTTGTCAGAGTTACCTCTCTTGTTTTTATTTATAGTTCTTAAAAATAATATCACGTCTGTCATTCGTTCGTACTTTTGCTAGATTTGTGAAAACTTACAAGAATACTTTTCTTTTCTGTTGGAAGAAGTGTGATCAGTTTCAAATTTTTGGCAATTAAAGCATTTTACAACAAAAATTTATGCACGATGTACCAATGCTTCAATGTTTACATGATCGATGTGTTGAGAATGGTGGGGCGGATCTTATACAGGAAAACGATTTCCTCTGCAATATTTTGATAATATACCCATGTCTAACAAATAACTTCAATTTGTCTATATATCAAAATCGCATTCGTTCATCCATATTCAATTATCCAGAAAATCACCTTGTCTGAAGCTTCTATACATGTACATAGGAAATGCATAGCCCAGATCAGAGACGTATAAAGCTACAATAACATGTAGTAAAGAAACGGGTCTCGAATAAAATTCTAAATATTTTAATTAATATCAGTGGACTAGAAGATCAAGACGTGAATTAAAGATATAAATGAAAATAAATAATAATTTCAATGTTGAGAACAACGACAAAAGTGAGCTAGACGTGTCAAATGTAAAACACGTGGATAAAAAAAATCTGCGTCGACGCTCACCGTCTGCAACGTCATATCTTTATGACGTTATTTCTCTGTTTTAGCAAAATTGCCATAAGGCCCTTTTGTCATGGGCGCAATCATATATATATATATATATATATATATATATATATATATATATATATATATATATATATATATATATATATATATATATATATTACAGATTATGATATTGTGTGGAAAATACCCTTAAATGTGTAGGCAAGTTGAATTTCTCAGGAAATATTTTGTACCCAAGTAATACTATGACTTTTTCCAAGCACTTTTCGGGTACACAAGGGAAGGATGAGGCGCTTTTTGTGGAACACTTTAAAAATATTAAAATGAAAAGAAAAATGAAATAATTTGCGTTTTTAAATTGCACAAGAGTGATGAACTACATACTTACCACAGCTTTCATTTTTGTTGCTAGTTAAATCCCACAAAACAAGATATAAGCAAGTCACTGATCGCAATGCTCTTGTCGACATGACGTCATCATGTAAAATGTGACGCATTTTATGTGCAGTGAGAGGCGGATCAAGTAATTTTTGCACAGTGAAAAACGCATTTTATTATTAAACATAATATTATTTGCAAATCTTAGGTAGACTATTAAAACCAATCTGAAACCTTTTTTAGTGCCATTATTTCAAACTATCGATAGAATGTATTGAATTGATTCTACCTTTTTTTTTTTTTTTTTTTTTTTTTTTCACAGGGTATATGCATGTTTCACACCGAGGTGCCTCATAAATTGCCTTTTCGCAAAGGCTTACACTTACCGTAATAGATCTTGACCATTTTTTGAATACGCATAACGGAAACATTCCTTAACTTGAAAAGTGCTGCTGCTTTCCTGAAATCGAGAGCATTACTTAATAAATAAGTTAAATACTAGGTAAAGTTTACACATATTTCGACTAGAGCTAAATAACTTGAAATTTAAACTAATAAAATGATAATTCTATTTAAAGCAGCAGTTCTTTTCATAAACTACAAGTTATTTAGATACAATTTATTACTGAAATTTTTAATTCTAACTAGGATATGCCCTTGCGATATTGAAATTTGTTTATGACCTATATACAGTACACATTACATGCATTTATCACGTGGCTGTCAAATAACATGTGTTTGGTTTTATAATCACGGGGAATCCCATTTCCATTGTTGTCGACTAATTTGTAAATATGTTGCCTGGTGATCTCCGATCCTTTGATACGTATACGTTCATTAACATGTTTTAATACCTATAAATGCTTACGTAACAAAGTTTCTCTTAACTTCTAGAGAGATACGGCTGTGTGTGGCAAACATGTTTCATTTACTCAATAAGTCAGATTGTATTTGTCTGGAATCTTTCTATATGTGATGTGGATTACCGCAAAGAGAAGCCAGAAAACTAGACAGGCAATATACAGGTTTTCTTTATAATCGAGAAGTCAAGTAGTCTATTTACCTACACCTAGGTGAAAGACCATCAATGGTAGCTCTTATGTTAAAATTGTATTGTATTCAGATTTTGAAGGAAAAACCGGTCCCTAGGGTGATGTTTTCGTATCTGACAACGCTGCTACAAAAAAGCATGAAAATTTAAAGGAAATTTTGAAGAAAAGAACGTTCACAAAGCTTAGCTGTCGGACGTATGCGCTAGATCTGTCATTTTGACCTACTTTTATTCGAAAGACGCAAGAAAACCTTTGAAGGAAGACGCTAAACATTCGAATCTGACTTACTAAATGTCATTCATTACTGTCTTTTTGGCAACCCTAAAGAAGAGTATGCTGAGGGGTTCCCGTCGTGGGTACAGAGGCTAAGGCTGTCTCAAGGCTTAATGTGCATTTGACATAATCATTTACTTCGAACTAGGTTATGATTTTAATTTGTAAACTATACATGTCTACCAATATACGGAGAGTTTTATCAGGTATTATAATAAAACATATTTGTCATGTTACATGACTTTGTTGATGACATGACGGACATTTATAATTTTTCCTCAATGTTGCATAGAAATCGCATCGTCACAAGTTATAATTTTTTGTGAAAGTTTTGTTACATGTCAACTAATCGTATGCTATTGTGTAAAGAAAGTGCTGGGACATGTCTGAATTTTACAAATATTTCACGAGAACTTCAATTTAACCACACACATGAGGACTTTTTCCACCTTCATCGCAATTTATACAAAATAGGCTATTTTACACATAATACCCCAGCAAGATTCTGTTAGGGGTTATAAATTTCATATAGATTCACACATAATATCTTCAGTTTTCCGTATTCATCACTTGTGCCAGCTTAATGTATTATACGATTAATGAATTCTAACTATGTGTATCGTGTAACGGGGGCATTTCACATTCTACTTTTAGTTATTCTTTGAAAACGCCGTATATTAGATAGGTAAAAGGAATATCAATATTATATTGCAAAGGATCATTCTCTATAAGGCCGTTTTGCGGCCTACAATGACTTCAAATTTTCAAATAGTATGTTTTCCCTTAAAAACTGCATGAGTCAGTAGGCTAATGTTCCAATTTAATGATAAATGTTGATTGGTTCATGATACAAAAGTATTTGTTATGATATAGGGTCACAAGGTAAGGTACTATCGGTCAGTATTAGCATTAGGGTAATGGGAAAACTCAAGAGGGTGGGTGTGTTAGGTAACTCCTACACATGTCATAACCACCTTTAACCAACACCAAAATTTGCATGTAAACTTCTTATGAACATAAAAAGTGACTACCAAATTATCAACTTGGTTAAAGGTGGTTATGACATGTAAATAAAAACTTTTCGCTTCATTTTTACGATATTTGCAGGAAAAGCTAACTACTCACAATTAAGGATTTCAGCTTATGTAGATTATTTTTCATTATAAAATTTCACTCAGAGTACATGTTTATATTGATTTACTAAGAATTAATATAAGCCATGCATATTTACTCAAAAAAGGTAAACTTTTTACATAAAAAATCTAAAATCAAAGGACTGAAATGACTGGTTGTTATGAAATTACGTGAAGACAAGTCTCATTGAACTATCTCCTAGAAATAAAGAAATTTTTTTATAGACTATAAGGCATGAATATAAGTTACTTATTATAATTATTATTATTTATATGGATAGTTTAGTTTATCTATGCTACTTCTTTGTATTTGTATTTCCTTAGGAGTACTGCATATTTGTTATTAGTTCTAGAAATGATAAAAGCTATTTTTGTTGTAGCGGGAAGATGCATTTGTTATTTGTGTTATAAACTTAATTTTTCTATGGGTACACATGTAACTTTTATAGATAGAGAATTACTGAAGGGATGGTTTCATAATGGAAATTCTCGCCTCGACCTTTTAGAAGGACACTTTTCCGTATGAGTGACATAGGATCCATGTATTTTGTTAACTGGGTGTTGAGAGGACTCAATCTATTCATCACACTTCTTTGGTAGCATCAATATAAGTTATGAGAACAGTAGCTCTGTCTTAGAAAATAAAACGCCAAGGAGGAAAGGGGTTCCTAAATGTCACGTGATTGATAATTGAATGCTGCTTTACATCATTTTAGAATTTTTCACCCAGATAAAGAGATCATCCACTTATGGTGAAGTGTCACAATTTTGATTTATGCATGGTTTCAGTATTGACCAACACCTACCGTGGGACAGGACCTCCTTCTTTAAGATAATATCCAAAAGACCCATGACTTTTACTTTCAATGCAGAGGACTTAGCAAAGGAACTGTCACTACCCGTGTTAAACACCTTAGTTCTTGACGCAGCACGGAAAGAGAATTTAATCCTCATGCAGGTTTCAAGAGTGCGAAAGGAGTTTCATCTCTTACGGTCCATTTTGTACCTGGGATGTTGTAGAACTCTGTTAGTCCATGGATATACTAAAACTTCTGATATGCGTAGTGGAAGGAACTGTTGAAAATCTACTCCATTTTATGGAGTGCCGTGGGGGGGGGGGGGGCTCGACTTTTATACATACATTTGTGTATTATAGTTTAGATAGCATTTTAAATTAAATATATTGTTTTACATGCGTAATTAAATTGAATCAAAGCAACTCTTACGATGTTATTTCATTTTACGTCGATATATATATTTTTAATACAATCGTTCTGAGTTTTATGTACTGACTATTAACATGTACTTGCATTAATATTTTCATCCTGTAAGTTAATGAATTCTTTATTTATTTATTTTTTTATTTTATTTTATTTTATTTTATTTTTTTTTTTTTTGGTTTTGGAAATGTAGACTATATTTTATAAATTACAACTTAATTTTGATTTAATCACAAACAAAATTAATTCAATGCTTTAAACATTTGATACACAACTTTTATAGTTCAATAGAAACTTAGAAATCTCATTTCTTGCATGGGCATTTTATGCGTAAAATAGGTACCACATCTATAGAAACAATACACAATTACAATATAAACATATATGAAATAATACTTTTAATTAAATGCTAATTAAACATTTTTCAACATCATACGAGGTGCATTTTGTAAAGATTTACATTCAAAATATGCAAAATGTGAATGCATCAAAATTCTTGCCATAAAAAATATCTTTAGCCTTAAATTAAACAATCTTTGCACTTATTACTTAAGTCTGATATGTTTACGACATAAATAAACAATTTTTGATCATTTACATCAAGAAACATGCATAGATACTTGATGTAAATAGACCTACCCTCAATTTTTCTTTACTTGACGGCCGTTTGTGATCTTTAAATCACGCGACTTAGGTGATCGATGTTGAAAAACAAACATCAAAATCATGAAATACAATGATTAAAGTTACATAAAATCACATTTTTAAGTGATTTTATCGTAGGCCGGAAAATGGCCTTATAGAGAATCATCCTTTCACATTCATAACAGTAAATTGATGCTTAAAATAACAATCCGAACATCTGAATTCAACATTAACGAAAAAATCTACTTGTCATAAATGGAATGTAAAAGTTATGACACTTCCCCATCATGTCAGCTCAAATTTGTAGCGACTTGACGTCACAGGCTTATTATGACTTCATATCTCGGAAGTTCAGGGAAGTTACTACAGCTGGTACACTGTGAAATTTTACGGACACCCTTATCCTACATGTAGCCGCGGAGACTTGAAACGTGTACAATCATTAACAGAGAATACTCGAGAAATCAAAAACATAAAGATACTGTTCTACGTGTTGTTTTTTTTTAACATTATTTATTAATTTTTTTGAAAACGCTTTTCATTATTTATTGAATGAATCGTGTAAAGGAATTTTCTATGCATACGTACAAAGGAATTCAATCCACTATTCTGTTCCCATTCTATTTTTAATGCTTAGTGAGAATTTTTTTCTAAATTCCATTTTTCTTCCATTAACTGATAACAGTGAATCTACACTCTCCTTTATCCTTTATAAAAATTTTACATCTAAGCATTGCTGAGTACTATTTAAGGTATCCATTTTTTTATTTTTTTTATTTTTATTTTTTAAACACTCAAACTCAATAAAAGGGTGCAAAGACCCAGTGGCATCGGTCATAAAATGGATTTTAAGAAAAAAGAAAAACATTGATTGATAGTTAAAGATCAATAATTCAACATTACAAATACATTTTTTTTTCAACAAGAATTGATGGGTTTCTGAGTTGTGACAATTTAAAGTTATGACATTTTATCATAAAATTTAACCTTAAAAATGTACGTTACCAGGGGGTTTCATTACTTTTCAGTGGCTTAACACAAAATATTAGATTATAAATATCAAATTATAACAAGGTATAATAAAAACACTTTGTGTACGTATTTAAAAACCATGGAATACTCAGAATGAGATTTATTATTAGTGATATATCGTATGTTTAAGGAAATGGTATTATTTGGACTTTTCCCTTTTTAGGAATATAAAAATATTGCATGTTTTACACTCTACAAATAATTTATGAATGTTATACTAGAAGAAATATGATACAACAAACATTGAAAATATGTGTTTTAATCTTCATTAAAAGAATATGGGATTCGCCAAACAAAATGCAATGTCTTTGCAATCATAGAACAAAAAGGGACTAAAAATAACGTACATTTCATGAAAAAACATGTTTTGATTTAGATAGATTAAAATTAAATTTTAACAATACGTATTCACTTACTTTTAAACAAATTTAGTGTAAATTATTTTATTGACGCAAATAACACACAAGTTAGTGCTGAAATATATTATGCAGGTGTCAATAAATGATTTTGAAGTCATTTGATTGTGAAAAGGGCAATTTTGTGCCATTAGAGAGAGAAATAATTTTGGATTCTGTGATAAAATTTTCTGTAAATATTCATAATAATGATGAGAAACAATCGTAATAAGAATATTCATTTCTATTGAATAGTCAAAAACGGGTCAATTTCCGACACTGTGATAGTCATATCCTTTGGAAATGTACGTTACCAACAGATTAATATTCCATTTTTTTTTTATTCCATGCATGTCTAAAATATCATTTGTACCAAATTATACAATAAGGTTTTTCCTCACTTCTGAAAACATTTTTGTTTCTTGAAAGTTACTTTACAGTCTGTAAAATTGTTAAATTTGCAATAGTTAGAAATGTCCGTTACATTTCACAAATCCTAATCACGGCTGTATATAGCTTATAATTACATTCTTTCTTATTTGCCTTAGCCTTAGTTTTTCCCGGTAGTCTTTCTGAATTTCAGCTAGTGATTTTTCCATTTAGTTTCAATTGAAATGAAATAAAATTACATAACATGATGAGAAATGTTTGTTACCACATTTCATAAATGTTCGTTACTTATGAATATTAAACTAATTTTGAAAAAAAATATTAAATTTTGAGAAGGAAACATCCATGATAAACATGATTATAAATGTGTGCATACTTTCTGTACAGTAAATGAAATGACAAAATGCCGTTTTGTCAAAATTTCAATAGAACAAGAATAATATTAAAAAACAAAACAATATCAACATGACATATCTTAAAACACTGTGTTCACTGTGTAGTGTTATTGTTTTAATTATATAAACAAATCAAAATTCAACTTATCATACATGTGGTACATGTACATTGTTTCTAATCCAATTAACTTCATAGACGGATAAAGAAATTAAAAAAATACTTCAATACGATATGATACCGAAAGTGAAATGTTTGTTACCATCTGTAACGAACATTTCTTTGTTTATTTTGAGCAATATACTATAGATATACAGCACAAACATTGATGTCAAATTGTAAGCAGAGGTCTATTTATTCATTCTCAGTTGTTCTGTATAAATAAATATCATAATATTGTTTATAAATCACAGTACACATCAGTGTATTGACCAACCTTGTCTTCAGCATGAAGTATTTAAGAAATTGAATGTTTGAATGTTACACCTTCAACACTGACATTCAAATATAATGGCGGGTTGTAACTTCTATACTAAACACGCTTGAAGTTGTGTTTTCTCGCCGTTTAAAGTGACTGAATTTAAAACTATGTAACGAACATTTCAGTAACGAACATTTCAAACAAGCACATACCATGGAATATTGATTCGAACGAAAGTAGGATTGCTGATATAAATGTTGTTTTTCTTTGCGACACACATTAGCTCTGTAATGTACGGAAGCCCAATAGTGCAAACCAAAAATAAATAAACAAAAACGAAATTATTAAATAAAGAAAACGAAATTATTAAATAAAGAAAAACGAAATTATGAAATAAAGAAAACGAAATTATTAAATAAAAAGCAAACGAAATTATTAAATGAAGAAAACGAAATTATTAAATTAAGAAAACGAAATTATTAAATAAAGAAAACGAAATTATTAAATAAAAAACTGAAACTAAAATACGGAATTTATAGATGTGCATGGTAAGGGCCTGAACCCATGAATCATTCCATAAAGCGCACGTGTTCTATGACCTGATTTTGTTTCGACATTAAAACAAGTGTGATATTTCCATTTACACTCAGCTATTCCCGCATCGATAACATAACCAGTTGGAGTAGACAATCATAATAGATGAATAGGGGAGAATTTTACCTTTGGTTATCCAATATGCTTAGATCTATGTTTTTATCTTACATTAACATGATTAATGTGAACTTAATTTGACCAGTCTGATGAATTGGCCAGTGATGACAAGTTTATGTTAGTATTAGCTTTCTTAAACCCTCAACTCAGAAGGTCTTATTATTAGCAAACAATGAATCTGGACATGAAACATCAAAGAGATTATGCTAATAAATTGCACAAATATTTAAGATATACATGTCTGTTAAGATTCCGTTGTTTACAACTGCTGAGCCTTATAACATTTAGGAATTTCCCATGGTTATACATCTTTTTTTTTCAATTATAGAACAGTACAAAAAATGCTGTAAAATGATACGTTACCGATCGGAACCCATTATAAATTATTGTTTAAAGAGAGCAAGTGCAAAAATTAAACAAGACAAAGTTTTTACAATGAGTAGATTTTAATGATTGCTTACTTTGTTAAAAATTAAGCAAAACACCTCTAATTTCTTGCACAGGCGCTCCCCATGTAATTCTGTAAATGACGAATGATAAGTATATATATATATATATAGGTCTACCCCTCAATACTATAAAATCAACAAGGTTGATTTTATAGTATTGAGGGGTACACCTATATATATATATATATATATATATACTTATCATTCGTCATTTACAGAATTACATGGGGAGCGCCTGTGATTTCTTGGTCATTTATCAAAGCATAATTAGAAGTGATGCACTAACTATTTGTTCTCACATATTCTAAATGACAAATTCTAAATCTGTATTCATAAGTCAGTGATAGTTGTGAATAAACAATGCACACACTTGCATAACAAATCCAACAAGTATTCAAATCATTCTCTTTATTGTTTTAACAACCTAAGATTTATGGGTACACAGATAGGGCACTAGGTTTAGTTCGGGGGGAATTCAGCGATACGATACGCAAGGCCTTGACCTTTCAGCGATTCATGAGCTCTTTTGGAATGTCATTAATTTTATGTAAGCAGAAACAGCCATCCTCGCTACGTCCAGGCTTACAGGCTCAAACTTTGACGTTGTGGGGATGCGACACAGCATCAAATTCCCGTAAACAAAATTGAACAGTTATTAATCATTTACTTTACAAATGCGAATTATAGGCTGTGAGCACATAATGTTTTCCTACGTTTGTCAATTTGACATTTATCTAAGTTTTTTTTTTCATTTCCCCCACACTTGTTTCAATGTCGAAACAAAATCAGGTCTATAGAATTATTGAGTGATGCTTTATAACACGTGCGCTTTATGGAATGATTCATGGGTTCAGGCCCTTACCATGCACATCTATAAATTCCGTATTTCAGTTTCAGTTTTTTATTTAGTAATTTCGTTTTCTTTTTTTAATAATTTCGTTTTCTTTATTTAATAATTTCGTTTGTCTTTTATTTAATAATTTCGTTTTCTTTATTTAATAATTTCGTTTTCTTTATTTAATAATTTCGTTTTCTTTATTTAATAATTTCGTTTTCTTTACTTAATAATTTCGTTTTCTTTATTTAATAATTTCGTTTGTCTTTTATTTATTAATTTCGTTTTCTTTATTTAATAATTTCGTTTTCTTTATTTAATAATTTCGTTTGTTTCTTTATTTAGTAATTTCGTTTTCTTTATTTAATAATTTCGTTTTTTATTTAATAATTTCGTTTTTTATTTAATAATTTCGTTTTCTTTATATAATAATTTCGTTTTCTTGTTTCTTATTTTTTTGGTTTGCACTATTGGGCTTCCGTAGTAATGAAATAACCAGCCGATGTGAAGATAGTACGTTTAGTTGCATGAATAAGGTAACGAACATTTCATTGTTATTTCATCGCAGAAAGAAGGCAAAGTTACAGATTGAATTAAATTTATGCGGATGAAAGTTGAAATGTATAATTATGTATTAAGAAAGGATGTTTATGATAGTTAGCTACATAAAAATTTGCATCGCTTGTCTGTAGTTATATTTGTGTCTTGATAATTAACGTTCAAAATATTTTTATTTGGCGATATTTATCGTGTGTCTTATTTGGCGACATCGCTTTAAAATCAAGTACAGAACATAAAATCAGTCAAAAAACATCGATGTTATTTTTAATTTTCAGACTTTGATATGTTTAATCTTAAATGATGTTATTTTTTACGGTTTCTTTTCTTTAAGTTTTAAAATTAAGCACCTTAAGTCCAACTCTGTTACCGGCGACAGTAACGAACATTTCAAAATGACACATTTGGAGGTAATTTACGCGAGTTTTAATGAAGTCAGACAGCTGTTACATAAGGGTTAGTTTAACAAGTCTACAAACATTAAAAAAAACATTCAATCATTTGAAATGTAAAGCATAGTTTGAAAGTATTTCACAGGCGACAGTAATTGCACCCTTTTATTGAGTTTGAAATAGGGCTTGGGGTAAAAAGCTGAGTGGAGTGGAGTGGAGTGGAGTCTTGTGGAGTCATGGAGTGGAGTCTGTATCATAACAGTACAGACAGTTTGAGAACAAAACAATTTCTTTTGCGTACAATCTCTCCCCTGCAATGTCATTTTGGCTTTGCGTAACAAGAATAATACAAGGAACAAAAGAATTCTGCGCAGCCAAAAAACTTTTGACCTTTAAATGTCAAACAGAAATGCTTTTTTAAAACAAAGACTTGGTAATACATTAACAACATCTAAACTAAGCTCAGATATATGACCCTGCTCACCTATCCAAAACAGACAAACCTAGTAAGAGGTGTTGACAGCTTTATGATATCAAACAGATAGAGGGTAAACAACTGCACTGCAGAACTGATGACAACAATTGAATTATAACGGCACATAATTTAATTACCATTCTTTTTTTTTAGGTTTTACTTTTAAAGTGCATTCAACCCTCTTTGTTGATATTTGAAGGTCAAAATTTTTTTTCTGTATCTCATTCCTCTTGATTTGTTTATATTAACATACACATATACCTTTTTCTGGTTAAACTGGAGGAAATGCTACAGAATCTAGGTGTATAGCCTACATGTATTTGTCAATTGGGTCTATCAAAGTTAAATGTCAAGGATTAATTACTAGTATAAGATATCAAAAGGAAAATATTTATGGAAATAAACTCAACAACTCATGTAGTTATTTTTAATTTTTTGAAGTACACATGGTCCATTTTAAATGATGATGCATTATTCACTCTTAAAAATTTTACCTTTGTTTCTTGGGGAGGGAGCAGTGTTAATTCCCACCTATAATTAGTTTCACCAATATTTGAACAAAGAAAATCTTTTTATTTTATAATGTGACTCAGAACAGAAATTATATATGATTATTAATACTAGCTGAGTTATTGCTTTCTTTGTACTTTGCTGATCAATGTTTCATATACAGTCTATCAACCAGTACAAGCATCACTAATGAAGCTGTTTGTTATAAACAAAAATGAAGACTTTCTGACAGAATAAATATAATTAATATAATTGGAGGATGAGAACTTTAAAAGAATGTCGACCCCGTTAATGATGTGCTGAAATATATTTGGTTACTCATTAATATTGTTTTATAAAGACGACTCAAGCAAGATGCTGTCAACTTCATTCAGTTATTAAAATAAGTTACATGGTTTGCTACAACGGACAAAATTTTCAATGTTTTTTTTTTAATATCATTACATTAAATTTATTTTATTTTGTTTTTGATGTTGCTGAGGCTGCCAATATTTACCTTAGTGGGTATATGTGGTACCTATAAGTTTTATTTTCAAAAAATCCTGCAACATTTACTAAGAGTATGTTTTACAAAAGAACTTATTACTAAAACCGAACACTTTAGATGATAATATAATCTTGCAAAATCAATGACTCTGTTAAAAATTGCTTGTATAAAAATATCTATCTAAAATAATTTTAAAAGGATTAAAATCATTTTCAAATCAATGTTAAAAAGAAAGTTAATCTCAATTTTATATGTTGGTCTTAGTCATAAGTTCTTTTGTGAAACAGACCCAAGAAATCTTATTAACATTATTTGTCCTATTTCAAAGAATGTCTCAGAAGTTTCCTACAAAAAGGCCATGGTTTGAAATATCCAGAGATTTTATCGTCCATTGAAGAATCAGGTCTCAATTATCTGTCTTATCAGCTATTATCCCCTCGCAATTGCAACGGAGTTGGAGGGGATATAGTAACTCGCTTGTGTGTGTTAGTGTGTATGTAAGTTTGTCCTTGTGTAATTTGCTTCGGTATAGATGTCGAATGCTGTCTTGATTTATAGATATGCTCTTTGCGAGGGGATGCTCCGCTTTGCGGTGCCCTTGTTAAATTCTTTTTTCACTACAGCCCATGTTTGCTGTTTAAAGTATAACCCAGGACATTCCTGAATAATGATGAAATTTTTATTAGGTTACAACAGGGACCTATAGTATATAGGTCCCTGGTTACAAGTACATGTACATATGTATGTGACCCGGTACTGTCGAACTTGAAAAATTTATTGTGTATTAAATGTCTGATTATATTTTTTACTGGAATTCTTATATAGATTCCAAATTGTAAACTACGCCCAGCTGTAAATTTAGATTCTTTTTTTCTGACAAAAACAAAACCAGTTATATTTAGTTCACTTCAATTTAAAGCAAATTTGTTTTTACAAGCAACAACTGAGTAAGCATTTCTAGTGCAGTAATTAAATCTGTCAAGACTTCTCGCCTGTTGGGATGGGAGTGGATGTGGGTCACTTAGTCTCTGTTACCCAAAACATAAAGCTTTTCCCACTGATGAGTTGACATTTGAAGGTCATGATTTTTTTCATTTACTCATTCATTTGTTTCATTGTCAATATGGTTCATACAACATGATCTAGTTTCTGACTAATTGTAACATATTTATTCTGAAATCAGGAAGTTTCCAAGAGTTTCTAATCAGTGATCACAGACATCAGCTATAGCTGGGGCATACAGAAATGAGAGAGGAAAGGAGGGGGACTTGTGTTCAGTGACAAGAATAATTTTTTTTTTTAATTTCAACTGCCATGACTCTACATCTAAGCTTCTGTAGTGTTTCCTGCAATTTACCGATACCACCCCTGCCCCCACACCAAAAAGGGAGATATGTATAAAGTTACACAAAAATGAGAAATAACATCATCTAAAGTGTTTGGTCTTAGTCGTAACTCATAAGTTTTGTAAAACAAAAATGTAAATGTATGGATTTTTTGAAAATAAAACTTAAGTTAATCAGGGTACCGCAAAGCGGAGCATCCCCTCGCAGTTTATCTTTAAATCAAGACAACATTCGACATCAGTCCCGATGCAATTTACGTCACTTCCGTTTAACACCACTCGCTAACTAACACACTCACAAACACACACACAAAAGCATGTTACTATATCCCCTCCAACTCCGTTGCGAGGGGATAATACTAGTAATAAGATATATAATGTACCCACGAAGGAAAATATTTGCAGCCTCAGCAACATCAAAAACAAAATTTAAAAGAATCATGTTGACAGCATCTTGTTTGAGTCGTTTTTATATATAAAAAAAAAAGAGGAACCAAATACATTTCAGCACATCATTATGGGGATCGACATGCTTTTAAAGTTCCCATACTCCAGTTAAATTAATTTTATCAAAAAGTGTTCACCATTGTTTATATCAAACAGCTGCATCAGTGATACAAGTACTTGTTGATAGACATTGATCAGCAAAGTACAAAGAAAGCAATAACTCAACAGAAAGGATGTACAGGTAATACCAGTAATATTTTTTAAAAATGTTTTTATATTACTTATCATATATATAATTTCTGTTTTGAATCACATCAATAAAAATAAGCTTTTTCTTTGTTCAAATATTGGTGAAATTTATAACACAGCCCCCTCCCCAAGAAACAAAATTAAGGTAAAAACTTTAAGAGTAAATAATGCATCATTGTTTAAAATGCACAGTGTGTACTTACAAAAAAAAAAAGAGTTGTTGAGTATATTTCGATAAATATTTTCCCTTTTATGTCTTATAATTAATCCTGGGCATTTAACTTTGATAGACTTCTAATTGACTTCTAATACATGTAGGCTATACACCTAGATTCTGTAACATTTTCCCTAATTTAACCAGAAAAAGGGAGATACTTGTGTATGTAAAATTAATACACATCAAATTAGGAGAAGAAATAGTAACCTTCAAATATCAACAAAGAGGGTAGCTTGCACTTTAATAGTACATTAATTAAACCCCCCAAAAAAGTGCCCTTGTAATTCAATTGTTGTCATCAGTTCTGCAGTGCAGTTGTTTACCCTCTATCTGTTTGATATTATAAAGCTGTCAACACCTCTTACTAGATTTGTCTGTTTGGATAGGTGAGCAGGATCATATATCTGAGCTTAGTTTAGATGTTGTTAATGTATTACCTATAGTCTTGTTTTAAAAACATTTCTAGGTGATTCTCTGTTTCACTTTGACATTTATAGGTCAATAGTTTTTTGGCTGCACAGATTTCTTTTGTTTCTTGTTTCGTTCATGTTACACAAAGCCAAAATGACATTGCAGGGGAGAGATTGTATGCAAAAGAAATTGTTTTGTTCTCTAACTGTCTGTACTGTTATGATACAGACTCCACTCCATGACTCCATAAGACTCCACTCCACTCCACTCCACTCAGCTTTTTACCCCAAGCCTTTGAAATAGGCGTTAATCGGTGTGTTCTCGGTAGTTTACGGAATAAAATGCTTTTTCACTTCGAATCACTATCAAAGTTCAAAATACAAATACTTTTGTTACAATTGATAGATACATTAAAGAAAGCAGCAAAATGATAACAAATTTGATGTTTAAATAAGCCTTTTAAAATAAATCGATGTCTCCGAGACTATAAAATTCAAGATGGCGGCGCCCATAAAAAGTCGGACACGAAAGGAACGGTTAAAGAAAAGACATAAATTGATGCACCCAGCTGTTTTAGGAGATCGTACTTATGAATAGAATCGTATTTGTGATTCCGTGCATGGTTGTGAGGAATTCTGTCATGGTATAACCCAGATTTTGACCAGTAAGAGTTCGTTAGATGGCTGGAAGGAGAATCATCGAGTTTGATGTTCATTGTTTCTGGTCAGAGGCCTCAAATCGTGCTCAAAATGTCACTCCGGACAATTATTTTTGACCGAGAGAGCAATTAAAGATGAAATAAAACTAGGGTTAGGTGGGTTTCAATACATACAGTGCGGAAATTGCTTGTTCCCAGAAGCTGAGAAAATGCAAAGGGATGCAGAACTTCAGTGTCAATACTCAATACACAGATTGGAACAGGTAAGCATTTATAATTATATTTGTTTATAAAAAAGATTAATTTATGTTATTTAATTTGGACATTGACAAGTATAAAATGTTATTGGAGCTTAATTTCTCACACCTAAATTTTCATCACCATGAAATGTTGTATAAGGCATATAAATAGGATTTACATGTTCACACATCTCAGTAATTTTATACTTCAACAATTGCATGTAATATGATTGTATCTATCCCTTTTGTAGCTTTAATCAACAGAGTGGGAGGTCCTCAGAAGATAAACAACTTGTTGATAACACTAAATCTACCATCGAAACATAAAAGAATTTTAAAGGTATGAACAGTTTTATTATATTGTTTGATACATACAAATATATATTAAATCTGGTGGCTCTAAAATCAAATATTCATTTGTCAATTTGCTCGGGATTCAGTGTAAGAAAAATGTTTGACTACATGCAGTAGACTATGTTATGATGTCGGACAGAATTATCTCTGCTGCAAACTTTAATGACTCAGATGTTACATGTATGAAACAATCATACAGTAGTATTTTTCATTTCAACAGGAGGTGTTCAATGCTGAAAAATCAAAGAACATTGGGTTGTTGCGTGAGCTAATTACAGTGCTGCTATCCTATAAGTTGACAATCCTATCCTATCCTATCGTGAATCCTGCATCCACAATCCTATCTTGTGATTTCAGTCTAATCCTATCCTATCCTATCCTGCTACTTTCAGTTTTTTAATATTTAGGAGTTAATTTGACAAAACAAAAAAAAAAAAAATAATAAAATGACCTTTATATAAAAATCAGTTATAATTATGGATTTTATTTAATATGTTTTAATGATAAAAAATAATCGAGATCAACATCCATTAATTCCCGACACCCCGCACGAATTAATATTCGAGTACCGAGTTAAAATGTAAACAAAGGGACTGTAATAAAACATAGGCAAGTACTGATCTAGCGAACGTGTAAAAAAAGTAAGCTTTCAAAAAATTTATAGAAAAAAAATTACAATCCGACTTTTTTAAATTTAATTTCACATACTAACAATGATTGAGAGACATCACGGTATTTGCGATTTCTTTTCGAATTTATACACTTTGATAAATAAATGGAGTTAAAGTTAGAGAGAAGAAATCGTGGAAAAAGGGGGGGGGGAACAACAACTAAGACTACAGATACTTTTCTAATGTTATGATTATTACTAAGTAGACTAAACGAACAAAATTTAAGCTCTTTAATTATGAGAATCAGACTATTAATGTCTATACCTTCATACTCATGTAGATCCAGAAAGAAGATACATGTATGACAAGACCATAAACCGAGAACAGACATTTAGAATATCTTAACTTTTATTCATTAAACATGTAAAAATTATTTAAATGTATGATTAAAATTTGTTTTATATTCATTGTTTAAAGTTATTCTTGTTTGAGATGTTCAGTTCAGCATTGTTTGAATTTGAATATTTTACAAATATGCAAAAACTTTATCATGTTTGCTAAATAAAAATCAAGATATTCAAAATGTTAAATTTTCTTATTTTACTTCACTTTGTTTTTAGTTTATGGTCAGTTCAGTGTCATGCAAATGTATTTCAATAACCATATTTTATGAGTGAGAATTTAATTTATGTTTAACAGAAAACATTTTCATAAATCTTCATAGATAGATTGACAGCAATAATTATTGCAGTGAACACACACATATTCCTTCGAATTCTTTCTTGTAAAACATGTATATGAATTCACAGTAGTTTCAGTATTTATAAGCCATATTTAAGTAAATTTTGTTTTTGACCTTGACATTTGATCTTGAATGTTATTCAGGGTCTAAATGAGGAACAAAAATGCTTGACCAAGTTGACAATATTTATTCAGGATAATTGCCTCTTCAGTGTTAAATATATATATTTTGGGCCAAATAAATCTCATCTACAATTTTATTTTTTTATCTACAATGTATAACAATTGAATGTTCCATTATGAGACAAATTCATCAGAAGTATACATGTATTTCAATGCCAAGCTCACAGATACATGTACATGAAATCTGTTTAAATTTAAGTTTATCAATGTCTTTTTCCAATCGTATGATGTTTTACATGCATATGATTTCGCCTCCTTGTCCGTCGCTCAAATTGAATTTCAAATGTCAAAGTTTGTGTCAAAGAGCTAGTCATAAGTAACCGAACAGTTTCAAAATTGTCAACAATGCACAGAAAACAAATACTTCACACACTGATCTCCTTAATAAAATCATCATGATTTCAGACTCTAGGGGGCTCTTGTCTAGTGGTTTGAACATCTTTCATATTTATTCCAGCAGCAGATGAGATGAACTGCAATATGTACAGCAGCAAATATGCAGGATCGTCCTAAAAAAAATCCAATTATTATCATGATTATAACAATATATGCATGTAGATTGTGCATTTTTGTCATATACATTATACATTAAAACTGTATTTTATTGTGATTATCTTTCTCATTTCATGTACGACTGGCTGAATTTTACCTTTTTTCTCTCCCAGAGTAAAGCATTTAAAGAAATCAAGCAAACTCAAATCTTATACTGCAACTTCATAGTCATATCTTAATTAAACAATCATAGTTTACTTGTAAATTGTAATTCATTTCATCTCGTCAACTTGTTAACTAGTATGAGTACATTTGTTTGTTTTTTTTTCTCTTTTTTGAATTCTAATGCTAGTATTAATCTATTTATGTTTTTTTGTTTGTTTCCTTCTTTGCTTAAAATTTGAATAAGAAAAAATTATGAAAATACATATAACATGATGATGACCATGTCAGATGACCAGAACAATAACAAACTGTTTTCAGTTTTACTCTTTTTTTTTAAAGAAGAAAAATCACTTATTCAGAGAATCTACACAGAAACTTCATCTCAACTCTGATAATGATATGTATTTATTATACTGATACCCATGCATAAACACATGTTAATAATCATACCTACTTTTCAAATGTAAAATCCTTTTTTCCTCACAAAATA
Organism: Saccostrea echinata; assembly: GCF_033153115.1. Classification (NCBI taxonomy): domain Eukaryota; kingdom Metazoa; phylum Mollusca; class Bivalvia; order Ostreida; family Ostreidae; genus Saccostrea; species Saccostrea echinata. Next base: position 2,328,411 of record NW_026889798.1, on the reverse strand, counting down.
TTTTGATGAGGGCAGGCAAAACCAAGTATCATTCTCTGCAATGAAGAATAATGAATGATTAATATATAATTCATAACCCAGAATAGGTCATATATACAATGTACATGTAAGTGCTGAGTAGGCTTATAATACAATTTAAACAGTAGCATAAGATATGATTCTGTCTTTATTTTAATTGCACTCAAATAAAAAAACAAACAAACCATTTTTTAAACCACAGTAGGGAAATAATATAGTAATAACAAACTGAAAAAGGCATAATACATCTTATTGTTTTAGGACACATTGAATCATGACAGAGAATTTGTAAATTTTTAACCCTCTCCCCTTCGTACACTACCTATTTTTCCACACCCGGTTTTTGTCTATGTTATAATAGAATAAAATTTTGATAGCTCAAGTCATTATAACATTGTTAAAAGGGGGGAAATGTATAAACATGCACACATGTACAGTGTGTAGTATACTTACATGTTCTTGCACCAAACAACTGCGATATCGATCTGTTCAAGTCCGCCGTTGGCGGTTTGTGTAGAATTATCCAGACAAACAGAGCACATTTAACACAGTTACATGTTATTGAACTTTAAAACAAGTAGGAATTGGCTTAATCATCCAAACATGCTGAAGAATATAAGATCTCTTGATGTCCGAACTCTTCGTTGTTTAGGTGGCAGGGGATAGTTTCGTACTAAAGACCCGTTCAAATTTCTTAAAAAATTGAGATATCCCCTGTTTGATGTGATATTTTATGTAGAAAAATGATTAGAATAATTACGGGACACATTTGCAGTGTAGCAGAGTGCTTGCTGAAAAAAATGATGTGCAACATGTAGGTGTCACTATGACGCTTATCATATACAGAGTTGTAAATGCGAAACTAAGACACGTGGTCAGTTGCAGAGGAAATTCAGCTGAAAAGCAGTAGGCCTTAGAAGAAGGTGTGTATCTCAGAGGGAAGGTGAATGACCCCATATCAATTGGTGAATTTTTATTAGGGCTTGCATTGATTTACAGACTACTGGGTGTTTTATCCTGCTCGCTCGGGCCTGGGGGTGGGTTGTATGGGTGTGAATGAGGCCCAAATCTTGGAAAAACAAGCCAAAATTTGGGGAGTCCCCAGGTGCATTTTTGGTACATGTGCACTCTAATACGCAGATTACATGTAATTTGTTGACATAATTTGTGAGCCATGGGCATATGAAGTGTAATTAATTAGCCCCTGGAAAACTGTCCCCATGTACATGTTTTTATGGATTGCATGTATATGTGTACCCCCTCGGCACATGTTTGGCATTTAAAAAAACTATCCCCTGCTACCTTCAAGAAAACACCAATTTTCAGAAATATGTAATTTAGTCTAATTCTTCTCTAAATAAGTTTATTGATGTATGCCATTTTCAAAACTCACCATATTTCTTTCATTTGACTCTTATTCATTTAGGTAGAGAGACCTAAACACAAGGGGGGTAAACCTTTTCCAATACACATTTTCAAAGAGTTTGAAGCATCAGCATAACAAATCTTAACAGAGTAAGGCAATTTTTTTCTGAAAAAAAATTTATTTGCTTGAAAATAATAGTTTGGGCACTGTCACATATATTTTATCAAATTTTGATGCACTTACTAAGTATTAATTAAAATTAAAGGGGCTTAATTATTGCGATATCACTGAAATTACATAAATTTACTCTTTTTTACATGTATTTCACTAAATATCATTATTTAGAAAAAAGAATGAGTCAGTATGCAAAAATATCAGTTCACAGAACCACATTTATTGAAAGAATTGCTGTGCTTTAATTTTTTTTCAAAATAGACCCATTTTACTATTGATGATTACATAAAAAAATTCCCCCCTCCCCTTCATTTTCCCCCTCATTTGTCTTCTATAATGTGATAGAACTTAAACTTTTCATTATTTTCATATAGATTATATATATTTCTTTAAATTAGAACAAAACAGATGGTCTTTTTGCATATTTAATGGACAAAATATCAAAAATATGTACATTTTCATGTAATTATTGGATTCTACTAAGCACCTGAAATTTACTCACAAATGCCAAGTAAGGACAGGATGATCACTTTAAATATTCAGGGGAATCAAATGCATGTATTTGATCATTCAGATATGTTGAAATTGAATGAAATATACTCAGAAAAAGGACAGTTAGGAAAATCAGATTTCCACAGTATATTTTCAATAGAATCAGGTAATGGTTGGAGGGGTAGGGTAGATAACTGCAATTTCCAGGACACTTCTTCTTGAACCTTTGATGCAAGAGGGGTTTTTGTATATTACAATAAATATCCTGAAAAATAGATTAGGTTTTCTTTTTGCAAACAAGCTGTAGATGTATAAATTCAAGCAATTAAGAGGTAAAATGGGATTTCTCAAAACATCAAAAATAGGAGAGTATGTGTTACATGTGAGTACATTTCATCAAGGCATGCAATTCTTATTGAGTTTTTTATATGTAGCTGCATTTGAAATTGATCAAAGTTACCATTAAACACTGTTTTGATAAGAAATAGTTTCTTTTGGATTGTAGGAGTTGGTCATTTTTGAAGTAACACAAAGAATATGGGGTTAAGGTGGTTGACCGACAATTGGTGGGGTCACTTATTTGCCTCTAACTTTTTTATTTTTCATTGAAATAAGACATATTTAGTATATTTTTACTCAGAATTGATTGCACTTTCTAAATATGGAAAGTTATTTTAATTGAAAAGCAAACTTTGAAAGTTAAAGGTGGCAGGGGATAGTTTCGTACTAAAGACCCGTTCAAATTTCTTAAAAAATTGAGATATCCCCTGTTTGATGTGATATTTTATGTAGAAAAATGATTAGAATAATTACGGGACACATTTGCAGTGTAGCAGAGTGCTTGCTGAAAAAAATGATGTGCAACATGTAGGTGTCACTATGACGCTTATCATATACAGAGTTGTAAATGCGAAACTAAGACACGTGGTCAGTTGCAGAGGAAATTCAGCTGAAAAGCAGTAGGCCTTAGAAGAAGGTGTGTATCTCAGAGGGAAGGTGAATGACCCCATATCAATTGGTGAATTTTTATTAGGGCTTGCATTGATTTACAGACTACTGGGTGTTTTATCCTGCTCGCTCGGGCCTGGGGGTGGGTTGTATGGGTGTGAATGAGGCCCAAATCTTGGAAAAACAAGCCAAAATTTGGGGAGTCCCCAGGTGCATTTTTGGTACATGTGCACTCTAATACGCAGATTACATGTAATTTGTTGACATAATTTGTGAGCCATGGGCATATGAAGTGTAATTAATTAGCCCCTGGAAAACTGTCCCCATGTACATGTTTTTATGGATTGCATGTATATGTGTACCCCCTCGGCACATGTTTGGCATTTAAAAAAACTATCCCCTGCTACCTTACATGTGAAGATTCTTCCGGTAATCGTTCACGGTTAAATCGTACGCAATGTCACTCGAAGTTAATTATTAATTTGTGTTAAAATAAACAAAATATGTTTATTTTCTATCGTAATTTTATAAATATTTCTTTTGTAAACGTTTTAAAACGTATTCTGTTTTTGTAATTAATTCTGAAATATGAATCAACCTTTACTCGAATCTGATTGGCTGTAGGATACAGGATAGGATAGGATAGGATTGGATTAACTACTATATGTTTCTATCGTGAATCCTCAATCCTGAATCCTATCCAAACCCATCCCATGTCAACTTGTGGGATAGCAGCACTGTAGTAAAGGTTTTATGAAGATGAGTTTGGCGGAGAACATTGCTGGGTTCGGGCTTGCACTTTCTCATCTAAAGCTCATCTATGGCAGGGATGGTGAAAATGGATTAACTTTTGTGTTTTCTCCCAAAACCAGTGATGGCAAACCTAGAGTGACTGGAACATCTAAAGTTCGACAAAATGTTGTCCCAAAGTTGTGTGAATTTTTTGCTGCCACATGAATTTATCAATTGTACCTAAATAAGTTAGTCTGTTTTATGGATCATCTACTAGTGTATCAAATGAGATTAATATCCCTATAGAATCTACAGGTATACTACAAGTACTATTTATTGTGTTATTAAAATCCCGATATTTATTTTCTAAGTCTTTCTGTATCATAGATTGTTTATCACTCTGCTTTGATACAATTACTGTCACTATCAATGTTTAAACTTCAGTATTTCTGTAAAAAGATTTATTTATTCTTCTGTGTACATTTTAAAATTCTAGACAATATAAATTTGCAGTATTAACAGAACTTCAAACCATTTTCATTTATATAAATCAATTTTGTACATTGAGTCATGAGATTCATATTTTTTGACTTGCAAAAGGTAAAAAAAATATTGTTGAAATAATTTAAGGGAAAAGAGTTTTGACATATCTAATGCATTTATAAATATTTCCCTTTCAAAATGTTAATGTTCCATGGTAAAAGCTTGTTGCAAATGATTTTATGAACATGAACGTTTATTTTTCAAAAAGACCATTTTGTCACCAGTTAAATATTTTTTTTTTCTTTCAATAACACTCTTATTATGGTTCATTGTCTAATATTCTTTAATCTTATAATAAGATAACAAATTGAATGAAAAAGTAATTGTGGTGGCATTATTTAAGGAATAAACTTCTTAGATAACAAATTCTGTGATTTTCCTTACATTTTAGTTTTCATCAAGAGTTATCTTCCTTAAATGAGTTGTTGCCCTTGATGACCCAATTTTTGTATTTGTCATGACCCATATGTAAATTTTAGAACATAAAATCAAAGGGTTTCCAGGCATCAATTTTTACCCATTTGTACAATGAATACCTTAACAATGAAAGTTTTTGCAAAACATGGCTTAAATTCGACGAATCAAAATTACCATCAAAATTATATATATATTTCCAACAAAATTGCTCCATCAGCTTTCGGGGTCCTTTTATAATTAAAAGTAAATCAATTTTCCTGGACATTCACATGAGGTCAAAAAGCATAACACACTTTCTTGTGTCTTATCAATGAGAAATGCGCATATTACAGGTAAAGCACATTTTAAAAATGAAAGTTCTGTCTTCTCGAATTAAAGAGTTATGACCAAAGTAAACGTTATTGTAACAAAAAGTTAGACAGGTTGATAGATGGACAGAGGAAGAAGATATAATGCTCTCCTAGGCACTTTCGCAAATGCTGGGGACAAAAACTCGCATATAAAGTTAAAGATGCACACGGTTAAATAAATGTAAATATGTAAAGAAATGATTTGAATTTTGTTGTACAATATAAGAATTTAAAAAACTTCAATGACGTCACCCATTGTTATTGGTCTACTTATATTTTACCGATTCAACCATCACTAGTTGGATATTTAAAGATCCAACTGGCCATCAGTTCGATATTCAAATATCCAACTGCTTATCGGTTGGATATTTAAATATCCAACTGTGCATACAAACATAATTAAGCAATGAACAAAAGAGATAAAAGAGTTGAAAATGTATTTCCAATGCACATAAAAACCAATTACTGCGAATTTGTCACACTATTAGAATTTATGTCCAATGCACACGGAATTTTAATCACTTTTTTCACACCATTAGAATTGTGTTAAAAATGTACTTTCATTGCTCACAAAAATTAAAATTCCTCCGAATTTTGCACACCATTAACACTTGTTGTCAATAAAATATCTACTTATCCGATGGTATTTTAATAGAATGTTTCCGGTCTTAAATTTTGAAAGCATCTCTTTTTGACATGCTTATGAATACATTTTCACCTTGAACCAGAGCTCCCACTGGAGCGAAAATATTTTTCGCCACTTTTCGTGATGAAAGGAATCACATTTTTACATCTCGTCTCGACAAGTGTATGTTAAACACTCCACTAATAGCACTATTTCAATTTGTTTATATCACATGCATTGTTTTAAAATTGTAAGATTTAAAGTTGTATCCACTTACAAAACTGATATAGGAATTATTTCTACATTTATACAATTAATTTGATACTGATATTAGCCAACTCTTGACAGTAGATGTCCTCTTGTTCATAACTTTTTAGCCTGGGGAGGGGGGTTACAGACTTAGTAAAGATATATGACATTTTTTTAAAAAATGAAAATATAATAGGCGAAAATTTTAACAATTCAATCAACAATTTATTGTGAAAAGAAGTAATTAAAATCATGTTTAAAACTTGGCTTAATTTGGACACTGGGTGTATATGCATGTAAATTCATATAACTGAAAATAATTCAGCGTAATTGACAAAAGTATTGTTTTGTTTCCAAGTCAGTATCTGTTTCACTCTTTGTCAGTTTATGGTATAATGAACACACTATTTTGACTTTAATCAGGTAAAATTAGCAGCCATGCTCTGCAATTTTCGTCATGTTTTCCTACTTTCGGTTTAAAAAAAAACAATCTATATAGATCCAGATTTTATTGATTAAAATCTTTTATTAACTAACTTCATCTCCCCAAAACACTTCGTCTTTCCTTGTTTAATCCATCTTATATTATTTCAAGTAATTTTGTATCCCCTTACTGCTCCAGGCTAAAGTTACCTACTAAATCAGCTGTGTGCGTTCAAGCGAGACATGATTTCCTACATGTACATTGCTTTGTTAGTTTCATGGAGTTTTCACACCCTGAATTCACACGTCTGCTTGCATTAAATAAACAAAGGGGCTTATCTGTACACATTGAATAAACAAAGGAGATAGCCAGGAGTACACACACTTTTGTATGGTATATTTTAAAAAAAAGTTCATTTTCGCCACTTTTGAATTTCTTTTCGCCACTTTTGGAAAAAATTCGCAATTGGCGCAAATGGCGAATCACAGCTCGAGCCCTGCCTTGAACCTTAATCCACATCACTTCCTGTTGCTGAATGTTATTTCAGGGATGCGTTATTAGCAAATCCTCTCAGATTTTTCGAGGTTTGTCTCTGTTCTCATACTTTTCCAGCGTACTTCCCAAAACAATTTAATAAATTGACACCCCATCTTTTTTTTGTCACCCTTTTTATTGCAAATCTTGATATGGAATATTTTTAAAGCAGGTTCCGCATAAAACCGACAATCTTTTCAACTGTTATAGTACTACTAGAAGTATTGTCCGAATGGAGCTCCGCAAGATTCCAACACTTTTCCCCAACAAATCATCATCTTACATGTCATGATAGATTTCCAACCTTTTATCAAATTTTGTAGTTTTCTTCTGCTTTCAGGACAAAAGTATTCAAAACACTATCTGAACCTCTCTAAATTTACATTGGATTTAAAACTATTCTTCATCCGATTCCATGACTGTTCAGAACAATGGAAAGGTTTGAAATGACATTAGCACCATGCGGTTTCATGCTCACTAGTCCATGAATAAAAGGGGTGCTCGATTAGGCTATTGTATTGCGTCACTGTTGGATATCTGAATGGACTGGATCCCATTGTATTACAGCAAAGTTGGATATATGAATGGGTAAATGTTTCTTTGGGGTCCAAAGTGGGGAAGTTATTTAAGTAAGATAAATAACTCGATAGTGTTGAATAGTCGGCCCTCGGAGGGAATGTTTTCTCTAAACTATTCAACACCATCTCGTTATTTATCCATTACTGAAAATTTTACATATCTTCGGGTTATAAAAAATACAAAAAATATTGGGATTCAAAATTTTGCAATGTTCTGTCCAACTGGAAAAATTAAGTAAACAAAAAAGAATATAGCAAAAAATATAAATGAACTTTTTTTCACACACAAGGATCAAAGTACCTGAAAAGATATTTGTCAGCATTTTGCACAGACTTCACTAAATGTCATGTGAAAAGGGAGCAGCAACTTGTTAGAACCAGAATTGCATCATTTTATATTTGTTAATATCATGCGGATTTCGGAGAACATGTTTAGGACACGGTCTTTTTTCTTTCCCAGTAATTGTTTTTACTCCTACAATTTGACTTTCTCTCAAAAAATACTCATCATCTTCATCTGTAATGTTTATATCTGTACAAGAAAACCCTCTCTCATATTCAATGTGTCTATGAAAAGTTTGAGTTATTTCGTTAATTAGACTTTCCACGGTATCTCTTATCTGTATGACGCACTCAGACTGCAAATCCATGTCCTTATCTGCAGTAAAAACCTGCAACTGGATGGATGTTTTGTTAACAGCGATGGCAATGCAATGGCTAGCATCTTTTACCATGTAAAATGCTGCATTTTTACAAAAAAACTCCATATCGAGTGCTTTCCATACCCTAAAGCAGTTTACTACCAGTCTAAAGAAGAAAAAATGCGGCAAGTATGTTTTGAAATGGAACACCATAATCGATGTTTTTTGTCCTTTGTTGATTGCATCTTTACAGTTATCAGTAAGTTCAGTTCTGTTCATGCTCGGGATGTAATATGTTTGACAGCTTAGATCATCCTGAATTTTCGTCATTAAACCAAGTTTGTCCATGTATGGCAAAATATCATCTTTATGTTGAATATAAGAGCTGTCTCCAGTATATTCCCATATGTCTGTCAGTTCAAAGTCAGTAATTCTTCCTGTGTTAGTCCATATATTTTTGCTGACTATTCTAGCTAGATGGTTTTCATCTGTTATGATGAATTTGAAGGCATCAACAAACCACTGAACATCAACAATTATCACTTTTTCCAATTCCTTCTCAGAAAAATAAACGATCTGACCTATTTCATGTAAAAACTGAAGACCATCTTCAAGATCTTTATCTCTAGGTAAATCTGCATCTTTTATTTCTTTAAGTTCTTGCTTCAAAGTAACCCTCGTTTTCCTTTGCTTCTTTCTAAGGAGGACTTTCTCAAGGTTTGCCCATTTCAATGGAATTTCCTCTCCCCACTGTGGCAATTTTTCTACAGTTTCTACTATACATTTCCTGAGGCATTCGATTATCTCCAGTTGTTTAGGTTCCAATGCCTTTGGTGGACATTCAACTTCAATATATTTCTTTGGAGATATGAGATGTTTCAAAGATTGTTCATCAGATAAGGAACTTTCCAGCTCCTCGTAGAACATTTTCTGCAAACCTTCTTCCTTCTTGAAAAAGAAATGTACAAAAATATTAATGTGTTTTTAAATAATGGACGAATACCTTAATAAGTAAATTAATAAATATAAGAAAATGTAATTTCGTATATTTTTTAAATATTTTTTTTTCATATTTGGGAAGATTATGTTTCGACAAGAAATGGTTTGGACATTTTGTATTATCCTTTCCATCCGTCATTCCTTGTTTTCTTTGTTATTTTGTCATTCCATAAAAAAAAATAGTACATTTCTGCTGTGGTTGTAGAGAGGGATATCCTATTTACTACTTTACTTTTTATTGACGTTCTACATATCCTCTTATAGTTTCATGTTCCTTATTATTTAAGCCAAAATGATTGCCTTAAGATTTCTTGAAAGTCTACGTAATACTATTCAAAATTGTCTTAACTTCGTTGCTTTTAAATAAATATCACATTTTGTATGTCTCTGTATACATTGACAAACAAATCGTGTAGAATCGTTCGTGAAACGTGCCTAAACGTTCTAGTAACGTGAGAAATCGTGAGTGAATCAGGCGCAATCGTTTGCTATTTTAATCGTCCCTGATCGTGTAGTACAAAACGTGAAAATTTCATTTTATCAGTTATTTATCGGAATGTTATTTGAAAACAAAACGATGTTATTTATGTGAACTGTTAACTGTAGTCTAGATATTTATATATAAGTTCATCAGAGAGGTATATTTTTTTTTACAAAAAATAAAACGATTCCCAATATTTGCATAAATACTCAGTCGGCGAATATACCAGACATGATTGCCGGGGTTACTTTTATCCTTTATATTTACTTAATATTTAAAAAATCATCAAATAAATGAAGAGTTTTAACAATGGCTGAGATGCATAAATAAAAAGAGGCATAAAGTTGTAATTCATTTTTTTTGGTGCCAAATAATCTTTCATATTATTTCAAATCTTATCTCCATCTTCTTCTTTCAGATTCAATAGAATAAAAAAAATCACAGTCCTCCTATATCATCTGATATAATACGCAATCGATCATAAATTACATCTTAAAGCATCGAACAGATAAAAGATATTTTCCAATATTCCTCAGTCAATGAATTACATATGAACATCAATTCTCTGTAAGGACCAAAAATGCTTGGTCACGCACTGTTATGGAATTTTATTTTATCACTATAATATTAGAGAGTGCCCTATATAAAGACTATTGGTGGGTAAATTTTGGACAGTATCTCCTCGGTTTCCATAGCAACGACTTTAAAATATTTTGTTATGGCAAAACTGACCTGATTGTCACCACCATGTAAAATAATTCCTTGCTTCCTTAATGTAGGAAAGTTATCAACATAACATGGGTTTCATTTTATAGCTAAGTAATTAAAGTTTCTGTGCATCTAAATTTTATTCAATTTAACCCAAGGTTTTTAATATGATACAGATCAATTTACAAGAATTTGTCATAGAAATGAATACAAAGGCGCCTATTTCTTGATATGCATATTAATTTTTGCAGGCAATTGAAACTTAGAAAAAAGATATTTTTAGTAAGATCGAGCTTAGATCTAAAAGATGCAAAAAGATTTGAGGTGGGGAAATCAGTTAAAAGTCATATTCCGATCCCCTCAAATTATAACTTTTCATAAAAATTAACCTAGAGTTTTTTTTTCCCTTTGCTGACTCTTTTGCACTGAAGACAAAAAATTAAACTGGTGTTATTTCCCTTTGTTGACTCTCCTGTATTGAAGTCTAAAGAAGTTTATAACAACATATGGCAAAAACAGACGCCAGAAAAATTAACATGAAACAATAACAGAAAAATGATGTGTTTTTCAACTTTTTAAAATGGAATTCAGGTGTGAATGACAAAGTAAGTCATCAAAAGAAGGAGACACTGCTTTCTCAGCATTCAACTTGATAATGATGTACAGGTCTTTATTAATAATAGATTTTTAAAGTCAAATTCACTTTGCGAAATATTGAAACAAATTTTATGAAGTATGACTTGCATTCCCATCATGTGGGATTCCATATACTTTCTAAAACCCATGAGGAAAAATGCAAGATGCAATTGGAGGAATACAACAAGCAGAAGATACGACAGTCAGTGGGAATGGTTAGAACAACCCTAGGCACAGGTATAAATTTGAATTTTTTCAAATATTCATTTTGTATAAAAACTGCACGTAAGAAGCTTTTTCAATTAAATTGACCTAATTTTTAAATTAAATAATTTTTTTTAAATAATAGACTTAATAGGTCTATATTCAAAGATCACCATGTTAGCAGATATACATCTTAGTAATATATTTGCATTATAGGAATTTTTGCTTGCTTCAGAAAGCAACTTACTTTGGCAAATCATAACTACAAAGTTTATCAAAAGGAGGAGAATGTTATAGAAGATGTAAGTTTGTATGTAATGAAAAATATACACAAGGCAATTTATTATTAAAAAAACATATATTTTTGGTAACGTTATACACAGTGGCGGATCCAGGAATCTTGAAAAGGGGGAGGAACCAGCTTGGTGTCGGGGTAGGGGCTGAAGGCCACACCAAAAATTGATTTATTAAATCTGATGTATATTTTGGACACAAAAAAGGGGGGGGGCTGGACCCCCTCTAAATCCGCCAGTGGTACAGTTTAAAATCTGATTTGGCCAAAAAAGTAGTACCGGTAGGTGGTGGGTAAAAATTAGAGATGATCGACTTAACGGAAACACATAAAAAAAAATTAGCCTAAAAAGAAGTCATATAATTCAGATTCACTGTAAAAGAACAAAACATATTTAAATGTATTCTCTATTGAGAAGTTGATGGCTCGTTTTAATACTCCTCCTGAGGGGGAGTATTAAAACGAGCCATCAGCTTCTCAATAGAGAATAATTTAACTACAGCTATAAATACACACTAATAAGATATAAATATAATATACCCATGTAAATGTATGTATTCATGATTGACAATAAGAATGAATTTCTTTAATTTGAAAAAAAATATTTTAAACATATTTTAGATGTTTACTGGTGCTTTGAAAAAAAGAAGATGAAAAGATACCGGTACATAAAGAGAACCTCTTTTTTGTGTTTTTATCATCTTTATTTCAACACAAAGGCTAAATACAGGAAGCAGGAGGCAGTTACAAAATTAACTAATGGAGACAGAAACCTTGCAATTGACCGTGAGAACTGAACATCGGACAGTATCTTAACTGAAGAATATTCTTTTGGAGAAGATTCTGTTAGAGCATGGGGACAGCTTTTGGAGTAGGTGATGGTAAATTGTTTCAGTTACCTTTACCTTGCAATTGGCTACACTGAAAATACTGTATGCGTACATAAATTGGCGTATTCAAAATTTAGCGCAATCACTGGGTATAAAGTGGTTGGCGTAATCATGAATTAGCGCTACATACGTCTGTGCCATGTATTGTATTTATTAATGGTTTATTTACGGTATTCATTAATTAGCAAATTGTTGTCTGCTTTCAAGGCGATAAAATATGAAGCACAGGTGCTTGAGGATGGGACCCCCTCCCCCGCGTTCCGTACCCCAAGGGTTCTCCCCGACTTTTTTTAATAAAATATATTTCTATGACACATTCACAAAGTATTACAATTGAGAAATCCAAAATATAATTTAAAACTAACCTTTTATAAAAATTCATACTTTCTGATACTAAAAGTACTCTTTTAGTATCCGAGTGTATGAATTTTTATAAAAAATAAATAAAACAATGAACTTCATGTGTATAAACTATAAAAGAAGATGGTTTAACTGAAAACAGATATTTGAAACCATAAACATATAGATAAATTTATTTCATCTACATCATTATTTTAGTATATCTTGTGTATTCATATTTTTTTTAAATTTCATGTTTATTCCTAAAAATCTGTACGTAAGCTTTCCAGCCGTGGTGTGTCTGTGTTTGTGTATGTGTATGTCTGTTTGTTTATGTCTAAAGTCAATTAAAAAGAAAACACTTTGTGAATGTGTCATAGAAAAATATTTTATATAAAAAAGTCGGGGAGAACCCTTGGGGTATGGAATGTAGGGGGGGGGGGAGGGGGGGCCCGTCCCCAAGCACCTGTGATAGGAAGCCTGCTTTTTCAAGTACACATGCAGGAATTCTGAGGCAATTTATTTGGAGGTGTAAATACTAACTACTAGCTAAGTATTGCATACATTTTAATAAATATAGATATGCTTATATACTTGTATTTGTTATCACATGAAAAATGTAGTAGATATTAAATAATTGATTTTTAAGTATTTAAGTACATGTATGTTTTTTATTCCAGGGGAAAAGATGAAGATGATTATTTCACTTTTCAAACCCATTTAAAATTCTTCTTGACTGGTCAGACACAACACCACATAATGGTCAACCTCTGATGTAAAGAGAAATCATGGAAACATCAAGCCTAGCTGTTTCTATTGTCTACAAAATTGCTATATAGCAGTTATTTTCTACATTTTGTTTATCTCTAAATACACATTTTGGATAATGTTTAGATGTAGATTCTTGCTTGATTAATAATTTGGAAAAAAAAAACTGTTTTTAAAAGTAACGATAAAATTATACATATACACATGAATATGTGTATGTTTTCTGATTGTAAGAATATACATTAATGCTTTTATTTTTAATGGGGTGTTAATTTATGGTCAGTCTAAATAATTCTAAATTTCTTTATCCAAAAAAATTGATATCTAAAGATTTGCATCTGGGAACAAGCAAAATTTAAATGGAGGAAATTAACATTAGCTTATCAAATTTCAAACCTGCTAAATTAATATCTACCTACCTATGCATGAAAAAGTAATAATTTATTTTTTATTTTTTTTTATTTTTTTTTTTTTTGGTTGAAAAGTATCATTAGAGTTTTTATCCATTATCTTTTTCCATTTTTTATCTAGTATTTGAAAATGTTGTTTACTGAAATTAGTTCCAGTGAAAAGTTGAATAGCTAATTTTCTGTAGATTTTGAGTTACCTGCCCTTTGTAAAGGATCATAGAGAAACAATAATAATTCATTTAATTTTGTTTTGTCTTATTTATTATCTTTAATAATATTTACTTATAATTCCGTTTGTCTTATCTACTTGTGAGAAAAAATGTTTGGAAAAGAAATTTTATAAAACAACCAGTGTCTAGTAACATTTTGAAAAAAAAAATATTATTTGGCAAAATGCCAATTTTCGAAGTTAAAAATACCGAAAACGAAAAAAATCCCCACTCTACTTTTCATAAAAGTTAATTAATATTATTATGGTGTTTCTAAAATTTCAGGTGATTTTTTCTTCAATTGCCTGCATTTCTTGAAAAACTTCTTGAAATAAAGGGTAAAAACGACCATTTTCAAAATGTAAGAATTTGGTCATCTTGGAGCCATCAATTGAAGAATTAGCAGTGACTTGTGGAATTTTTTTTATTGTGTTATATAGTGCTTCATTTGTTCTATTCATATAATGTATGAATTATCTCAAAATAATAAAGATGATTAAACCACATGAAATCAAGTATATAGCATTTTTATGCTTGAATTGAGAGTAAATGGGGCAAAAATCTATATTAGTCCGTTACCATGGCAACCAAGGTAGTAACCTTAATTTTGAATGTTGATTATGTCATAATGTATGGACATTAATCACCTGAAAAAGTTTCATGAAAATCGCTCATGGTGTGTGCCACAGTCCTACAGTAAAATTTTTGTCCTTACTGAGAATTGATGTTAATAAGTATTTGTAATCTAAAATATTTATTACAATGTAAGTCTTATTTTATTTCTAAAATATCCATTCCTATTTTTTCCAGTTTTCCCAAGTTGATGAATTGCATGTACATAAACAATTATTTGTAATCTAAAATTATTAAGTTCTTTTCTCTTTTTTTTTTCTTTTTTATTTCTGTTTCAAAAATATCCATTCCTAAATATTTTTTACTATTTTGCGTGAAGAATAATGTGTTTGCATTAGCAATCGTGATCGTTCGTGTAATTAGATTAATTTAATTAGCTACAGCTCAGATTGATTTTTAATTGTAGAACTGAGGGTAATTTTTTTTAATCCTCCTTTTATTCAAATACAAATGTATAGTCCATCAAATATTCCTGTTTTGAAATGATTATTTTTAACACGTTTTTAAATTTTCGACTCTGTTCGTTATGTTTTGAAGCGGATATATGAAATTCAGATACTATCAAGAAAAAAAAAGCCAATTGATTTAACACGTTAATTCTCCGATATATTTTATGAAGGGTCATTGTTTCAGACTTTAGAAGTAGAATGGATAATAGGACGCAAAAATATGGAATACCTGAAACTCCTCATTAAGCCTCAGATATTCTCCAAATATATATTGATGGATCTTGTGAAATATTTCCTTACCACTTTGTCTGCATGAGAAGCAACCAGGATAACAGGATGAATGCTGCCTTTCACTTTAGTGTTTTCATGGTTTGTGTCGCTTTTTCCATCATCACAGTATGTTTGTATGGATTGCAACCAGAAATGAAAATAGTCTGGAAAGATCAATATTTGGAAATATGAATTGAGTGTTACTAAGACTCAAGTTTAAGGTATCCTTTGAAATGAGAGTGAAGTCTATCTAAAAATATAAAGCGTATCCTAACGTGTCTGAATTAAAAGTTTGAAAAGGAAATTTGACATAGTACTTTACATGCTGATCAAAGGAATATCAATATACTAGAATATTTTGACAATACAATCATACAGAGAAAGAAATTTGCCATTAAAAGTCTTAATATTGTTAGATTTGTACAGTAAGACCAAATCGGCCTACTTGTCTTTATTTATTGTATGTGATACATTATCCTCGCAATATAATACAATGCTAAGAATAAATCTTTACTGTAACGTTTAACTAATTTGATGTTCACATCTTCACCTAATAACTTCATAACTATAGATTCAATCATAACAGAATACAGTTTTCTACAAGATCTGAATTTGATTTTTTTTTACTTCTTGATTGAATGTGTTTGTCGTTATATGATTTTGGCGAGGATTTTTGTCAAAATGCGGTAAATAATCAAACGTTGTCTGTCCATTCATCCAACATTTATTTTCAGATTTTACAATTGATTACATACGAATGGTATTTTTCGCGACAAAGTTCATATTTGCTAATAGATAATACCACAAACAATAGGTTACAACAGTTGTTAAAGAAGAAAATAATTGACATTGCTCATCCATGAAATGTGTTTAAAACCAATAAAACATTCTCCTTGTACTCTTTAGAATTTCTTCGATTCATTCGAAGATAATCCGTTTAAATTTTATATTAAGTGTCTGAAATATGAATATAACAGACAGTAATCATGCTAAAAAGTCCAATTATATAAAACAAATCAGGAGCACAGCAAACATGGATCTCTAAAAACATCAAAGGTTGGATTACGTGCCATAGAGGTGTGAATATCCCCTGTCAACATGATCACCCGCCGTTTTTTTTTTTACTTGTCATGATCGTATATATGTTAAAAACATAGCTAACTACTTGTTATTTCAATTATTGTTTCGGTAAACTGAAAACATTGTATTTTTGCTTAAATTCAATTTACTTTATAGTCATACTGTTTATGATGAAGATTTTGTAAAATATCTTTTTTTTTTCTTATTTCATAACAAATATATGATCTTATGAGAGATTTTTAAAACAAAGGAGACGGGCGAACAAGGCATGCAGAATACCTATAGCTTCAGATACTAGCATATCAAAATCATATTCAATTTTTGAATTTTTGCTTAGAGTAAAATTCTCATTATTTAAATTTATTAAATTATTACAAAAACGGTATTGTAAGGAAATAATTCGATTATTAAAAAATATGGTATTCTAGCGGTTTCAAACCTAGCAATAAAAATCCTGAGTATCATTTTTTTTTCTTTCAGATTAAAACGCCAGCCGCTACACTATACAATTCCTGCAGGAATGTTCACGAAGCTGTCTTATACATGTAT
This sequence comes from Saccostrea echinata, assembly GCF_033153115.1. NCBI lineage: Eukaryota > Metazoa > Mollusca > Bivalvia > Ostreida > Ostreidae > Saccostrea > Saccostrea echinata. The sequence goes on along the minus strand of NW_026889798.1, from coordinate 2,311,403 downwards.
CTACGATCTGTACTAATAACATTTTAGATAAAGCCGTAGTCTTAAGATTCTCGAAGCTTTTACAAATTCCTGACTTCCCCAAAAGGTCTTTCTAACTTTAGGACATCATAAAACGTGTCCTAAGATCCTCTCAAGTTGGCTGTAATGGTTATGTTTTTGAATATTGCAAGTAAAAACAACAATTTCTTGTTCCTTAGTAGTCCGTGCATTAGCTGAAGCTTTACACAAATTATTTTTTCACTAATGTTATCCAACGGTTTCTTCTGTGCAAAATTAGTTACAATGTTCGATAATTTGCAGAATAGAATATGTACTTTTTTCCACCCTATCAAGATGCATCCGAGATTCGCACTTGGAATTTTCGACTTTTTTTCCCTATTAATAATGCAGTCAAGTAAGATACTTTTTTTTCAAATTTGAAAAGGGGGAGAAAAAAATAAATGACTTTTTGGGTAAGTGGTCAGAAAATATAACTAGCCAAAAAAAAAATAATAATAAATTCGGAAAACTTTTGACATGAAAAAAGTCACCACTCACAAAAACGTATTTAATATCTCTGCGTGTTGAAAGGGGGGAGGGAGGAGGGAGGGAGGCCCGTCCATACTTCAACAGAAAGTAAAGGATGGGGTCAGCCAGTCTCTTACTAAAATTTCCATAATAGATTAAAAGCAATAGACCACAGGGATGGGGTAATTGTAATTAGTATTTGTAATTGAGTGTAATTAATTACATTTTTAAAAGTAATTGGAAGTAATTTGCATTTGAGCCAGTCTTCAATTACAAGTAATTGAATGTATTTAAATGCATTTCCAAAAATGTCATGTATTTTCAATTACTTTTCAATTACATTTCAATTACTTTTTTTAAGTTATAAGTTTTAAAAAGGTGTCTTTTCAAGATACACAGTTCAGTATACCTGTGTGGCATGGGCTTGTGTTTGTGCAACAATTAAACGTCTTAGAATATTTAATTTGTTTATACAGCCTGTCACACTGCCCAGGGCAATAGGTAGAAGTCTAATTTTGTCCAGGTGTGAACCCCTCTAATACCCAAGAACAAAAACACTGAATAAAAGTTCACTATAGTAAAAACCTTATTCAGAACCAAACATGAATTCAATAGAAAATCATTCCACGTTTCCTTGTCTTTCTCGGTTAGCCCAAAGGTATTTAGTTGTACTAGCGACTTTAGCGCCCGTTGAAAGACTTTACAGCGTGGTTGGAAAACTGTTCAGACCAGAAAGATGTCGTTTGAGTGATGCTGTGTTTGAAAATCTGATGATGATTAAAATGAACTCAAAACTGTAAAAACATTTCAGTACATAATGCCTTGTGTATCTCAATGCCGTTTATATATGTATTTGTTCTCAAGATTTTTGAAAAATAAGACTTAAGTAATTGAAGTGTATTTAATTACATTTGTCAAAGTAATTGAGAGTAATTAATTACATTTGAAAAAATCAATGTAACTGTAATTGCAAGTAATTGACAAAATTATCAATGTATTTGAAAGTAATTAATTACATTTCAAAGTAATTGACCCCAACCCTGATAGACCATTTTCGGAAAAATAACGAGCCCTTCCAACTAACCAATCTTTTAATAACATTTCCTTAATAGGTTAAAAGCAATAGACCATTTTCAGAAAAATAACAAGGCGTCACTACCGACCAATCCCCCCCCAACCGAAACCGATCCTCCATTTATTATCATAGTACATGCTATTATGAGACAATAAAACAATTCAAAAGAGAGAAAAACTCAATAAAATAAGCTTTATCTGTAAGGGTCTAAACATGAAAAAAAAAACAAAAAACGAGGATATGTTCTGTTATTTTTGTCTTGACATTAGTTAAATTCAGGGCATATTGTTCTGTATTAAAATCAAATAAATATGTAAATATTTAACCAATTGAGAGTTCCAATACACTTACATTAAACACTGTTTTAGAAATAGTTTTTTTTCTCTGGTTTCGAGTCTTGCAAAATGCATTTTATTTTCTTTTACCTTATTTTTCAAAATAATAATAGGGTGAATTCACCATGCATCGGACACCCTCGTACTTCAACAAGTTCTAGCGATATCGCTACCGACCGAATATTATCAAAATGGAACTTAATATGTAGTATGTGGTTAAAATATAATTTTTTGACACAATCGTGCCCTATTTATTGAGAAAATATCATTAAAAACCGATTTTTTCGAAATAAGTCAGAATTCACCATGGATCGGACAATATTCACCATGCATCGGACATACGAAATTTAAACCAGAAAAATATCATACCTTGGTCTCGGTGCTTTAAAATTAGTATTATCGAAACATTTTTATCTTTTATTTAAAAATTAACCTTCTAATTAAATTTGAATGACTATTTCGATCCACAAATGTGAAGAGATTTTAGTTGCATCACATCGCTTAGAAAGGCTTTACAATGCTAATTATATGGCAACTCGCGTCTTTGTCGCGTGGGTTATCGTCATCTAGTTTAAAGAAATAAATAGAGTCCACTTCTAGTCGTCATATATCGATAATTTGTATTTTCACTGAAAATTTTGAGTTTCTATTTTCCATTTCCGTAAAAAACAGCTGTCATTTGGGTTTTATATGAAAGTGGAAGTGATTACCCATGCATCGGAAAGTGTCCGATGCATGGTTAATTTGTGTCCGATGTACGGTGAAATAAACATACTAGTTAAAAACAACTCTAAAAAATATTATACAAACACTGAAGTAAAATTTTTGAAAAATTTCTGTAAAATTATCAATCATTGATAAATTTTACCAAGGTCCGACCCGTTCCGTTGATGTCTATTTAAAAGAACGACAACTCTAAAAATTGCAAAATCGTAAAATTCTGGTTACTCCCCTTTGATGATGCAAAATATGACGTAATTTCAAGGCCATTCTTGTGGTATTTATATCACAACATGAAAATAAAAATCGGCATCATTAAAAAGTTTAAATCTTCACCTTTAAGACCGAAACAAGTAAAAACACAGGGAAACTCGGGTTCAATGAAAGTATATTGCTTAAAGTTGTCCGAAGCAAGGTATGTGTCCGATGCATGGTTAACTCACCCTACAGCAGACTATTAAAATACGTCATATCATAATCAGCTGGTATATCAACGAATTTCATTTTTTTTTTTAACTTAATTTAAAGCTATCCAACATTTTGAAGTTATTATTGCTAAAACTCCAATTTAAAAGTGAAGTAAAATATTTGATTTTGGTAGAAAAAATTATCTTGGTTCGATATGATTTACATAGAGTATTATTTTTTTTTTCAAATAACTGTGATGCAAATTATTTTGTCCTTGAATTTTGAGTGACTTTTATCCTAATGCGTATACTTAATACATGTTTCTAATTAAAGGATCAGTCACTGTAGCCTAGTGGAAGGGCGTTCGCTTCGTGATCGGGAGGCCCGGGTTCGATTCTCGTTCGCCGCGCCGCGTCAAACCTAAGACGTAAACATAGGTAGTGACTGTTCCTTTCTCCAAGCCCCCGGCATTACAAGTGAAAGTCACAGGTCTTTCGGACATGACCTTAAAAACGTAGGTCCCGTGTCAGGGTAGGTGTTGGCACGATAAAGATCCCTCACTGCTCAATGGTCCTGAATGCCGAGTATAGGTCTAAATTTGAAGCCCTTCACCGGCATACGGTGACGTCTCTATATGAGTGAAAAATTCTCGAATGAGACGTTAAACAATATACAATCAATCATCAATCAATCTAATTAAAGGTCGTTTATTTCTTTATATTTTTTTAAAAGAACGATTCTGGTATACATTTGCTTACTTAGCTTGAGTGGTAAAAGTGCTGTACCTGATCGGACTTAATTATAATGATAATAGAAAAGCATTAAAAGTGTTTAAGACCAGTTGGTTGAATGAGAAAAACAATCCTTTTCTTCTGAGTTACTAGCGTTACCTATGTGGTTTTTTGGTTCATTGATAAGTATATACATTATGTTTTTTAAAGTTTTTTTTTTACAATTTGGACATGCTAATGATAGTTCAATACATTGTGTCAATATGTCAATTAAAGAAAAAAATCTTGAAATATATCATTCCTTATAAATAATTTTATTTTGTTTTCAGAGAAAAAAATTATCTATTTTATTTTATATTCTTTAGACAGGGCTGCATACTGGAAAGAAGAAAAATATAAATATACAATTGTGTCAAGAAAAAAGAGAAGAAGAGGGAAGTCATAATGTTTATGTATATTGGAAATCACCTTTGTATTTCCAGGAATGGAACAAGGACCCGTCTGGATTATGGCGATCAGTGTGGTACTTCCTAACTTCTTCATCCAGACCCTTAGACATGTCAATGACCACGATATAAAACGCTCTTCTTGACAAGTAAACCTGGTGACATGCGTAATAAGCTACTTGTCCGGCAAAGTCTGTCATACTGATAAGCTTTCTACCACGGCTACTGTGAAGATGAATGCCTTTGATAACCATTTTTTCTTCCTCTGTATTGTGCCGTATAAATCTTGCGATATGGGTATTTTCCTCATTATCATTGCTGTAATCTGATTAGATGCGAAACAAAAAGAGAAACATATAATTATTATAAAGATTTGAGACAATCCTATGCTAATGAAACGAAATAAGTTATTTCAAGTGCAAATTTAGAATTTTAGCAGAATAAATGCAAAGTTTGATATTAGTTGTAGATTAATTTGTAATTGCTATTAAACTTATATATATAAATTAAACTTAAATCATTTTAGAACAAGCATCTAACATTTGACATTATATTCAAAGATACACTGTACAGAAATAAGAGAAAAATTACCATATAAGGTATCATCTTTAATTTCAAACAAATCTTCATGAACCTCAAGACCGACAGTTGTCTCTGTAGCTTTATTTTCTTCTGTGTATTTCCTTTGAAGCTTTCTAAGAAGAGTTGTTTTACCTGCGCCTGCGCATCCTACAATCATACCTCGTGCACGGAACATTTCTACTCTTCCATGGCGGAGACTCTCAACAAATCTTTTTCTGGCACTCAAATCCCATTTCAAAATTTCCTCCGGTATGTTCACTAAAAAAAGAAATAAATATATTCATGTACCTTTTTCTATCAGTATCTGTAAGTGACATGAATACCTTATTTTCCTTCTGATTAGGATTCGATGTGTGTTGTTTATAAAATCCATTTCAGTAGAGATAATGGGTATCACAAGGGTGCAAGTTTAAACTTACAGGAAAATAATTCATGTAAATTTCATTAGAGACCTTACATACCATATTTAAAAAAAGACGCACTTTGACAATGCTTAGTTGCATATTATGCTAAATTCTGGAGATGAATATGTATATTGATACATGTATAACACCCCCCCCCCCATATATATATATATATATATATATATATATATATATATATATATATATATATATATATATATATACATACATATATATATATATATATATATATATATATATATATATATATATATATATATATATATATATATATATATATATATACTAGACAAAATTGCTAACGCACCACCTAAATAAATTAACATTTTTCTTTTCAAAACTTGTTTAAGATGTTTTTGTTATATAATTATGTTACTTCATTAACAAATGAGACATTTAAATGTTTTTACTGATAAATAACAGCAATGTTTACTGAAGATTAACCACTTCATAGAAAAAAAATAAAATCATATCCATACTTTTTTGGTGGAATAAATTTCTAATTTTTTCTTTGTGGTTGTGTTCTTTATGTTTGTACTAATTAAAAACTCAGAAAAAAAGTTACACCGTATGCGGCGTTTATCTTTAGAAGAGCCTGCTAAGGCAGCCAGTATGGTATCTGCAGGGGGTTCCTTTGAAGAAAATTGCGAAAAATTAAAACAATTCAAAGATTATGCATTTCATTGGTGCAAAATTGTTGAAAATGAATTAACAATCATAAAAATGTTTACAATAGATATCGACGGCATTAAGTAAGCACCACACAATAACTTCAAGATTGTTCCACAAAATTGGGGCAACCGGAAGTTGGGTGGATTTGGTTGGAACACCAAGGCACTGGATGACTACTAAGCAATATGGTAGTCAATCAGGGTACATCATTTGATTTTCAAGTGGGAGACTGCTCCAGTCACAACCTCATGGACCACCTTCGGTAATCACCAACTTCATATCTTGGCAAAAACGGTGCGCAGTGCACGTTGGGACATTGGTTTTCGGACAAGAAGGTCCTTTAAGGGTCTTGACATGACACCAAGACATTTGTCAATCCAACTGTTTTGGAAAAGATGGCTTGTTTTATATACTAGTACCAATCAGGAAAATGATCAATTCACAAATAAGAATAATAAGTGGTGCATTAGCAATTTTGTCTAGTGTATATATATATATATATATATATATATATATATATATATATATATATATATATATATATATATATATATGATTGCGCCCATGGGAAAAGGGCCTTATGGCAATTTTTACACATTTTAAGTTTTTCATGGATATTAATAGAGCAAGGTTAGAAGTTGCCAAATCTGAATTTTTATGGCCCTACGTCAACTCTAAGTAGGTTTTTTCTTCATTTATATCGATGATACTTTAACAGGTAAACAATGACGTCATGTTACTTTCGCACCAACGTCAAAAGTTTTCAGTCAACATGACTTTCACTTTGCATTGTAATGTTACTACGGTAATAAATGTATGTTATTGAGCATTTCCAGAAACATTTTTGAGCCACTGTCTCTTTTAATAATTGTATAATATGATAATAAATAGTTGTATTAACTATTATCCATCATGCAGTGGTGTATAGAATTATGAGTGTTTGTTCGTTTGTTTGTTTTACATTTCACTATGCTGGAATGTCAGGAAAACCCGAGAAGCAAGCGGCTTCTGTTCAATATCAATTCATTCTCTCAAAACCAAAGTATTTATCTCGTGTAATAATCGTTTGAGAAACCTGTAGAATTCATTCGAAAATCATCTCATTTTAAGCATGGCTCTTGATAGGACAAGATGTCATTTTGGGGGGGGGGGGGGGGGGGTTGAATCCAGTATAAAAATGATATCTCTTTCAAAATGTGAAGTTAAATATATATTTTAAAAAATTCTCGGGAATAAAAATAAATAGATGCTGCTGGGTAGTGAAAATTTGTTGTTTTTTTGTTTTTGTTTTCTAAATATAATTAGACAGAAAATTTGTGAAATTTAGTGAGTTGCCGTTTACGCTGTATAAAAATTTAAGGACATTAAGTTGATAGACTACATGTTAAGCAATATTCGTTAAAAAAAAATTCAAACAAAAAATCAGAAGGACTTCTGCCCGCATGTGGTAACAAAACTTCTTTTTTTTAAATTGAAATGATACACATTTTTTCAGTCACAGCAAGGAAATTTTTGAAATAATTATATTTAAGTAAGCAGGTTGATAAATGATAAACAAATGAATGAATTATAATTCACATGCATTTAAAATGAAGGGAACAGATCCAGGATGACCAGTGGTTGGATTGGGGGGTGGGGGGTGGGGGTTAAAAGTTAAATGACAGAAACATGCAATACTTGTAGTTAATATGAGTTTAATAGCATACGAGGGTTGTCGTATTTTTTAAAACTTCCTACATTTTAGGTGTGGGGGGGGGGGGGGGATCCCTTCCCACCACTAACCCCATAACCTCCAAATACTTCATTTGGTTAGGTTTGAAATAATATTGAAATAATTCCTCAATTTATTTTTGCACCTTGAACTCTCTCCTTACGTACATGTATATGAGCAGGGTCATTTTCAAAACAAACAGCGATCATGAGCTCCACATGCCTGGAACTGGAAACTTAACTTCTATCAAATCTAGTTAATCATGAGAAAAATTGCGTCCAAGAATAACGATTTTGTTTGATTTTGTAAAATTAAATGGTTTTAGAAGAACATGTATACACTTGGTATTAATAGATATCGGGTATTTTATTGTCATTTCAACAAATTTTATCCGAACTTTGAATGAAATCAATATGTCATTTTTTAAAATTAATATCAAATAGATTTTTCTAAGAAATAAATCATAAATAATTATGTATATATATTGTCGTTATGAATCAATGACTCGCAGATTAATTAATAGAATTTTTTCGGCTGGGGGGGGGGGGGGTGTAAAAATTAATTGAAAGTTTTTATATCCAGTCAGTTAAATGCGACTGGTTCATAATATTCCTTGACAGGCTGAGTTTTTAAACGACAAATTTTTACGATGTGGCACACATTTAGGTACATGTAAATATTGTTATGTGATGGTGTGTGAAGACCCCCCCCCCCCCCCATTTCTCGCGGCTTCTTTATCGTATGAAATTCTAATGTTATTGTTTTCAAATGTTATTGTATATGAAGTTTTACAATATAAAAATTCCATTCTGGCCCCATGCCAGAGACTTGGATATGCTTATCCTTGTAAAGCTTTACAGATACACTGTAAAGTAGTTAGGTCCCGGTAATATAAAATGACCCTGGCCCTCTTCCCCGGTCTCCTGCACTGTCACAAAAATAAAAACTTGCAAACATGTTTGTAGTCTTTTGTGCAGTATATTTTTAGCATTTAATTTAATTTGTTCAATGCAGGGTTTTTTAAGGTCTTAAAATCAAGGGCCTGGGCCTTTCCATTTGGGAAAAAATAGCGTCATTTAGTTAAAATTGGGAAAAATATCATAATTCACATTTTACGAGATAAATTCAAATAGGAGCTATTTTTTGATTTGCAAAGCATTTTTTGACTAATTTACATTCAAAAAATCTTTATTGAAAATCAGCTTCACTTAATTGTTTGCTGTTCTGAAGTTTTATTTAATTTAAGTTTAATTATTTTTTTTATTATATTTAGAATAGCATTAATGTCATGTTTCGTCTTTTGGGAATTTTCTTCAATGAAATTGGGAAAAACACTCACTTTTTACCATTGGGAATGGTGCCTAATACAGAATGCTTTACGACCCCTACGACCCCTAAAAAAAACCCTGCAATGCATGTTTAAATACAATTTGATCTTAACAAGATTTATTTCAATCAATCCAAATAACAAAATCAGCCCGTTTAAATAATTCAACGGCAAGTTAAGCAATATCATACTAAACAGATAACTAAGATTATTATTTCAATAAGAAAACGAGTTTTAGATTGATAATAGAACTGTAATGACATACAATGCTGAGATTCTATGAATGCAGACAAGGATTACATATATTTGACATTTAAGTGACTAAAAACTGCAGATAAAGCTAAAACCTTTGAACTTTCTTATGCACAACACGAGTACCAAAATGTTATATTTTCGAGTTACTGAAAATAAATAGACAGCAAAAGAAAAAAAGAGATAGAGATTTCTTTTCATAATACGATATTGTTGTGTTTTTGAAAATTCGCCTTTTCATTTCACATTGTATTAATAAACTCGATTTAATGTAACATCTCTCTCTCTCTCTCTCTCTCTCACACACATCACGTATACATACATGTAAACTTTTTTTTAAGCTAGAACAATTAGAACAATTTTATTTCATTCGGTAGTTTTTGTTTGTTTTCAAGTACTTACATTGGAAGTGGCAACAACAAAAATAAGACGAAACATATTTTTTTTGAAATTTCGTTTTTATTTTATTTAAATTTAATATGATCTTTATTACTGAAAAAAAATTAAAATTCAAGTTATTTTAAAAAATAATTTCATGTTAAAATAAATAGATGCACATGTAACAGATTAAAAAAAATAAATGAAAGTCTGGTTCAATGTAGTATCTATTTCTTATTCTATATTTTTTTTCTCTTTCACTTTGACAGCTGCTAGTTCCATAAGCTTTCAAAAATACTTTTAAAGAAAATATAAATATAATACTTACAATTAAAACGTTTTTTTTTTACTGATGATAAGTAAGATTTTTAAAAATATTTTTTATACTACGGGAGCAAATTTGTATGAGTATGTTGATTTTGAAAGGTTTAAAAAAAAAGAAGAAAAGAAAGTCCCTCTCTGGTACCTCTCTAGTATCTCGCTTGTCTGAGTTACCTCTCTTGTTTTTATTTATAGTTCTTAAAAAAAAATATCCCGTCTGTCATTCGTTCGTAATTTTGATAGATTTGTGAAAACTTACAAGAATACTTTTCTTTTCTGTTGGAAGAAGTGTGATCAGTTTCAAATTTTAGGCAATTAAAGCATTTTACAACAAAAATTTATGCGCGATGTACCAATGCTTCAATGTTTACATGATCGCATCCTCGCAATCCAGAGGTCCTGAGTCAACACGTTGCCGTTGGACCAACGTGTTGACTCAGGACCCCTGGCTTGCGAGGATGACATGATCGATGTGTTGAGAATGGTGGGGCGGATCTTATACAGCAAAACCATTTCCTCTGCAATATTTTGATAATATACTCGTGTCTAACAAATAACTTCAATTTGTCTATATATCAAAAATCGCATTCGTTCATCCATATTCAATTATCCAGAAAAATCACCTTGTCTGAAGCTTCTATACATGTATAGGAAATGCATAGCACAGATCAGAGACGTATTATAAAGCTATGTAATAACATGTAGTAAAGAAACGGGTCTCGAATAATATTCTAAATTTTTAAATTAATATCAGTGGACTAGAAGATAAAGAACTGAATTAAAGATATAAATGAAAATAAATAATTATTTCAATGTTGAGAACGACGAAAGTGAGCTGGGTAGACCTGTCAATTAAAACGTAAAAAACGTGGATAAAAAAAAAATCTGCGTCGACGCTCACCGTCTGCAACGTCATATCTTTATGACGTTATTTCTCTGTTTTAACGAAATTGCCATAAGGCCCTTTTGTCATGGGCGCAATCATAATTATCAAATATATATATATATATATATATATATATATATATATATATATATATATATATATATATATATATATATATATATATATATATATATATATATATATATATTAGGGATGGCAATCGATACAGAATTGCCAATCGGTTAAACGTAAGACGTTCCGACCGATTAACCGGTTAATCGTAACAAAATACACATTTCCGGTCATTGTTTTTTAAAATTAATTCTATTCATACACCCCTAATAAATTAATATATAAATAAAAAAAGAAAAGAAAAATGGCATTAGTAATATTCTGTTTTCGCTTCATATGTATACTTTACGTATTTTAATTCAATTTCGAAAGGAAGTCCATAAAACATACATGAGATACATGCATCAAGGACATTGATAACTTTCTGACGACCCTCACACATTACATACGGTCATTCTGCATTGTCACCATAAACAGAAATAAAGTTTAAAGAGGTTGGATCCTGCTATCAAAGTACTGAGAAGTTTTTATCAAGTATATTTTTAGAATCTGCACACATAGCTCAATTAAATCATGGAGTTTTAGTTGAATATAGTTTATTTCGCATTGTACAATCCAAAATTATTATAAGAACTAAAACATTGTGCAGGTTTTTTTTAAACAGAGTTCAAGACTAAAATCTGCTAAAAAGCTCAGGAACGAACCTCTTTTAACTATCACTTAATTTACAACGTTTGTAAAAATATAATTTGACAGAAAACTGCAAAAGATAAAGAATGTAATCTGTTCCCAATACTCAACAGTGATTTAATTATTATTATTAAAGAAATATAGGACGAGCTGGGAACGACCTGATGTATAAACAACAATTAACACTCCACAAATTGACCAATTACCCCAACACCTCAGTCCGAAGAGTCCTAATAAATTAAATCTAAATACATGTATGTGAAAAAGTTTTAACTTATCAACATTCATAGATTTTTTAAATTGCAAATTGAATTTTAAGGAAATTTACACATATTTTCATTTTTTCCGATTAACCGATTACAGATTTCTTAACCGATTACCATCGTTCCGACCGATTAATCGGTTAACCGGTTACAAATTGCCATCCCTAATATATATATATATATATTAGAGATGGCAATCGAATACATTATCCGGTTAATCGGTTAACCGCAAAAACGTTCCAACCGATTAACCGGTTAATCGTATCAAACTACACAATTTCATTTTTTTTCAAGTAGCTCTATTCCCATGCTCATGAAGTCTTAAAAAAAAGATGTTAGAGATCAAAATCATTCATTTGTCTTTATTCTTGGTCAGTTACGTGCATATATTTTTTTTATTTCAACATACAAGATCAAATTCAGAAAACCATGAAACATGCCTAAGAAATCGTGGATAATTTTCCAGAGCGGATGTCACACTAGTTCATTTTTCACTGTCACCATAATCAAAACTAAGTCTTAACTGTATCACTTAATTTACATTGTTTGTTTGATAATTCAATTTGATAGATATAACTGCAAAAGATACGCACACCAATTCCCGATGCTCAACGGTGATTATTATCATTAAAGAATTACAGGACAGTCGGGGTAACGATATGATGTTTTAACAGTAAATAACATATCACAGACTGACCAATTACCCCACAATTTTAATCCGGAGAGCCAAAATTACCTCCCAATCAGCCTATATAAAAATATGAAAACTCTGAATTAAACGTTTAAGCAGGAATTTCTTTTTTTTAAAAATGAATTTCAGAAGATCGCCTTCAAATTTACATATATTTTAATTTTTTTCGACTAACCGATTACAGATTTTCTAACCGATTGCCATCGTTCCGACCGAGTAATCGGTTAACCGGTTAGAAATTGCCATACCTAATATATATACACACTAGACCAAATTGCTAACGCACCACTTGTAATTCTTATCTGTGGGTTGATCATTTGTCTGATCGGTACTAGTATATAAAATATGCAATCTTTCCAAAATAGTTGGATTCACAAATGTCTTGGTGTCATTACAAGACCTTTAAAGGACCTTCTTGCCCGAAGACCAATTTCCCGACGTGCACTGCGCACCGTTTTTGCTAAGATACAGTGTATGAAGTTGGTGATTACCGATGGTGGTCCGTGATGTTGCGACGGGGGCAGTCTCTAAGATAAAAATAAATTATATACCCCGATTGACTACCACATCGCTTAGAAGACATCCAGTGCCTTTGTGTCTCTGACAAATCCACCCAACTTCCGGTTGCCCCAATTTTTTCGAACAATCTTGAAATTTGTGTGTGCTGCTTACTTAATGCCGTCACTTTCTATTGTTAACATTTTTATGACAGTTAAATCATCAGCAACAATTTCTCTTAGAGGAATGCATAATCAATTAATTGTTTGAATTTTTCACAAATTTTTCCAGAGGAACTCCCTGCAGACACCAAACTGCTTGCCTTAGCGTGCTCTTCTAGAGTCAAACGCCGCACACGGCGGGGTAACTTTTTTCTGAGTTTTGAATTAGTACAAACATAAAGAACACAACCACAAAGAAAAAAAACAGAAATTGATTCCATCAAAAAAGTATAGACACGATTTTATTTATTTTTTTTTCTATGAAATGGTTACGCTTCAGCAAACATTGTTATTATTTTTCAGTTAAAAGATTTAAATGCCTCATTTTTTATTAAAGTAACATAATTATATATCAAAAACATCATAAACAAGTTTTGAAAAGAAAAATATTAATTTATTTAGGTGGTGCGTTAGCAATTTTGTCTACTGTACATATATATACGAGGGTTGTTCGAAAAGTTCATGGACAATGTCAATCCTCGTTATGTAACTTTCAAGAAATTTAATATAAGCACATTATCATATGTAAAAATATTTATTTTGTTGATATGTGAAGTTTCATTCCATTCGATTTAATAGAAATCAATTTACTTTATTTTAAAATCAACATGTTTGATAACCCCGGAGCAAACTAAACAACATTATAACGTCAAAAATATAGAGTCATGAGGTTCTCAAAATATTCTCCCTATACATTTCACACAGTCTGGTCCAATATCTGCTCATTTAAAACGTGTCTCTATCAATTGAAATTCATTTTGTTATCAATTGTTTCAGTAGCATAATTTTGATCGTCAGTGTTCTCTTTTTTGCCGCTTAACTATGCTTTCACAAGACCAGCAACTGTGAAACGCCTCTTTCCAAGACCTTACTAACTGAACGTTTCCGAGTTGATTCTTTACAGATAATCCGTTTTCTCACAGATCGCCCTCGTCTTATCATTCAAATACCGACTGGGCCATTTACACACACATATGCATGACCCGCTTTTGAGATATTTCATGCTTCTTCCAACATTTTCAGATTTTATTCTGACGTTTTCCAGAGTACAACAGAAAATTGTATCGCAAACTGCTGCTCCGTGACGTTCTACGACGTCATGTTTTTTTCATTTTCAATGAGGACTATCTATCTTCAGAAATTGATTTCTTTCCCATGAAGCAAACTATGAAGTCATAATTTGGAATGTCAAATGATGTAACAGTTCTTAATTTGATCGTCTAGATTTATTTTGGTTTTGAGCCATTTTACAGAGGATATGACTACAGATATTAATTAGTGTATTGTTTATAAATTACTAAATTTTGACTTGCTCCACGAACCAATTTTCGCAGTTTTTAACTCCTAATAAGTTTGAAATAAATCAAGATATTTTAAAATTTTTTATTACAAATCATTTGAATTTATTGTTAAAATATTTCTACTGAATTTGGATATGATATGACGTTAAATAAAGAAGATATGACAGAAGTCCACGAACTTTCCGAACAACCCTCGTATATATATATATATATATATATATATATATATATATATATATATATATATATATATATATATATATATATATATATATATATATATATATAACTGACAAAGAAAATTTTCTAGGTTTCTTCTACTGTGGAATCATTAGATTTCGTGGTGGCTCAATTTTCGAGGAATTCGTTGGTATCTCTCGTCAACGAATTAACATCCGCCAAGACTTAACGAGGCCGAGTCTAATTCCAGTGCGCATGACTTTGCGCAGCTTTTTAGTTTCATGCAGTCGAATCTGCAACATAACACCTATCCAAGTATTGTAATTTTAACACAAAATGAACATTATCTGTAACGTTTATGGGTCTTAAAATGAGCTTTTAAGACAATATTTAGGGATAAATGCTGAAATGGCTCTCATGACGTCACTGTTTTCCGGTTCTGTAAACAATGCATGACGCTGAAGAATGACGCCTGACTCGCTTGAGTATTTAAGACGTCCAAGGACATTTTATTAAACTGTTGACAGAACATCAAAAGAAACATACCAGCAATCTAAAAGTTGTTATTTTTTTTCCAAAATAATTCATCTGCGCAGATATATACAAAATGTATGGCGCAACATGGCAAATTTAGAGGTATTGGGCATTGGGAAAAAGATAAACTTCGTAATAATTCCTTGCCAAAACCACATGGTCAACTTTTTGAAAATTCACCATTTGGTGACTTTTTACAATAACTTTTATGTATTTGACTAAAAACGAAATCCCTAGGGCAGAAATACAAAATATATGAGGAAAATGTGATAATTTGGCGCTTTTCCAACAAATTCCCATAGGGTCCAATAGTAAATTTGACAACTTTTAAGATGACCCTCTAAGAAATGGGGATGGTAAACATCTAATATTTTTATTTTAAAATAATTAATATAATAGTAAAAATTCATTCAAGATCAAAATATCTAGGGTAGAAATAATTAGACTCGGCCTCGTTAATAAACTAGGGTTACGAAGTCATATTTTCTATTGAAGGTATAAAAGATTACACAAAACACGTCCCCACAAACCTTTAAAATTTAAGCAATCCAAAAAAATTGCAAATTTGCCCCCACAAATTTTAATGATTCCACAGTAAATTGTAAAATATATGATCTGGAAATAACTTTTGAGTATGTAAAACTGTAAAGTTCCAAAATAAGTTGACTATTCTCTGCTTTCATTTGAAACAAAAGATGATCAACTGACAAGGTTTGATGATTCTAAGTTTCCTACTTTGTAAGGTACCGATATAATACATGTAAAATATCACTACAGCAACAGCGTTCCAAAATGACGTCACTTCGACCACATTGGTGATTTGAAGTGATTCAAAGATACCTTTAGTAAGCATTTACCTTTGATGATTCAATAACGTATGGGTATGAGTTACATCTTGTAAAGCAGAAAAAAATCCAAAATATAATCCCATTGACCAATAACTTAATTGCAACAAGCTCTCTTAGAAAGATACACATGTATTACCTGATATACTTTCAAAATATTTTATGCTTCTCAGTGTGAAAGATATGACTCAGACATGAAAAGCTTACATTCGGTCGAACTGATCCTTTCCGCAGCCCTTAGCGTAAAATCCATGATGGCCCTAAATAGATATTTTGACCCCACTCCTCTCGCGCTGGAAGGGTAGGATGTCTTTAAATACAGTATATGTATATTAAGCGTGTATGATATTTGGCGGAAATAGATTTTTGAACAATTTAGCGTAGAATTGATTTAGCGCATTTTACCGTTCACGGTAGCTCAGTCGGTAGAGCGCTCGCTCCGTGATCGGGAGGTTGTGAGTTCGAATCTCGGCCGCGACTGACCTAAGTCGATAAAAAATAGGTAGCAACTGTTCCTTCGCCATGCGCTCAGCACTTTGAAGTGAAAGTTGCGGGTCCTTCGAATGAGACCTTAGAAACCGAGGCCCCGTGTCACGGCAGGCGTTGGCACGATAAAGATCCCTCACTGCTCAATGGCCCTGAGTGCCGATTAAAGGTCAAAATTTGAAGCCCTTCACCAGTATATGGTGACGTCTCTATATAAGTGAAAGATTCTCGAATGGGACGTAAAACATCAATCAATCAATCAATTTAGCGCATTTTTAATGTTCTTATATATATATATATATATATATATATATATATATATATATATATATATATATATATATATATATATATATATATATACGAGGGTTGTTAGAAAAGTTCGCGGACAAGTTCTATTGTGAGCGCGCTATTTGCATGATACCAGTAAAACTCGGCAGACAAAAACTATACACATTTTCCAATAAATATGCAAATATTTGGTGTTTTCCGATAATCCATAAAAAAAATTACTGCTATTTTATTTAGATAAAACACGCTTCACGGAGCATGTCACGTTTTCGCACATTTACACTACATTGACATGTTTTGGAAATTAAAAATTGCACTGTTGTAGGATACAAAGATTTATGATAATTTACCTGCCGCTACAATAATCATGAAACGTCATTTGGCGAAATTTTGAATTAAATTGGAGGGGTCATGACTGTTTTATCGCTAATTATAGATGACCAATGCGTAAAAACAAAGTCAAGAATGGCAACGTCATTTAACGTCTTGGAGCACCGCGTTAATAAAAATATATGTGTGCAGACAGGAAAATATCCAAAAGAGACTAAAATGTTCTAGATGCTGCTGGGAATTGCCTACACGTATTTAGGACCAAATTGTTCAAATTGTAGTAGCTTAATAAGAATGGAAGGATTGACATTTTTGATGATCAACTCTTGTGATACCTCAATACCCCACTTATCGCATGGATGTTGCGCCTATGGATTTTGTGTTGTTTCCATATACTATGTAGACATTGATTTTAAGATCTCACTATTATCCGCTATGCCACAATAAGACATTTTAGAAAAAAGTAACATGTCTTTATATAATTATTTAATTTTTAAGTAGGAAAAAAAACATGAAAAGTCTACAGAAATGAAAGATAATTAGAACTGTGAAAAGACTTAACACGCTTGGAAACAGGCTGTCACGTCACCTAACGTTAAGCGATTGTTTCGTGAACTCTGTGACCGCACAGTAAAAATCATCGTATATTTTCAAATTTTAGTAAATGGACTTGATTTTTTTACATACTAATAAACAAAAGATAAGAATTTAATCAGACTTACGTCATTTTTCAAAATACATATTACATTTTCCGTAAATTAACGTGTCCGCGAACTTTTCTAACAACCCTCGTATATATATATATATATATATATATATATATATATATATATATATATATATATGTGTGTGTGTGTGTGTGTGTGTGTGTGTGTGTGTGTGTGTGTGTGTAAGGGTGTGTGTGTTTGTAAACCCTGTCAATTGGACACGAGCTTTAGACGGCACACGTTTAAATGAACACGGAAAAAACCAAATGAACACGAAATGGTGGTGTTCAGTTGGATTTTGTCATAAATCAACTTGAAAATGTCCTAGGATGCATCCCATTTCAAAAAAATGAAGTGTTAATTTGACCGGATGCATGAGATCTGTGTAATGAGTGTGTATAAGATGACCACCGATCCATCAATTTTTCTTCTCGGCGAGACTTACACACATTGCGAGTGCGCATGCTCGTTACATCAAATGACGTCGTAAATGACATCATAATACAGTACCCGTTTCACACTTAGTCATGTACATGAGGACGAAGTAAACTTTGTAAAAGGTAAGTACAAAATCTGTAAATAAATAAATAAATTTTATGCACATGTATTAAATATGGCCTATGAATAAATGAGTAAAGATATGTGTCCATTATGACATTACGGCATTATTGTTTACTCAATAATTTTCCTACGATATGTATACATGTATATGCTGTATAGTTACAATGTGCATCGTTGCATGATTGCAGTATAAATGGTTAAAACCATTAAACTAAAAGTTATTATTATTAATGTTAGTGAAAACATAAAGAAATATGTCTCTGGGAAGGTAAACACATTCCGTATTGGCATATGTTGTACTCGCGGAGAGAAACTATTTCTGCATGTACGTGCATCTAATATTTCGATTTTATTGAATCAACGTTGATCTTTTGAAATGTGTAGCAAAATATATTGTTAGAAATTTTAAATGTTTTCTTGCGTTTCGCGTCTTGTTTATGTGTCATGTCAAGTTCGAAGGTTTCATATTAAAAACGAAAGTAGAGTCGGTCACAACATGTGTTATGGGCCGGGGAAACGTTCAGTCTGCCTGGGTTATATATAGGTACGTGGGCTGCTAAAATCATTGTTAATATTGTGTACATATTAAGCTGTCAACTAAAAAAACACATGTACAACTGAGGCGTAAATATTAGAAATAATTTAAATGATGAAAGGGGGGGGGGGGTAGCTGTTTACTTCTCCCAGGGACATAGATATAATTGTTAAGCATGTATAGGTCCCTGCTTCAACGTGGTCTTTTAGCCCTGGCAACCTGAGGGTATAGTGCAGCTATATAAGTTGATATTAATGTCAAAGACATGCTGTGCATTTAGACAGTGCCATGCCCTAATTTTAATGTACAAAGTTTTCAACATGTTCAAAGTATGTGAATTTAAAGATTGATACTTGTCATTTTATTGTTATGCACTCATGATTGCATTGGGACAGTTTTGAGAGAATATGTATATATAGCTATGATGATTCATGAAAATGATGCGACTTCTACTAAGTTACAGTAATTAAAGAATATATTTTCCTATTTATTTATCATGAAATTTATGTTTTAAAACTGCATAATATTATAATACATTTCAGGTAGATTCATTGGTTTTGGATCAGAAATTATCAATGTTCATGGATTCTCAGAACACAGCAGAGAGAAGTTTATGGTATGAATGCAATATTATAATATTCATTTAATAGTGAAAAGCTACATGTCAGGAAAAAAACAAAACTACCTGAAGTTCTGATGATCGGAGTTCATGATGATGTGTTTGTGTATCAACATGATCTGTATATGTTTTCCTGCATTATTTCAATATACTACAGTGACTGTCATGAATCAGTGTTTTACATATTTATTTACCTTAATGACAGTCTGTTGGCCCAAGACCGGCAAATATTTGGGAGGATCAATAAATTTAAAATTAAGTCTGTATGTTATCAGCTAATTGTGCCAGTATAAAAAAAATTGAAGGTTCAGTTTAAAAGACAAATAACTTCACCAATGATACATGTAGTCCAGATAAAAAGTAAAATAAAATTATTTAATTGGGATTAAAAAAAAGATGTTTGCAACTGACAGTCATACTGATAATTTTCATTATTTAGCTATTTTCCATAATAAACAGGACAGATAATTAATACTACACCATTGGTCATTGTTGTCATCAGGGCATTCCATATGTAATGTGTTAATATATTAGACAAATACAAACTACTATAAATTCCCTTTTATGGTGTGCACACTTCTATTTTCAGAAAAAAACAAAAAAACAAAGAAGGAGGGGTACACACTATACATGTATTTATTGGGGTATAATGCAACCTAACCAATACCACTATTATTGTGCCTGGTTTTACTCTGAAAATACACGAAAACCCAGGAGCTTCTGGGGGCTTCGCCCCCTGGGCCCCCACCAGGGCTTCGCCCTGGACCCACTGGGGGCCTTAAGGCGGCCCCAAGACCCCCTGCCTAAGCGAAGTTATCCATGCCCCCCCTAATCTTAAATCCTGTATCCGCCCATGGTATAGAGGGTCCATAACAGTCCTTTAATTGTCTTTATTCTAATCGGGATCGGTATTCAACTTAACGTTCACTTTCATTTTAATCATGCGAATGTGATTTTGACAGCTGACAAGAATATGTATTATCTGGTTGTGAAGCCTTGCTGAGGGTGTACAGTATGAGATATGTACATTTAATGTCGTCTTCACAAGGAGGATTTAATTCGAATTAAACGTAAGCTAATACAGATTAAATTTGAACCACATTCACATGGACAATTTAATGCAAATAAGTTAATTCAAATTAATTTACTGCGCATCAAATTTCTTTGCATTAAGGCCATGTGAACACTAAGGAGAGCTATAATTAGAAATAAATTTTGATGCAGGCGTAATTAGCACAATTAAGCCACATGCCATATGTTGCTGGTCAGATACATTATTTAAATGATTAAATACAATGAAACTCCTCAATGTTTGGAAATATATGATTTTTTTTAATATGATGACCTAGCTGAAGTTGAAAATACAGTGCTACCTTGGTATATTGCCCTCCGTTATATTGCCACCCTCGCTTATTGCCAAGAATTCTTGAAGAACGGATTTCCCCCTTTTGTTGATACACCCGTTATATTGCCACCCCTGCTTATTGCCATCCGCCACTGGTTTTGGGAAACAAAAGGTCAAATTATATAAGGAAAACCCTCGAGAACAATGCCAATTACCTAGAGCGGGTCGGTAATTTGGACAACACACCCGTGCTTTGACAGTGGTTGCGGTGAAGCGTAAAGGCTGGACAAGGAATTCAGCTAAATTAAAAATAATTGGTGAATAAAACTCAAAATTAGCAATGTCTTTGGCATGTTTTTTTAAGATAGAGGAATTATTTCATCACAGTAATGGAAACGTCAGGCAAGAGAAAGAGTACAAATTTGGATTACGAGAAAAAAAAATTGATTGATCAACATTTGATCTATATGATTGTAAATCGCCGATTATTGCTTATCATGGATAATGCACCAAACCATAATAAATGCAAATATTCATTTGTGTCCCCTTAGATTAAGAAGCCATTCTATCGATCAAAAGGAAATCCCACCTCTATTTTTAGACTACTATAATTCCGCACGTGAAAATATTAAGGATTCTGTTACCCCTGAATTTTTCATAAATTGCTGGGCACAGATTGGGTTGATTGATAAATATCAAAACAGAATCGGAAGAGAAGTACAGAGGTACCAGCAAACATAAGAATGCATGTTTATTACAACAGGTTGACGTACTCTGACACATGACTTGCCATTCGTCATGACATTTTACCAACCGAACTTTTTAACTGATTCAGAAGTTCTTGAGACGGTGAAAAATATCTACTTTCGATTCAGATGAGATTAATAATAATTCTCAGAACTTTTTTAATACCAAGAGGCTATAACGGCTACTGACATCTTTGTTATCAGGTTATTAAATTCTTAGAGCATGGCGAAAGAGCAGGGAATTGACAGGTGTTCAATATTCTGACATTTTGTTTCTTTTCAGTAAAAATATTGTAAACCAAAAAAATAATGACTTCATTTTCAAAAAGAAACAAGAGCTTCCCTTATTCGTATGTGCACAAGCATGACATTAACAGACTGTAACTGAAATGAATTACGTAAACTATTTATATTGCTTTGATTACCCACTGAATTGTAATTTATGGCAGAATTCGTTATAAATGCCACCCTCGCTATAATGCCAAAATCTGCCTTGGACAAATGCTTGCAATATACTGAGGTAGCACTGTACACTGTTTTATAAATAACTATATTTTGTATTTCCTGTCCTATATATACTAATGGTACATGATTAGATATATCATGTATAATGACATATTGATGATGCTTTATCAATGGACAGTAATTATTCATTTTTATTCCTACATTAACTTATTCAGGTGTGACCGGTCAACAGAGGATGCTTACTCCTCCTAGACACCTGATCCCACCTCTGGGATTTCCAGGGGGTCCTTGTTTTTGCCAGGCACTTCACAGATTTGTAATTTTTATAAATTTTTTGAGATTGATCACTATTCATTATATTTAATTTTTTTTTCATTCACATGTAATTATCTCTTTGAACTCAAAATTAAAGACACCACAGAGGCATATACATCTGTTTCATATTTGAATATTTTACTAGACAAAGACATTAATGGCAAAGTAACAACTAAATTTTATGATAAAAACTTTAATTTTTCTATTATTAACTTCCCTTACTTATGTAGCATTATCACCTTCATATGGAGTTTATGACTCCCATTTGATTCAAAGGACAAGGGCATGTGTACCTAGTACAAACAATTACTAAAATGAGGCAAGCTATTGGCAAATAAGTTAATGATACAGGTTGAACATTTTGCAAATTCTGTGTTTGATACAATGACCTTGTTAACTAATACAGTCTACTGTACAGATAAGTCAAATGTTTACTGATCGATGTTTTTCATACAGAAATTGTTAGGCCATTATTTTCATACTGAATTGTCTACAGATTTATCCATTTCACCCTATTATGACAAGGAGCGCACAGCAGGTGTAACTAGTTGACAGGGGATGCTAAATATTCCTCCATGACAACTCATCCCACCTCTGATGTTTTAGAGATCTATGTTTGCAGTGCTCACAATTAGTAATATTTCAATGCACCTTTGAGCTTAAATACTGTTTGTAATCTTGATATTTCATTAAAGGTCTGCAACATTCTAATAGATGGGAATCACTTTATCTTTTTAGTTATGAACATTTCTTATCAACAAACCCTGTAAGAAGAAGGACGTCTGTTCTACAGCTTGTGGTGGATCATAGAACACATGATATCAACCAAGTTTAAAGGAAGCATGTATAGCCACAATAGAAAGATTTAAGGATTGTGAGAAACCAAATATGACAAATCAGAATAAATTCCATTGGAGTGTGAAAAAAAAGAATAGTAGAGTGTAATCCTCAGGACTTTTTTCAGACTTCCATTAAGTCAGGAAATACTGTTGAACTGACAAAATTAACAAAAATCATGATTCTCAAAAATTCAAGGAAGATGTGCGAGTTAAGACTAAGACGGATTTTAGGAGTTTTGATGACAAAGAATCAACCATTGGAAATATGGCTCTTTGAACTTGGATCTCATTATTGGTAAGTGAATTAAACATTTATATCAGTTATCTTGATTGTTAATGACCTAGCAATTTTAATTACTACCATTTAATTTTAACTAATTTTTACATGTACAGGGTTTTAAACTAACTTGTAATCCTTGATAGCCATGTGGGCTACTGAACCTCAATTCTGGGGCCCACATCAAAATTTATTCGCCCACAGATTATCACACCTTCTATTGAATATAAAAACAATAACCCCATTTTTCTTTTCTTTTTTATCATGTGTTTTGTGTTTCTTTTCTATCCGTTGTAACATAATGCACGACTTATCTAAATTTGAAGTGGAACTCTTCTGTTTATGAAGATTGATATGATCATTCAATATCATATATAGAGCACATGGCACGTTTTCATTGACAAATAACAACATAACTTTTTGGTTTCTTGGGCTTGTTGACCCGTCGATGCCACATTGTGCCCGACACAATCACTTAGACGCTTTATGTATAAGTACTTCTTTCGGGTAATCATAAAGCACTTTACTGATTATGAAATTTTTCAAGAGAAAAATACAAAACATTCGGACAAAATTGAAAAACAAATATTTATTATCGTAAATTTTCTAATCGCCATGTGGGCAACTTGAACGTAATTTTAAGTCGCCCAAATGGAACATTAGTCGCAAATTGCGAGTGGGCGACTGTTAATTTCAAACCCTGATGTAGCTTCTCACATTGATTTTTTTAAAAATACATGTACATATATTTTTAAATTTCGTGAAATCTAATGGACAAGGTGCATGTATGACTTAACACCCCCCTTCCCACCCTTTTTCCAGTTTTAGCTCACCTGAGCTGAAAGTTCAAGTTAGATCACATATTGTCCAGTGTCTGTCCGTCCATCTGTAAACTTTTCACATATTTTCAACTTCTTCTCAAGAAGCACTGGGGCAATATTAAGCAAAGCTGGTACAAAGCATTATTGGGTAAAGGGGATTCTAAATTTTAAAATGAAGGGCCAAGTTTCTTTCCAAGGGGAGATAATCTAGAAATGCAAAAATAGGGTGGGGCCATTGAAACATATTCTTTCAAGAAGCAATGAGCCAGAAAAGCTGAAACTTATATGTAAGCTTCCTGAGGTAGTGTAGATTGTAAATTATTCAAATCTTGCCCCCACGGGGCATGATGGGGCCTCAAATTAGGGGATGAAAATTTTACAATGAAATATATAGGAAAAATCTTCAGACTGATATCTTCTTCTGAAGAACCACTGTGGCAGAAAAGCTGATACTCATATAAATGCTTCCTAAGGAATATTAGATTATAAATTGTTCAGATCATGGTCCCTTGGAGTAGGGTGGGGCCACAATAGGGAATGGATGTTTTACATTGAAAATATTGTAGGAAAAACATCTTTAAAATTCTTCTTCTCATACTGGACTATTAAAGATGAAATTTAGTTGAAAGCTTCCTGATCGAGGTAGTGTAGATTGTGAATTGTTCAAAACATGTCCCCTGGGGGTAGGGTAGGGCCACAATAGGGAATCAAAACTTTACATTGAAATATATAGGAAAAATTTTAAATATCTTCTTCTCAAGAAATACTGGACTAGAAAAGATGAAAATTAGGTGAAAGCTTTCTTAGGTAGTGTAGGTTTTAAATTGTTCAGATCATGGCCCCTGGGGGTAGGGTGGAGCCACAATAGGGATTACATTGGATAAATCTTTAAAATGCTTAATTCTTCTCAAAAACATTAAAGCCACGATGAAACATAATAATGTAAGAAGCATCCTCTGGTAGCGTAGATTCATTTTTTATTAAATGATGGCCCTATATATAGGGTTGGGCCACAAAAGACGATCAAAATTTTACATAGCCATTAGGAATACATGTATATTGGGGGGGAAATCTGTGGCAGAACAGCAGGGCCAAAGTGACTGATAGGTGAGTGTTGTTGCCCTTGGGCCTCTTGTTTTGTTGTTAGCCCACTAGCTTTGCTTTGAGTCTAATCTCATAAATGCTTTCTCATTCAAAACTTACACAAAGTGTAGAGTAAATATTCATTTAATTAAAAGTAGGGATGAGTATCAAAATGCAAAAAAATTTAATCATGACAATATTTTGACTTGTGTTTTATGATATATATTGATGCATATCACTCAATTTTTTTTTACTTTTGTTCTACATGTTCTATAGAATATTAAAAAAAAATTCCTTGAAGTTTCCACTGTAAAATTGTTATTAATAAGAATAAATGTATTCTTCAATCATTATGATAAGGTTTGTTTATAAATATAATTTATCATGTTTATAGAATCAGTAATCATGGTAATCCAAAATTCTATATCTTGTAAAATTGTTATTAATAAGAATAAATTTATTCTTCAATCATTATGATAAGGTTTGTTTATAAATATAATTTATCCTGTTTATAGAATCAGTAATCATGGTAATCAAAATTCTATATCTCAAAAAAAAAAATTTACATTTTGTAAAGTACAGTGAAGTCGTACTTAAATTAAGATGACTTGAATTCTTTTCTGATTTTTAATTTGACAACCAAAAAAGTAAAGATAATTAAGATTGCCTTTAACTGGTAACCAACTTCAGTTGAAAGTTATCTCCATATACTGGTCCATGTATAACAAACACCCCTAAGTAAGAGACTATGTGCGACAAATAAGGACATATAAATTTTTTGAATTTATAATTGCAATAAAATCATGAAATATTTTTAGATTATGATAAAATCTGTTGAAAGCAAATGTGTCAGTTAACATGGTTAATCATGTTAATTTTGTAAGTTTAACTGATAAGAGGGATAAGTTGAAGACACTAAGTCATGTAAGTTGACAACATATTTATTAAAAAATGGTGAATGAATTCTAGCAATGGACAGGCTTTCTACAGCACAGTGTATATATACCGTATATACTCGCCTATAAGTTGGTTTTTTGGGAGTTGTAATTTGGACCAAAACTCTTTGTCCGACTTATAGGCGAGTTATAAAAAGACTGATATTTTAGACGATCAACATGGTCAATCCCTCTAATAAAAGCTTAAAAAGTACAACCGACTTATAAGCGAACTGACTTATAGGCGAGTATATACAGTAATATATATATATTTATTTATTATATGATTGAATAATTCCCATCTCTCTGATTGGCTGAGATCCAACAATGTTAGAAAAATACCAGGTTGTATTGACCTGCACGTGACCTTTCAGGTCAATATAAGGAATTATTTATTCTACATTTGACCAAAAATAGATAGGGAAATTCCAAATTGATGCAAATAGTTTTGGAAAGTTATTTCACTTGCACCTGACTTCCACTCATATGAACATAACATTAAAGGCACATAGATTCTTGGGTGAGGGGTGGGAGTGGGGGGTTGCAGGAGGACTGCCCCTCTCTCCCCACCTTTTGAGAATGTAAAGTTTTATTTTAAATTTTAAGTATAAAAAATTTCAATGAAAGCCCCACTCCCTTCGTTTATGGATCTTTATATCCCACTAAATAAAATTTTGAGTTGAGAGAATTCTTTTCCTTTTTTTTGGGGGGGGGGGGGGGGCTAGTCAAAAGTTTGTTTTCAGGTAAGTTGTCATTTTTTTTCCCTTTTAATGCCCCCATTTTCAAAATCAATCCTATATATGTGCCTGACATTTATTTCCTCTACACTGACCCTAAACTAGAATTAAAAATTCCAAAATACATGTGATAAATCTGGTTGTTTTTTTTAACCCTGTTTCTCTCATTATGTTCGGCTAGTACTTCAATAGATGTGAACAAGTAAGATGGCATGGATTGCTTAATGAGTGTGTGTCATTTAATCATATAATAAAACAATTATTGCTGTTTTTTTCGGTCAATATGATGATTTAGCCACCTTCGAAGTACATTATTCACCTCGCCCTTCGGGCTCGGTGAATACTGTACTCTTCAGGTGTCTAAATCATCGTATTGACCTCAAAAACCAGCAATAATTGTATAATATTTAATGTATATATGTACAGCTAATATTTGTATGTTAAGACTTCCTATACACAATATTTTTTTAATTCAAAAGCCCCTGCAACCTACACATCTAATAATTATTTTCTTCAAATTTAATCTGCCATAGCAAGAATGATTCGAGTGATGAAAAATATTTGCTAAAATGGATAGATTAAAATTTCTAATGTTTAAAAAATGTTTTCTCTACTCATTATTCATTAAAATTTTATGTAAATCTAGTTTTAAATTTTATAATTCTGTTTGGATCATTAAATGTAAGAATATCACTTTTTAAAAAAAAAAAAATCTCAATCCAAAAAAGAAGGGTCTTTTAATATGTTTAACATTTGAGGGGGTGTAAACTTCTTATTTTAATAGTCCCATGTCGTTGAAACTGGAGAGGACTATAGATTTTCTCCTTGACTGTCTGTCAGTCTGTCCCATTTGGTTTTCCACACTTTTTGTTTTATTAAAACCGTGCTCTGAAAAGTGGGATTTTCCTTTTAATTTATTTCGTTAGCATGTTCTATTACGACACATCATGTACATGTACTAAGATCAATATTTTCATGATGTTCATTTTAAAATTAATGAATATACTACTGTTCCAGAGAGTCTCCAAAATATTTGTACACCATATGTAATTATTTTAGTCCCCTACCAGTGAAACCAAAGGGGACTACAGGTTTCCCCTTTATCTGTCTTTCAGTCTGTCTGTCAGTCTTTATCACTTGGTTTTCTGGATTTTTTTTCTAAACTGTGGGCATTGGTGGCATATTTCTGCCCCTACATGCAAGATAAATTATGTTTACATGCAACATAATTATGTAGAAATGCAACTTATTTATGCCAACATGCAAAATAATTATGTTACATGCAAGTTACCAACTTCTCAAGAGAATCTAATTTTAAACTTTACTTACGCACGCCATTATATGACATCATACAAGCAAGATGTAACAGAATTATGTTGTCTTGTGACTTATTTATGTTAACATGCAAGATAATTATGTAGACATGCGACTTATTTATGTCAACATGCAAGATAATTAATGTTAACATGCAACTTATTTATGTCAACATGCAAGATAATTATGTTGACATGCGAGTTAATTTATTAATGTCAATATGTGAGATATGTTTGTTGACATGCAACTTATTATCTTGCATGCATTATGTTGACATAATTATTTTGCATGTAAAATATAACTCGCATGTTGACATAAATAAGTCGCAAGTTGAAAAATATAAGCTGCATGTTAACATTATTATCTTGCATGTTGAGATAAATAAGTTGCATATCTACATAATTATCTTGAATGTTGACATAAATAAGTCGCATGTCTACATATTTATCTCGCATGTTAAAATATTTATTTTGCATGTTGACATAGATAAATCGCATGTCTACATGATTATGTTTCATGTTAACATAATTTATCTTGCATGTAGGGGGCAGAAATATGCCACCATACTAAACACTCGCAGATACAGTGTACATGTGTATTTAGCTGATTTTTAGTACATGTGTGTGTACCTTGATAATTAAGTTACAGATCAAGTTTGCATTTCATTCCACTTTGTTGATTTTTGACAGAATTATAGCCTTTCTAATTTTTAAGGGGAACCAGATTACATGTACACTTGCGAATAATTCCACATTCAAATAATACACTGTTTTATATATATATATATATATATATATATATGCAGGAAGGATTTGATGATTTAAAGTGTTTTTTTTAAACATGCATTATTAAATGATCATTTAAATTTAATTTCAATATAGATGCATGCATGATGGTGGGCTAAAGAAGAAAACCAGGACAAAAGAAAATTCCTAGTGTTCATCAGAAAAAATAATCATGCAGCCATTTTGAGTGCTTGAATGTCCAACTGAGAGAGCCAGCCAGTTCGAAAAATATTTCTTGGAAGTTAAACAAATTCTGCTGTGACAATTGAATTAAAGCTTTAAAAGTACATTTAAAAACATTCTGATTCATCTATAAGTGAGACTAGATTGCCTTTGACAGTTGCCAGTGGAATTCAGATCTTCTAAATTGTACCAGTATTTATAAATTGAAGTGACTTGCCTTAAAAATAACATTTGTATATGGTGTACATTACTTCAAGAAGATATAGCACACCTGTTTAAACAGTGAGGTCCATAGCTAAACATGGATATGGAATTTAGCTCACCTGATCCAAAGGCTCAATTGCACAATTCTGATAAAAAGAAGTCTCTGGTATCCAACAATGCAACATTTATGTTTGACTGTTTGTCCTCCATTAACTTTTAACATTTTCTTTTTTTTTTCTAACATTTGGTCAATGTAAACCACATTTGGTACAATGTATCTCTGCTTAAAAGGAATAAAGCTTATTCAAATAAAGGTGCTGCATCCTTTTTCAAGGGGAGATAATGAAGAAACATGAAAAATGGGATAATGTCATTAAAAATCTTTCATTTTAAGGTATTCAATGTATAATGAAGGAATATTGAGCAATTTTGAATTATTGTAAACTAGTTAAATATGTATTGCTAGATATTAATGATGAAAGTAAAATGAACCAAATTCACATGACTGATAACATATTAGAAACTGCATGACCATTTTGCACTGTAAACATTTTCAAGAGTTATCTGCCCTTGATGCAAAGAAGAAAATTTAAATTTTGTCAATATATCTGTGGTAGATGACTTATTTTATTTCATATTTCAATAAAGAGAGAGTTTATGCATATTTTCACAAGAGATTTGTATGAGGTTCAAATTACCTTTTTGAATATCTAAACAAAACATGCGCTGCCCATAGACTTCAATTATATTCAAGGTGCAATTAATTGGACAATAATCAAAATTTTGTAAATTCCTTTGGTGGTGTACTTTTATTTGATAACATCTTCAAAATGCTAATTTGATTAAAAACACTGGACCATTCATTTATTAGATACAGAATATGGTCATTATACATTGAATACCTTAAGAACAACTTGATCATATAAGACAAATGTTATCCAAGAGTTTTCTTAATGAGCATAGATTCAAGTTTTTTTCATTGCCCATAAGGCGAGGATAGAGCTGCAGAGGGGTTAAAAGTTTTGCATGAAAATATGTATAAGTGAAAATTAGCAGGGTGACATAAAGCAAATTCATATGCCAACATTACAACATCATATAGATTTAATTTTTTCAAATTATAAACATTGGGGTTAGGAAAGGGCTAAAAGTAGGGTTTTCATTTTGCATGTATCTATGTGTCAATATTTAATTTTGTTTAAATTATGGACATTTGGATTAGAAAAGGACTAAAATTAGGGGTTAAATTTTACATGTATACAGGTGTCAACATTTTTCATGGGAATATGGAGGGGAAAAATCTTTAAAAATAATCTCTTTAAGAGCAATAGACACAAAATGACTCAGGCAAGCATTTTGGCTTTGGCATCTTCTGTGTATTAGATTTCATTCTTATATTTAGGAACATGAAAGTACACCCTATTCTGAAGAAACATAGCGACTTTGATTTTTTTTAAAATAATAAATGATTTTAATGGAAAAAGATGAATTAAGCCTATAGTCATAAAGGTCCAGTTTTCCCTTTGAAGTTTTTATAAGGGGTTTTACCTATTTAATAAGTAATTTGAATTTGTACTTGGTTGTACATGACACACATCTCTATCCATGTAACAGTATATTATATGCAAATATTGTTCAGAATTAGTTGCCTTATTAATGAAATTATTTGTTAAGATTAAAGTGGGCCTTCTGGTCAGGTGGTTTTTTTTATTTTGCAATCACTTTTTCATCTTTTTTATTTTAAATCAAATTTGAAAATATGTAAAGAGATACATGTAGGCTTTATTCACTATTTATATTTCAAATCTCAGTCTATTTTATTATTTGATCCACTAGCCTAGCCCGTATTCTTTAATGTGCTAAAATATTCTCATTACCTAAATGAATTAATTAAGTAAATTCGTATTCATTTTATCAAATATATATGTATGTTTGATTGTGTCGGTCAAAAGTTTTTTAGAACTTGTAACCAAGCTTAAAAAATTCTTTGATTGCATATGCAATATCCGGTAACAATATCCGGTAACATGCCTCAAATTTTGACCAAAATTAGCCACACTCTCCCTGCTACCGTCCTACGTTCAACAAAGGAATAAGTGAAAATGTTATGCACCCCCTCCCCCGCTCCACGTTTTGGGTACTTATATGAGAATCCTCCCCCTTTTTCATAATTTCCGCTTTGCATGATATTGACGGAAGGGGTTAAGAAAAATAATATATTATTTAATAAGGTTGGATACAGGTGTGATTGAATCAGGGCTTTGGAGCACACCCCATTAAAGAAATTTTGGAAATAATTAAGAAACCATTTTTTCTTGATTATTTCTTTCTTCTGTGGAGAGCACATTGCGGAATTCATAAATCCACAAAACCTCTTTTCACTAAATTCAATTTTCATGCTACAGGAGTTGAAGTGTCTTGATTTTATTCCCTATTAATAATTCATTATTTATTTATTCAAAATGTAAATTAAAGAAAAAAAAAGATAATTAAGCACGAGTTTCAGTGCCCCCCCCCCCCCCCCGCCCCCTCAAAAAACAACAACATAAAGTTCAACGAATGAACGCATTATCTGAAGACTGGGTATTAAATTGTTGTCCTTCCTCTTTGACAATGTGTTCTATAGAATGCATTCATCAAGATCATAACCCAGTGGTATCTAAGAAATTTTATCGATGTAGATAACCACTACAACGTTGAGTAGTGCAATTTTAATGTGTACAAGTAATAGCTTTTCAAAAAGCTTGCCTGACTAATCAATCAAACTGCGCCTTCCAGATAGAATTTAACAACAATCAACATTGCTTGAGGACGGATGATATCATCCCCCCCCCCCACACACACACACACAAAGACCGCCAGGAATCTATGCGCGAGCGCTTCATCTTTATTTGTATTTGTATGAAACATTCAGAATAATATAATATAGAATGATATAATAAATACTTCATGTAGTAGAGGGTAACATTTATATAACTATATATATGCAGTATTTATATAATATGATGTCCATGGATACTAAAATCAAAGATGTCACTTTTTTCGTTTATGCGGTATAATGACAGATCAAAACTGTTCATCCCTGGCACCTGTTTTACTTTGTATCCGGAGTGTACTGTATCTGTTAACAATAGTCTCAAGAAGTTCTTCAAAAGTGCGTGTAGCACGTCAACACGACAAGTTATGTGAATTGCTGCTTAATTTTAATAATTTTCGATACATGTATATTTAATACCTTTCATCAACGAAATTCAAAGAAAATGACGAGATTTCCAGACAGCAGTAGGCCTACGTCAAGCAAATGGCCTTCAAAGATCTATCAATTCTGTGAAGACTGTGTGTTTTATCCGTGAACAATTTCTCTGTTTTAATATTTTCTAAAATGTTTTATTACATAAAATAGATTTTATATAAAAAAGTGAAAAAAAATTTGCTCAAAGTCTAATATTCACTTCCCTCGTGGTGAGCAGAAAAAAAGGTTTTATACACGTGTTTGTTGTACTTTTAATCAATATGTACATAAAAAAACCGCTGGCTAATGAAGGAGGCAATGTAGAGGTAATGTAGCGGTAATGTTATCTTTTTTGTAGTGGTAATGAGTATGCAGCAGTAATGAAAATTTTGAAAATGTAGCGGTAATGATACGCACCCTCCAAAACATATGACTCGATATACATCCCCCCCCCCCACTCCACCCTCAGCCATTTGGCCGACCTATTTCAATACAACCTCCCTTTGATATTTTTTTATTTGTAACAACTTTAGTTTTAAAACTTTTTAATTTTATCTTATTATTTAAAGAATGGAGTTTTTATTTACGGATTTGAATTTAATATTACACCAAATTTGTCTTCTTTAAAAAAAAAAATTATCCCAGGAACGTGTGTCGGTAGTAGTCGATGTTAGGGCCGGTACACACGGTAAGGTTTGTCTTACAAGTCTAAAACCTACATTTTGTAGGACGGACGTAGCGTCCACACGCTGAGGCACGACTTACAAGATTATAAACAGCATTTCCATAAATTCCACGTGTTTTTGAGGCGTAAACAGTGCACATCATTAAAATAGAAGTATAGATTACTTGCAAGGACTTTGAACTAATTTTACAGGCCAGTGCAATCACACTTCTTGAAAAAGAGGAGGTTGAACAAAAGCATTTGCGGATATTTTCATTATCATATTCGAATATACTTAATGTCCCCTTTAATCAATCATTTAAGACGACAATAGTATTAAGATATACATGTACTCCTAAGAGCAAGTCTATTTCCCGAGGCGAAGTGAGCAAGATTTCAGTTCCCCAAGAACTTTTTTTTTTTACAGATTCCATTCTATATTCATAATGTGTACATTTTAATTTAAAATTTCCAGTAAATTTATCATTTCAAATATAACTCGTTTCATTCATCTTTGATTTTCTCTGTAACAGAGATTTTTTAGCAAGGCAATTGCACCATAATAAATTATAAATTAATCATGCTATGAAGAGGGAGACCCCCCCCCCCCCCACCTCTGCGTTTTAAGGGGGCCGACCTGGGTTTTCATTGCGCAATACTTCGCGCAGCATAGTAAAATAAGGCATATTTACTTATAAAATAGATGCTCTTGAAATTTTAAGCATAGTAAATTGAGAATTTCACAATCATTTTTATCATTTTTTATGTAAATCTGTGGTATCTGTCATGTTTTGTTGTACTCCAGAAAAACAGGAAAATATCATGCATTTTGAGATGTTCCCTCTGAAAACCAGAAGGTAGAATTTTGTGTTTCTTGCATAAAATGTACAATATAGTATTACCCATCAAATAATATAATTTGGCAAAAAGTCTATAGTATTATTTGTATAATTTGCTCCGAAGTGCGAAAAAATGGTATTTCCCTATACATGTATAATCCTATAGTAAATGTACCTGTATTTTGAGATGGTCCCTACAAAATTACCAGACAGTAGATTTTCACTAAACTTGGCATATATACTGAAGTCAATGTAAGGTACATATGGAATAAAATTAAAGAGTTTCTCTATAGTAGTTTTCACACAATAAACCCCAGTCGGCTCCCTTAAATAATTAAAATACGAAAGAAAAAATACCAAAAAAAGCAACAAGCAGAAAATGACACTTTTTATAGAACACGATTTTATAGTAAAGGTTAGCCAGACAAGGGGGTTGGACTCTTCGTTGACAAATTCTTGCTTGCAGCTTGTTGTAGAGTGCACTGGATGTGACAACATTTGAGCACTGAATTTTTCAAACTTAATTTCCTCCCCTTCAGACAGGATAAGTGTTGGTCGTCCAAGAAGTACATGTATGTTCATCTTCTGGTAGACCGAATACATGTAGTTCAGCTTCCAGGTGAACATTGAATGAGTCTGATAATGTTTTGCTGATTCACTAGGACTGAACAAGATACTGTTGCATGTGAAAAAATAAACATTTGCAATAGAGGGTTTTGACACAATCAGTTGCAAATGAATTTAAGGTTATGACCTGAATTTTGTTAATAAAACTTAGATCATCTCGAACACAGGCTAATTTAAGACGCCCCGTCTTATTCAAATAAAACAATGACCTACAAAGCCGTAATGGAGAAGCCCATGCTTAGAGCTATTAACTAATGTAAGCGGGCGAAATCGCAATGTTATGAAGGTTCATCCTTTAAAGTGACATATAGTGTCGTTCATTGGCACATATTGTCATTGACATAATGTGCCGATATAGTAGTTATGCCTTATTTTTCTTCTGCTGAACGAGTGACATCGTGAGCCGTTACAATTTTGCACAATGACGCAGCAGGCTACGTTGTGTGCAATGAATTTTCAATTAATTGATAAGTAGTAAAAAATAACTTTAATTGCAATCAGCGATTATCATCATGCAAACTCTGATGTTCAGGACGGCAATATGTGTCACAAGGGTCTGCACACTTTGTCGCCGGCGACAGTGTGTGCCGGTATATTTTATCCCTGGGCGACAATATGTGCCAAAGCTCAATTCTTTATATAATGTCGCCAGCGACAATATATTCAAAGGCAACAATATGTGCCGCTACAGGTCTCTCTTGGCCCATTTTAAATCTTCTAGGTTATAACCAGTTTCTAAAAACATTCTACAGAAAACAGAATACTGCTTTATGGTCTTTTACTTGTAATTTATAATGCTTATTTCTCTTGAAACTACGTATGTAAGTATTTCTAAAAAGTTTTTTATTTAAAAAAAAAAACAATCATTATGATATTAAATTGAAAGTGAAAACACCATTATTGATTAAGGGGCCCGTTTCATCAAAAGTTGTAAATTTAAGACTTAAGTTAGGTGTACTTCCGGGGCTTTTTAGTCGGACGTAATTTGCGTTTCACGAAGTGGCGTAAGTCTAGTCGTAAACGATACGCTTAGTCTCAGGACTAATTCCTTTACAACTCTGCATTGCATATGCGCAAAAAACATACATACGTGTTGTGTACAATGTCTGTAGAACAACACACATATACATTAACTTTAATAAAAACTTAAATGAATTTTTAGGGACCTTCTAGAAAACATGCAACTTAAATCTAATTATTATAAAATATTAACTACCTACAACATACCATCTGATTAAACTGATTAAACTCCAAAATTAAAGGCCTGAGAAAAGAAATAAATGTTCTTGCAAATGTATTAATTTTGGAAATATACATATAAATTTTGGAATATATACGTTACCCCCCCCCCCCTCCCCCCGATTTTGATAAAGAGAGAGAGAGAGAGAGTAGGGGGAGAGATAATCCGTTACAATTTTATGTACTTGTGTACATATGTAACTGGGCATATGATGGACTACTAAATAATTAAGAATCGATAAAATATTACAAAATATGCATTATTATGAAAAAATAAAGATTTTTTTTCCA
Source organism: Saccostrea echinata (assembly GCF_033153115.1). Classification (NCBI taxonomy): domain Eukaryota; kingdom Metazoa; phylum Mollusca; class Bivalvia; order Ostreida; family Ostreidae; genus Saccostrea; species Saccostrea echinata. Next base: position 2,274,862 of record NW_026889798.1, on the reverse strand, counting down.
ATTTCTTCTATGACAGTACCTTGTACGCCATTCTGTTTGTTCCTAAAAAAACTGTAGTATTTATTTTTTAAAATGCAGATTCTTTTTATTTTTCCCGATGAAGAAAGGAAAGTATCATTGATTTGCATTTTGAATTTTTCAGAAATGTATCATATATTGTTTAAACACTAATATATTGTCATACATGGGTGTAATAATTGTAAAATTACAGTCAAGTTTCTCTTACAGCTGATTCTCAGAATCTTTCTAGTGACTAAATTTGTTGCCCCTAGTCCCTAAGGTAAAATCCTCTTTAATTAGTATTCAATATCAGGATATATTGACTTTCAAGTATATTTACGAAATCAACCGGAATCTTTTTCGTCTTTTGAACGTTAACAACTTTTTACTGGGCGCAGGCGGGTCCGCGATTTTTTTTTTAAAGGGAATGGGGAGGGTAGGTCATCAGTAAACAAAAATTCCATCTGAGAAACTTGTTGACAAGGTAAACATCGTAATTTTCTTTCCCAAAACTGAAAATCTCGGGGGGGGGGGGGGGGGGGGGGGGAGGGGGTGTTCCCTTCGTCCTTCCCTTCAATTCTTAAACTTGATAAATACATGTATATGGTTCTTCCTACTAACTTAACTTTTTTAACAGGGGTCCAAGGTCATTTGCATTTTTTTACTTTCTTTACTCTAGATTTGTATACCTGAATAACTCCGCAAATTGCGGCGAAGAGAACTGGACACTCTCCATTACCCCCCCCCCCCCCCACCACCCCCCCCCCCAGATCCACGCATGTGGACGTGGAGTAAATAAGAAATGGAGTTTTCGAGCACGATAAAGTTTTTAAAAAGCCTACTTGGTTTTACGATGAGTTAAAAAAAAATATTTTTTTGAATATAGATATTAACCAAACCTAAAGAAGATAACTGTGCTTCCTTTTTAAAAAAAATGTTGGGGAAAATAGCTTTTTTTCAAAATAAACATTTTAATAGGTTTCTTTTCAGTGAATGACACAAAATGTATAAACAATACCTCGTACTCAAAATACAACAATCAAATGTGTATAAATGCAGGATTATCAAAACTTAAGACATGGTGTAAAAATGAATCCCTAATAAGACAATCTTTTATGAAGAAATTTATTAAAGTTATGTAAATACTGCATGTCAACTACTTCCTTAAATGGGTGTAACCCCCCCCCCCCCCCCCCCCCAATTTCCGCTTCCCCAAATATTCATAGTTTGTGAAGTTAAATAATTCATCGTTTGTATTAAAAAGACTTCTTAGAATTTACTGTAATTCTTCTTAAGGAATGGCTAAATTGTTTTCAGATCAGTAAAGTCGCTTTATTTTATGTTTACGCCCGAACTTCCACCTACCCATGAGTAGACGTAAAAATTTGGCCTAACTTTAGTCCGGTGTTAGGATACGCTGTTTAATGAAATGCAAATCTTTGTGCTAGTCCCGACTTTACGCCGGCGTAGCGCTACGACTTGGCGTCGACCTTGATGAAACGGGCCCCTGGGACATAAATAACTGATTGAAGAAGTTTGAATGAGTACTCCAGAAAGATGTTCAGGTAGTTTTGCAAAATGGTGAAAACTGAAACGAAATAATCTCCTGTTTACAAGTCATAACATGCTAGTCAATAAACATTACTCTCTAGCTATGTTTACTTCCGTGAATAATTTATCTAATCGACTTATTTAATCTATCTGATTGGTAGTCTTGTTGTAGTCTTGTCAGAGTGACAGAGTGACATGTACTGATGATTCCTCGTGTATTATAATTTACTGAACACCGAAATATAGAAGATTCCAAGCACGTTTGCAGGGATGAAATATGGAGCTCATTGAAGATATTGTACATGTTGTAACAAAACGATTTGTGCCTCCACTTGGGATTGGACCCAGAATTAATCTCTAACATGCCAGTCCAATACTCTATCAATCGAGCCAAGGAATTAAGCCACTAACCCAAGGAATCAGTGTATCACACAATACAAAACTGTACCCCTCCAGAGATAGATGTGTCCTCATTTCTTAAGGAGTGCTAAAACATGTAGGGTAGTTCCGGAGCCGGGGGGGGGGGGGGGCAATCACATTTACCCGATAAAGAATACCCAATCACAACATTGGACATCAAATGTAACAGAAATTCGTTTGTGCTTGGGATTGAACCTGGGATGTCTTGTCTGTCCAGGCCTCTACTAATCGAGCTAATGCGTTAACCGTACAAACCCTTATAACCGTCTCTGTCGCAATATTGCATAAATATTGCATGTAGTTGAGGGCAACAGGCATGTAGCATGCATCGGGGGGGGGGGGGGTGCCCTATTTTTAACTGCTAATATAGTATATAGTAAAAGTTCATCGACTTAGCGGCCCACTTCCCACATTTTGTTGCAAATCCTCCGATGCGAATGTTATTTAAAAGAAAATTTTTGGAAACTTCCCCCCCCCCCCACCACCACCACACCACCATCAGCATGAAAGATGATATCGAGTTTGGACAAGTTTCCTTTTTTTGGTCAAAGATTTTCAGGTAAGTTGTCACTTTTTCTCCGCCTGTCCCCCAGTTTCAGAGACCATGCTACGTGCATAACTAATGGTGACTATTGCTGTTCTACACCATGCTGGGGGCGTGGTTTCATGATTCAGATGGTAATAGAGTTTTTCAACAAATGTAACTCGACAAATCAAATTCACTAATTAACCTAATTTACATGAAAATATGATACATAAGAATTATTTCAAGATATCAATTTAATTATTGCGAAAATAATTTCATTTTTGCAATCGAAAATCAAATTTAATTAACTTTTGCTCTCATTAACTTATTTGATGCGCACATCGGTTGAACAGTTCAATGGTTGATCTCAACAATGTACATGTTGGAATTATTGTTCAAAAAAAAAAAAAAAAAAAAAAAAAAAATCACAAAAATAAAATCAGAATTTGTAATTAATATTATTTTTAATTTAGACAATTCTGCCCCAGAAAAAAACCCATTCCAAACTCAAACAGTTACCAACTTGCGTAATCTCTGTCGAGGCCTTATATCCATAAAGAGCTCTATCAGAACATGTATACCTACCTTTTTTGGACACTCACATTTAGTGTTTCCATTAGACGTTATTCCTCACTTGATTAGAAATATATTAGGGTTATTAGAAAAGTTTGCAGACAGGTTCTATTGTTAGCTCGCTATTTGCATGAAACCAGTAAAACTCTGCAGATAAAAACTATTTCGTATATTCCAATAAATATGCAAAAATTATATGTTTTCGGATGATCCTTAAAAATATACAGCTATAATATTTAGATAAAACATACTTCTTGGAGAATGTCACTTTTTCGCCATCTTCGCTAGCCAAGGGTTTCCGATCCAAAATCTACTCGGGTGGAGCGAATCGTAAACCCTTGGCTAGCGAAGATGGTTTTTCACACGTTTACAGTACATAGTCATTTTTTTTAAATTAAAAATTGCACTGTTGTACATTTGTAGCGCATAAAGATTTATATTTCACCTTTCGATACATGAAACGTCATTTGGCGAAATTTTAAATTAAATTGGAGGGGTTATGACTGTTTTATCGGTAATTATAATTATGAGAAAATGATCCCTTTTGCCCTCTTCATTGTGTGTATGCTATTCTATGCATGGGCAAATGATTTCACTCTTTGTTAGATTTTTGCAAATTGTTGAGATTTTATATCAAGTATACTTTTATGTCAGATGAAATATCAAAGAAAATTTCGTTATAATTGAGGTTTAATTTTTCACCTTCATATTTGTTGCACTAAAGGAATATCGCTCGCCCTATTAGCCCATCTTCTTTAAAACTTAATATTAATGGTTGATTAGTAATTCCATCACATCCTTTCATAAGAGAGATAAATACGCATTTAGGCATTAATTTTATCAGGCGCATTTCAAAGTTTGCAACTTAAAACTATTAAACATGTAGTTTTACACCCCCGCTTGAAAGGCAGAGTTTATAATGATTGGGGTGTATTATTTTATGTCAGCATCACTTGAAGGCTCCCATCTCTTTTCTGCAACTCCTCATATACCACTGAATAAAATTTATGAGACTTTCACAGAATCTTTTTTATTACACTGTACCATTGTGCACCTCCTATTTTATATTCTGATTGACAGATATCTGGGGTTTCCCTCAGCTAATAAAGGACTTTACTATTATATGTGTGAGGCTTGGTCGCGAGGGAAGGGGGGGGGGGTTATAATTTTGTGAGCTCAGTGCCCACAATACCTCTAGTGCATATCTCGTCCTCCAAACTGGGATAGAAGTTTTTGGACATAACTCACATGGTCCATTGACAAAGTAGGCGAACTTCAAATATTATTAGTAGGTGACTTGAATGTACATGTAGATCTTCTTAATGCTCCACAAACAAACATAATTCATGGAATTGTTTCAACACACAAACTTGTTAACAATATCATTGAATTTGAACCGACTAGAACATCTAAAACAAAGGTTGTTTTCTTTTTAACACGAAATCTATTTCTGTCCTGCCTAAATTATTCTTTAAAGGAGGTAGGCTGGAGTGCGTTACAGTCCATAGACACTTGGGCTTATTATTGTCACAGAATCTTAGCTAGTCTGCATAATATATTGACGGTATTGTAAACAAGGCTTATAAAAAAAACTTGGGCTTTTGAAAAAACTAAAGTTTAAATTGAGTAGAAATAACCTTTCAAAATTGTACACTACATTTGTTAGACCAATGCTTGAATACGCTTCTGTTGTTTGGGATGGTTGCTCTAAACATGATTCTGAAAAAGCTTGAAAAAGTCTAACTAGCTGCGGCTAGAATTTTCACAGGACTTCCTATTTTTGCGTCTACAGGAACACTTTATTTAGAAACTGGTTGGGAAACTTTAAAATTTAGGCGCTATATTGCAAAAATGACAAGTATGTTCAAAATTCACAAAGGGACTGTTCCTGAATATTTAAAGTGATAGTACGGCGCATCTCATCAAAAAACTGACTTGATAAAATTTTCCGACAAAATTTGGATTTTTTTTTTTTTGCAACTCATAAATGTATAAACTTTCAGAAAATTACAACTTTCACAACGAAATAATTTTGATTATTTCATTAAAATTAATAATTATTTATGGGACGTTAATATATACATCGCAACGTGTTCGGGGTTCCTCATTCCATGTTATGCACGCATGCGTAGTTTTCATAAACAAAACAGCATGGTAAGAGAAGGAAGCCCTAAGAGCCTGCTACATGGATAAAGTCGACCAAAAAGAAAAAGAAACTGAAAATAAAGCTTGAAAAAGCAACTTTCCTGACTAAAATTTAGTTTGGGGATTAATATAATTGTTGGATGAGGAAGAAACGGGAACTCGGCGTCACTCACGCAGGGCTCGCGAAGGTTCTACTCGACAGGTTTGTTGATAGTTGTTATCATTTTTCATTTTTCCATCGCTTTCAAAGAAAAAAAATTAGTGTAAACTCAACATAAAAATACACCTATGACTTATAAACATTGTTACCATTTGAAGTGCTAATTTTTTTAACTGTGCAGAAAAATATTTTGTTTGACATTTGCCGCGATAACGTTTGATTTGGTGGTTTTTCCTTTCTCGGACCCCAATACACAAACCGTCAACATTTGTACTTTTAATTCTGTTAAATTCGTCTGAAAGCAGACTAAAATCTTAACGATTATTATTTTGGATTATTTTATCAGAAAGTTATGATAATTTGCTTTTGAAAATTACTTTTACCTCATATTCATTATAATTGTAAACGTTACAGTGTAGGCACGTGCCGTTTTAGAATTCACGTGGTACAAATAAACATATCTAAGATTGCTCCAGTTTGTACGACCCTTGATTTTCCGGCAGATTCTAATTACGTTAATTTTGTATGAGGAGAGAATATTTCTGTTTCTCAAACTGCTTACATCAACTTTATACCTTATTTCTTAATGATATATTGGGTAAATGTGAATGAAAAAGCACACGTTTTGCAGCCGTACTGCCGCTTTAAGTAATATTATACCAAACAAGCATGAAAATGTATCAAAATACAATACCCGCAATAAAGAGCAGTTTATTATTCCGAGATGTAGATTAGAACTATTCAAAAGGCCATTTGTACCAGAAGCTGTGAAACAATTGAACTTCTTAAAAGGAGAAACAAGAGAAGCCATTCCAATTAATTCATTCCGTAAAAACTTGACAGCTTGTACAAAAATCAGCAATCCGCCAACGTATTTTTCTTTTGGCAAACGCTACACAAACATAATTCATACTAAACTAAGACACAACTGTTTACTTAATTATGATCTATATAAACGCAATATCATCAACAATCCCTTTTGTTCATGCGGAAAGTATGGAGATGCTTATTATTTTTTTGCTTGTAGAAATTATGCAAATACTAGGAACAATCTTTTCAACCACCTGTTTTTGCTTGATGAATTGGTTACAATTGACAAAAACCTGTTATTATGGGGTGATAAAGATTTGCCTGTGCTTACAAATACACTAACAATATTTTTGCTGCTGTCCATAAATCTATTGATGAAACATGTATATTTTAAATTGTCGTCTTATTCACTTATATCACTTGAAAATATTATATTTTAATGTATTATTTGCATGACATATTGTTATATTTAAGGAGAGGAACCAGTAAATTGCAAGAACCTGTTCCCAATCCTTTTGATTAATTCAATAAAAAATGTTTAAAACAACCGACAAGAACTTCACACACGTCGACCACGCTTCTTGACCCAATTCTTACATCTGTTGACATTCAAGTATGCGAATCGGACACTCCAACAATAGGCGCTTCTATCAGTGACTATAGAGCAACTTATATTTCGCTTTCTTTCAGTATAAATTATAATCGTTCGTACAAGCATAAAGTGTGGGCTTATAACAATTCAGATTTCAAAAAGTAAATTCTCTTATTTATCGGAAATTGTGATTGGACAAAAAGTAGCAACGAAAATGAAACAATAAACCTTGTAGCTGAACATTTTATATCGGAATATCTTTCCTGTGTTCATGAATGTATGCATGAACAAACTGTAACCATTCGTCCTCGTGAAAAACCATGGTTAAATTCAGTGCTACGTGAAACAACAACGAATAAGAATTGGAAACCGTCTTCGTAACAAAGCACTATAAACTAAAAAAAAGATTCCGATTGGTCCGCATATAGAAAGGTCCGAAATTTAGTCAACAATATGAAACAGAATACGATATCAAATTTTTACGACAAAACAGAAACCTACTTGGAAGATTCAAGTAATATAACAATAAGTTATATTGGAAGTTTCACTTATATCAATTGTTTTATTTTTCTTAAGGAGTTGTCCACTTAAGTATAGTAGCGTGGTCCCTTTTTTTCACCCTTAGTTTACCGGTTAAATATTAGCACATGGTATTTTATAAGTTTTCATTGTGTATAACTGAGTGTTTCTAATTAAAATATCGTGTATATATGATGAATAGTTTAACATATCCCAAAAATAAGCCAATTTTTAACACCTATCACACTTAAAAATTCCGAAACATTTTCCCCCGAACAGACTACGGTTTCTCAATTACGGTACATGAAAATGGGCGGAGACATTTAAATTAGATACTATAAAAAGAAGATAATTGAAACTGTGAAAGTACACATTGCAGACAAAAGTTAAGTCATTTTACAATCAAAATAATAGAACATTGTTTATAACTTTGGTTTATAACAAAGGTTTTCATATCTTTCATATCTTTATTTTTTCTTTTACATCATATATGATTTATTTACGTTCTTTATTAGGATGGGGGTGTTGCGCTGTTATTTATAGGTATTTTCGTACAAATTATACGTTTTAGTGTGTTTTGTCAAGGTGCATTAAGAGTTAGGAAATAAGACCGCGGAACATTAACTGGCAAAATTGGAAATATGCAGCTTACGTCATTTCCATCTGTTACAGTCAAAACATTTAATGATAGACAATGAAATGGGCGGATACAATTCGACACGGACTTCCGAGAAAACTTTGGATTGAAATTCTAGTTTGAAATTCATTTTCAATCCACCTGAGGTGTTTTCAAACGCAAAGTATAAATGTAAGATTCAAAAGACAAATAATTTCAATTCTCAAATACATGTTGTTTAAAATTCAAATTTATATAAGTTTTTAGCCTATAACTTTGAGGACACATAAAAATCATAGAAGACAGATATTATTTTTTCAGGGGACGGCTATTTGATTCTAGAAGGGGGTGGGTCAAAAATTGTCGAGTCAGATTATACCTTCACCTGACAAAATATATTTATTTCTAGGATGACAAGAGCTATTTTCCTTAGTTTTGTCTTCACTGAAAAATGTTTGACAATCAAAAACAAGGAGGGGTTGTCCAAACAAAAAAAAACTTTCTTTTTTATTTCCAAGATCGTTCAGCCCCCCCCCCCCAACAAACACGTGCATATATTTAACAGAAATAAAATATTTGTCCCTTCAAATATCTTTTAAAACACTGGACAGAAATTCTTATTTACATGTATACAAATTCAAACTATTCCGAGATTGAAATTATTTGTTTTTGGGTCAATCAGTAACACCGTGCGTTCTAGCGTAGCTGAAGTGGATTGAAAATGAATTTCAAACTAGAATTTCAATCCAATGTTTTCTCGGACGTCCGTACCAAATTGTACCCGCCAATTTCATTGTCTATCATTGAATGTTATGATTGTAACAGATGGAAATGACGTACGCTGCATATTTCCAATTTTGCCAGTTAATGTTCCGTGGTCTTAAACAATATTCACGGGAACGAAAAATGCAAGGTTCAATGAATTACATGATAAAAACAAACAACGGACCTTTCGAGTGAAAAAATAAATGGTTCAAAGAGGAGACAGAAAGAAACATTCTTGAAATTTTTCTTGCAAACAATTAAATGTTCAAGCTTTACAATCAACTACAAATAATTTTTTTTCTATTTACGAATTGTTTGCAATAAACGCTATACAATAAGATGAACGAAACAACCCAAAGCTGACCGATATAAAACTGAGCACGTTTCAACTGCGAATGAGCACATTTACTGGAGGCATTTACCCGTGACGATACAAATTCACGTGGCTTATTATGATTCTCAGCAGGTCACAATGAGTCTAATCGCAAGTAAATGAAGATATTCAAAATCACAATACTTTTAATTAGAAAACATAGAGCACAAGGTTGTTCAACAAAGATATTTTCACTGGACCTTTATACATACATGTATAATATACACATTATATTTCGAACTCGACTCTGAACAAACCTGTGCTCGGTGTTTACGAAAGCTTTGATGTGTGCACCTGTAACTGATTTCTTTTGTTATTCATGAAAATCAAGGGACCCCACCTTCAAAACGCAGCTTCTTATGTTGTCTATACCTATTGTTTGACATTTTCAAATGTTGACTCAAATAATAAAAACATCACTTAATAATATAATTTAGTTCTTAAGGTTTTTAATAAAAGTTCAAAATTTGATGAGTAACCGGGGACCACAGATAAGGCTTATTGAGACTTGTTCTTTGCATGACATACTGTATTGTAATATATAAGGAGAGGAACCAGTAAGTTATAAGAACTTGTTTCCTATCCTTTTGATGTATTCAATAAAATATGTTCAAAACAGTGCTTTGTGAACAGTTAACGCGAGCGGATAGTGAACGCTTAACACAAAACTGTAAATATAGAGCGCATGATGATCTCATGGTGAGCGGACGTTGAACACACGGTGAAAGAATAGTGAGCTAACGGAAAAATGGGAAAATAGAACGTTTTCTAATACATCTTTTATATGTGTTTAGATGACAGTGTGTGTCAGACGTGCTCAGTTGATCGTGTGTATCAGCAGTGATAAGTTGACTGTGTGTGTGCTAAATGTGCTTAGTTGACTGTGTGTATTATACGTGTTTAAAAAACAGTGTGTGTCAGACGTGCTCAGTTGATCGTGTGTATCAGTAGTGTTCAGTTGACTGTGTGTGTGCTAAATGTGCTCAGTTGACTGTGTGTATTGTACGTGTTTAGATAACAGTGTGTGTCAGACGTGCTCAGTTGACTGTGTACGTTAGAAGTGTTCAGGTGAAAGTGTTCAATTGGTTGTGTATCAGTAAACTGTACATTTGGTATGTGAAAAATCATGGAATGACATAACCTTTTTAAGACATATTAGGTCTGATATTATGTTTATTGGTGTTGTAACGGTATGCAGTGCTAATTAAAAAAAATGGACTCTAAAAATATGATGTTCAAAATGGGTAGGAAAAACATCAAAAATTTTAAAGAGCAAGAGCCACTTAGGGCCTTTTTTTTGGCTCTGAGAATTTCTGAAAAATCGAAACTGCTCAGTTTTAGTTGAAAATGCAGTATTTATAACGTGGACCCTTGGTGACAGTGTATCTATTGAACATGACGTTATTCTCTCTCTAGTCAATGCATTATACGTCATAAAATGCCTCATTTTTCCCATATCCTGTAAATTCCCTTAAAAATGGCCAAAAGTTGAGGTATTTTTTCAATATTTCATATAAAGCACAACCTTTGATCCAAAATATGCAATTACATAATGAAAGATCTGCTTAATAGCATTTTCACTTGTATCAATTGTATAATTTTTCTTTAATTTGCATAAAATATTGTAATATATATGGAAAATAACTAGTTAGTTTTAAGAACTTGTTTTTCTATCCTTTTGATGTACTCAATAAAATATATTCAAAACAATGCTTTGTGAACAATTAATGCAAGCGGTTGGTGAACGCTGAACGCAAAACTGTGAAATGAGCGCATTATGAGCTCATGGTGAACAGACGTTGAATGCACGATGAATGAAAGTTGTGCAAACGGAAAAATTCGAAAGTAGAACGTCTCCTAATATATCTATATAGTTACTTAAAATATTTCAAAATATGTTTATTTACATTTCTTGGCTGTGCTAAAATTCAGAATAAAATAAATTAATGGACTTTTTCAAAGTAAATTTTTAAAAAAAGATTCATTTCTATTGATATCATTGTGCTTCAACTGACAAAATTAAACGTTTTCCAATGTAAGTGTTCTCACCACGAAAAACCAAAACACATGAGTGGGTACTTTTTTGTACGATTCGGTTGATCGGTGATCATGAATTCCGGGATGTGCTAAATTTTGTCTATAAAGAATATGTATACCTGACTATGTTTACGAGGCAGATCGACGTAATATTTCTATCTTGTTAAATTTTTTTATCTGGAGATGGTTTGTTTGTTTGTATGTTGTTTAACGTCTCTCCCGAGATTTTTTCACTTATATGGAAACGTCACCACTTGCCGGTGGAGAGCTGCAAATTTTGTCCTGTACTCGACACTTTCGGTAATTTAGCAGTGTGGAATCTTTTCGTGCCAGCGCCTACTGCGACACGGGACCTCAGTTTATACGGTCTCATCCGAAGGACCGGTCTCCAGGTCCCACAGTGGGATTGTAACCCGCGACGTAAGGATCAACTCCTTACTTCGCGACTCTAGAGAAGACGCTCTAACCTGCACTGCGCCACACAGGTAACTCTGGAGATGGTATTGTTAATCGTATACTTAAGATGTTTTTAATTAGTTGACTGTGTGTATCAGATATAGTTATTTGATTGTGTGTGTCACATGTGGTTAGTTGACTGTGTGTTGGAGGTGCACAGGTAACCATGCATGTCTTTAAGAAGTGATAATAGTTGGCTGTGTGTGTTGAACGTGCTTAGTTGACTGTGTGCATTATATGTGTTTAGATGACAGTGTGTGTCAGACGTGCTCAGTTGATCGTGTGTATCAGTGGTGGTAAGTTGACTGTGTGTGTGCTAAATGTGCTTAGTTGGCTGTGTGTATTATACGTGTTTAGATGACAGTGTGTGTCAGACGTGCTCAGTTGACTGTGTGCTTTAGAAGTGTTCAGTTGATAGTGTGTAAATGAAAGTGTTCAATTGGTTGTGTATCAGTTAAGTGTTCATTTGGTATGTGAAAAATCAAGGAATAAAATAAACCTTTTTCGATACATATTAAGTCTGATTCTATGTTTAGTTGTTATTTTTAGTCAAACAGATAACATTTCTTCCCTCTAACTCCCTTTTACAAGAAGTGTCCATTTGCATGTGGGAAGTTAAGGTGTTCAGTCGGCACGTCATACACGTAAGGGTGTGTGTGTGTGTGTGTATTAGTGTTGTACTTGAATTAGCGAAAGTTGTTTTCCGCCAAAGGCGTTAAAAGAAAACACAGCCAACTGCAATACATTTACTGTAGTTAGGGTAGATCGAAAGAAGACGTTGAATCTTCTCCGTTGTTAACATTTTATATCCTTGCTTTCATTCTGTCTAATGTTGTAGAACCCTATAGACTCGATAGTTCAGTATAATTGATAGAATGATTCATAGTTTTCAAGTTTTTTTACCCCCCCCCTTCCTCCTCCATCCCCATCTGCCTTCAGAAAAAAAATTCCCACCGTCGAAAATAAACGACGACATACATGTACATGCACTTCAAAAAACGTTGATAAATTTAAAAGCAGGCGTTGTTTGAGAAAATATAATATGACGATATATTTGTTCGTGGTTTTTATGTAGAAGAAGAAAATCAAGTTAATGGATATTGTTAATTTCTTGGAAGAAATCTTGTAAGAATAAGATTTTTTTTACTAGTCCCAAACTCAATTTATCGACAGTGTTCAACAGAGTAGCATGCTTATATTAAAATCACGTATCATACTGCGTAACATTAAAAAAAGATATTGAGACTGTTCAATTAATAGCCGTTTAACTTCACGGAGTTTTTGGTTGATCTTCAGTTAACGGGGGGAAGGGGGGGGGGAGGAGGGGGGGGTGCATTGCAGAATCAACCAAAATGGTAACTGGACCTCGTAACACAGTTTATGTAACCGAGGTGTGGGGGGAATATACTCTGATTTCACCTTAACAAGAGGCCCATGGGCCACATCGCTCACCTGAGCACATTGGCTAGGAAAAAAAGCAAAAATCAGTACAGTATTGAAAAGTTTACAGGGAGGGGGATGTTGAATTTTAAACTACCTGATGATGCTTTCATATCAATATAACAATGGCTTTGTTGTTCTTGAGCAGCAGATTTATTTCCCATATATTCATTTGTAAAAATTTGATCCCCCATTGTGGCCCCACCCTACCCCCGGGGGCCCTCATTTGAACAAATTTCATTCTACACTACCCAAAGATGCCTCCATATTAATTTGACTAATCATGGCTTTTCTATTCTTGAGAAAAAGACTTTTCCCTATATATTCCTCTGTAAACTTTGATCACCCATTGTGGCCCCAACCTATCCCCAGGGTAATGATTTGAACAAACTTGAATCTTCACTATCTGAGGATACTTCCATATAAACATGACCAATCATGGCTTTACTGTTCTTAAGAAGAAGATTTTTAACGATATTTTCCTATATATTTCTATGTAAAACTTTGATCCCCAATTCTGGCCCCCACCCTACCCCCGGGGGTTATTATTTGAACAAATTTGAATCTTCACTACCTGAGGATGCTTCCATATAAATATGACCAATCATGGCTTTACTGTTTTTAAGAAGAAGATTTTAGAGATATTTTCCTATATATTTCTATGTAAAACTTGGATCCTTCATTGTGGCCCCACCCTACCCCCGGGGGTTATGATTTGAGCAAATTTGAATCTTCACTACCTGAGGATGCTTCCATATAAATATGACCAATCATGGCTTTACTGTTTTTAAGAAGAAGATTTTTAGAGATATTTTCCTATATATTTCCATGTTAAACTTGGATCCCCCATTGTGGCCCCACCCTACCCCCGGGGGTCATGATTTGAACAAACTTGAATCTACACTACTTGAGGATGCTTCCAAATAAATATGACCAATCATGCCTTTGCTGTTCTTAAGAAGAAGATTTTTAAAGATATTTTCCTATATATATCTATGTAAAACTTGGATCCCCCATTGTGGCCCCACCCTACCCCCGGGGGTCATGATTTGAACAAACTTGAATTTACACTACCTGAGGATACTTCCAAAAAAATATGACCAATCATGGCTTTGCTGTTCTTAAGAAGAAGATTTTTAAAGATATTTTCCTATATATTTCTATGTAAAACTTGGATCGCCCATTGTGGCCCCACCCTATCCCCGGGGGACATGATTTGAACAAACTTGAATCTACACTACCTGAGGATGCTTCCATAAAAATATGACCAATCATGGCTTTGTTGTTCTTAAGAAGAAGATTTTTAAAGATATTTTCCTATATATTTCTATGTAAAACTTGGATCCCCCATTGTGGCCCCACCCTACCCCTGGGGGTCATGATTTGAACAAACTTGAATCTACACTACCTGAGGATGCTTCCATATAAATATGACCAATCTTGGCTTTACTGTTCTTAAGAAGAAGATTTTAAAGATATTTTCCTATATATTTCTATGTAAAACTTGGATCCCCCATTGTGGCCCCACCCTACCCCCGGGGGTCATGATTTGAACAAACTTGAATCTATACTACCTGAGGATGCTTCCATATAAATATGACCAATCTTGGCTTTACTGTTCTTAAGAAGATTTTTAAAGATATTTTCCTATATATTTCTATGTAAAACTTGGATCCCCCATTGTGGCCCCACCCTACCCCCGGGGGTCATGATTTGAACAAACTTGAATCTACACTACCTGAGGATGTTTCCACATAAGTTTCATCTTTCCTGGCCCAGTGGTTCTTGAGAAGAAGATTTTTAAATGATGCCATTATTTTTTCACAAATTCCTAATGATCTCCCCTTGAAAGAGGGTGTGGCCCTTCGTTTGAACAAACTTGAATCCCCTTCACCCAAGGATACTTTGTGGCAAGTTTGGTTGAATTTGGCCCAGTGGTTCTTGAGAAGAAGTTGAAAATGTGAAAAGTTTACAGACAGACAGACGGACAGACAGACGGACGCCGGACAAAATGTGATCAGAAAAGCTCACTTGAGCTTTCAGCTCAGGTGAGCTAAAAACCTAACAAATTAAACAATATTGAAATCCGTGGATTTATTCAATGATATCAATAATTTTCGAAAATACATTTACATTGTATATTTTCCAACCGATTTCAGGCGCAAGTATGATTTCTACTGCCAAAACTGTCAAATATGATGTTGGACGATGGGTTTTCTGATACACGGAAATGCGATTGCTACGAATATGAACAAATTAATATGAATCAATTTAAAATGGGAAAAAAAACAGGTCTGCAGCACTTTTCATAATGAGTACATTACTCCGAGATCTCTTAAAATTTAAAACGCACGCTGCTAGCATATACATGTAACTCTGTCATACTGATACATTTGATGCATCTGAACTTAAAAGCAGTTTGATTCAAATGAGCAAAGAATTTAATGTATCATATTTTCACAAGTACTGATAGGATTTCCCACTGGTCATACTCATATATTATGAATGAAATACAATTTAAATATATTATCTTCACTCATTTTCCCATTTGTTTTCCGTGAGTTCCGCCAATTCTCAGAGAGTGCGATACGTGTGATTAGTTTCCATGACATAATAGATTTTAATGTAATTTCATAGCAGTGTAAGGAAAATCATGGCCATAAGAACCAGGGGAGGAGGGAGGTACTGATGACCTTTTTTTGCTTGTCAAGGAATTTTTTGGAAGTTGATAGTGCCCTCCAACTGAAAATGTGTGGTTGTGCCCCCCTCCAACTGAAATTGCTTCCTACGGGCCTGAATTATATGTAATGGTTCCAGTTTTAAACCCTGCTAGCAACTCACTGAGTTCTTAATAATATTTAAACAAAATAATTTCTAATAGATTAAACCACGATTCTGCAAAGACTAACGATAATTAATCATAAATCTGAATTCAATTCACGTACAACATAACGCATCAATTTGAACAATTTATAGGTCACGGAGGAAGAATATAGAATATGTTTTTTTTTTAATTTTCAATGCATGCATGAAATGGAATAATTGACAACAGTAAATAAATAAAAGTAGGCGATTTGTGTAATAAATTGAAACTTACACTTTTTACTGATACGTCTATGAATTCCCCTGTCAGACACGGTACAGTGTGTGATGATGTCCAGCTGTAGTTTGTCAATGAAGAGGTCGTACATCATCTCCGGTCTGTCCGGTACATACAGACACCTCTCTCCCTCACTCCTCTCATACTCCCAGGACTGGCAGTATTCTGATATCACATCACGTGACGCCGTGGTCAGAAAAAACTCCAGATCACTGTCCTCCACCAAACACTCCGTAACAAAGGCGTACATGACGTCATGTCGGATTTCGTCTGATACAAACGTTATCACACCATTATGTGTTTCTGTGATTTCATCAGGAAGATCTACCAAGCCGTCATCAGTGATATCAGTGAAATATCTGTTTCTGATTTTGTCCCTTGTGATTCTGTGTGATTGTTCATTGAGATTCAGTTGATAATTCTTTGTTAACAGTAAGCAGTACAGTAAAAATCTGACTTCTGGTGAATAGTTATGATGTTTACCTGAAATTATGAAAATAAAACATTAAAAAAACATTAAAAGGTTTAAAGTCATGCATAAGCAAACAAGAAATCTGTGAGCGAATGCTCACTAGTAATAACCCCGCTCTGATGTGAATATACACTCTCATGTTGACATCAAATTCATACAAAAATGAATCCCACTATATGGCCTGCCGAAACAAAGACTGTGCTAAAATTTCAAGCATTTGTGATGAGTAGTTGCTGAGAAAACTGTGACGGAAATTTGGTACGGACAGATGCACGGATAAACAAAAAGTTGACATCAGATTCAAACAAAAATGTATCCGACCATATAGCATGCCTATAAACAAAGACTGTGCTAAAATTTCAAGCATCTGTGATGAGTAGCTGCTGAGAAAACCGCGACGAATTTTTTTACGGACAGACGCACGGATAAACGGGAAGTTGACATCGGATTCGAACAAAAATGAATTTCTTCATATAACATGCCTAAACAAGGATTGTGCTATAATTTCAAGCATCTGTGATGAGTAGTTGCTGAGAGAACTGCGACGCAAATTTATTACGGATAGACACGACACACAGACACACGGACACATAGACAGACAGACAGACAGACACACAAGGGTAAAACAGTGTACCCCCTCTCCTTCGGAGCGGGGTATAAATATTATTTTGCTTTCCCTCCATATCATCATACAATATCTTTATTTTTTAACTGAATATAAAATGGCACTAGACTCAAGCTCGTCATTGGTACTAATATTGTCATGCGGATTAGGGGAAGGGGGTATATAATTTATATAGAGAATAAACCAACAAATAACCCTTCAACCCATCCAACCCCATCCTGGATATAAGAATTCCCTGTAAAGATGGTAGGGAAAGATAACGGACGATCGATTAAAACTGTCTTTTTGGATTTATATTTTATATTCAAATTGTCTTTTTGGATTTATATTTTATATTCAAATTGTACGAATTATATGTATAAGCCTTAGACGGTTTATCAAAATCCCAAACCGATACACAGAATGATTTGAATCCGTAATCGAACTACCTTTATAACCTTGACCTCTCCCGTCCTATCCCTTCACATAGAGAGAAAATGGAGGGTGCTTATTGTATAGTTTTGTGAGACCTTTAAATTATTATAATTTATAAAATGGCAGCAGAGTGTAAATGTCATTTGGAAAGTGCCTACTTTATACAGCTTTAACTTAAAGTTACTAGAAATTCTATTTATGTTTAATCTTGCGTGTATATAAGGCCAAAGAAAATAATAGTCTTGTTTCATGCTACGAGCCTGAAAAAATAGGGTAAGTAGGTAGGAAAATTATTTTATTTTATTTTTTATTTTATTTTTTCCGACTGCATTTTTTTGGGATATGAACTAAGATCTAATTAAACATGTCACAGTCAATATTGTCTTTTAAATTATATTCATGTCTTTTGATGCATAACTCAAGTTGTATTTTATGAAAGACCATATTTAAAACAGAGAATTTCATGAAATGATAAGATTGTTTTGTTTTAATATGGAAACCGATTACAGTGAAAAAACGATGAAATTCCGGGAATTCTCGATTTTTTTCTTCCAAAACTAAAACAAAAACTTAAGGGTAGGGCGCAAAAAAATAGGGTGGGTCGGGTAGCAGAAAACAGGGTTTTTTTCATTTTTTATTTTATTTTTATTTATTTATTTATTTATTTTTTTTTGGCCTTATACACCTATTTACTGGCTATAAGGACAATAGCACGTTTATCATCTCCCAAGCCAGCAGTTATTTCCGATAAACATGATAGTGTCCCAATAATCAGTAAGAAGGTGTTTTATTATACCGAAGCCGACTTTACTTGACATGGAACGTCATGATCCGGATAAAAGCAGATGAGTTCCAAGATGAAAAGCGAGGGAAACGGAATAGTTTGATGACTATTTCATCATGGGCATATACCACAAAAACTTTTCCACGGTAGGGTTAGTACTTAGTAGGTTTATTTGTCATATTTTTATATAGAAACAAGAGATGTTTTTGAAACACATATGTCCCCCTCCCCCATATAATTGGAATTTTTCTAAGTCCAAGGGGGATAACTCTGTCCAAAATTGCTTGATCGTACCCAAAACATAACTTGACCTAGATATTTTTATGATAAATTTGCTTACCAAATTTCATTTCAGTATGTGCAACCTCTGCGAAGAAAATGAACGGAAACTGCAAATAATTGGAATTTTTTTTTAGTTCAGGGGGCATAACTGTCCAAAATTTCTCATGGTACCCAAAACAGAACTTGACCTAGATATTCTAATGATAAATCTGTACGCAAAATTTCATTACAGTATGTGCAACCTCTGCGAAAAAA
This sequence comes from Saccostrea echinata, assembly GCF_033153115.1. Classification (NCBI taxonomy): domain Eukaryota; kingdom Metazoa; phylum Mollusca; class Bivalvia; order Ostreida; family Ostreidae; genus Saccostrea; species Saccostrea echinata. The sequence goes on along the minus strand of NW_026889798.1, from coordinate 2,255,947 downwards.
AATTAACGGAAACTGTTGGTCGACCGACAGACAGCAGCAAAACAATACGCACTCCCTTTTTCGAAAGGGGGGGGGGGGGCATAAAAAATTACAGAGGTATAATAAATTATTATAAGAACTGCATGGAGTTGGTGCTAACAAATCAAATTCAACTAATACATATTTCATGTAGTTGAGGGTAACAATGAAAATATTCATCGGGATTCGCAGGAAAACCTGTCAGTGGAGGCACAGTTTTACGTAATAGTAATACATATTGGTTCTCAGTTATTTCAGAGAAGAAAAAATATTCAAATGTTAATACAAGACGACAGACGAAAATCTATAGCAAAGGGTCATCTTAGTAACTCACAGAATCAGAACTCTTCAGTGTGCAGTGAATAGAGAGTTATTAAGGTAAAACAGCACAAACAATTCTTTCTTCTTAATTCAAATATCTTCGCTAAAATTTGTGTCATTTTCACTAAAGAAATGATATCTGTTTAGTTTCAAAACATAAATTAATGCTTCAAAATCAATCGGAACGCCTCGGCTGAATCGTACCTTAACGTGTTTAATATTGATGAAGGTGACAGAATCATCCAAAGCCTGCCGAATGCTACATGATTTGGTGAAGAATGAGAAAATGTAACTTTACAGTACCATAAAGGTCTAAAAATGTATAATGGTTTGTTCCTGTAAAGTTTCTAGGAATATTTTCAGGAGTCATTTTTACATTTTTACGCAATCAAAATTTATAATTAAAATTTTTATCAAAAGAAATATTGAAAAAAATAGCGATGTAACTCTCCTGTAAGGGGGATAAGAAAAGAATTGTTTGTGGCATGTACATGTTCATTAAATTACAGTCCCATCAATGAAATGAAAGAAATTTTCCAAAACGTTCAAAAGCTAGAGTATGGGAATTTTTGTAGCTTACTTTTACTAAGATTTGTTCTTAAGGAAAAGTGGAAAAATTACCTCTGACAGATATTTCATTTATACTTTTTTGTCCCCTTCTTTCACTGAAATTGGAGGATATTAATTTCGGTCTAGCTGTCTGTCCATCCGTCCGTCCGTCTTTCTGTAACACTTTAGTTTCCGCGCGATATCTCTAGAAGCTTTTGAGATTTTTCATAAAATTTTACACAACTTCCTGTGGCCTAAGGAAGAACCCTATTGATTTTGAGGTCAAAAGGTCAAGGTCATAAATTCTGTCTGTTTTTCACACTTTCGTGTCATATCTCGAGAATCCTTTGAGCTTTCTAAAAAAAAAAATTATACCACAATTCCCTATGGCCTAAAAAAGACCCCTATTCATTTTGAGGTCAAAAGGTCAAAGGTCAAGGTCGTTAATTCATACATTCTGTTTATGTGTAAAACTTTCATGTCAGGCAATATCTCAAGAAGCTTTTGAGTTTATGCAATTAAATATTATACCATATCTCCCTATGGCTCCACCGCCCTTCTTAAAGTGCCACTCCCCCCCCCCCAAATCTCCGCATGCTCTTTTTTTTTCCTTAAGCGGAGGACACAGATTCTCTGAATTGGCTAGTTTTCAATGAATTTGGATACTGTTTCTAACAAATATTTTGTGGAGACAAAGCTTCATGTTATAAAGCATAAATGCAATGCTATAGGATGTCGTCGTCTTACTTTTTAACATTTTTTTTTAAATTTTAGTAATTGATTTCAAAAACTTTAACAAGAACATTTATTATTTCTGGAATTTATTTTTACATACTAAGTAATGGTATTTTCATTTCTGTATCAGGATACGTATTTCATAATCATATTCCGGTTTACGGAAATATCTGCCCCCCCCCCCCCTTAAGGAAGAAAATGGATCCCCGCATTGTAGCAACCGTTAATGATAAAAGCCGCTAAATGATAGAAACATCATTAAGCGTTGCAATTGCAACGCTTAAAATATCAACTCTAAATGCCATAAATTATTGCATTAATAGTTGGCATTCTCAACCGCTAACCCCAAATAGCCGCTTAATGATAGAATTGAGAATGACAACTATTCATGCAATAAAATATGACATTAAGCGTTGCATTGCAAAGCTTAATGATATTTCTATCATTAAGCGGCGTTTTATTATTAGCGGTTGCTACACCGCATGCAATTGCAATCAACCGTCCCAAATTTTATCTGGTAAGTTATATTAAGTGCATGTGCACTTAAACATAAAAACATTGCAATTATAGACAGAAACTCATTATCTATTTTAAAGTAGAGCTGCAGGCACGTAGTATCAGAGGAGGCCTTCCCTCCCCCCTCCCCCTTTTTTTTCCGCACATAACTTTTTTGTTTTGAAAAGGTACCTTGAAAGGCTCCCCCCCCCTTTTTTTCGGTAAAGAAAAATAAGGGTAATGTAGTAATGTATGGAAAAGTTTGGAACTGAAAAATGTTCGCCTCCCCCCCCCCCCCCTAGAATTAGGATTTTCGAGTTTGGACAGGGTTCGAGATAGAACATCCCCCCCCCTTTTTTTCAGATAAGTAGATTTTTTTTCTCTGACTGCCCCCCCCCCCCCCCACTTTCAAAAACGATGCTACGTCACTGTGCTGGGGGAGTAAAATGTTAAGGGGGAATTCCATATTCATGAAAAACTTACTTAGGATGGTGTATATTTTGGGGAGGGGAGGGGGCTCAGTGACCATATTCAAGCTTTTAGAGCTGTTCATTCTCAAGAAACCTTATTGTAACCAAGTTTGCATGATCGATACATCTAGGGATGTAGTTTACACTGAGCAATAAAGTAAGGTTCTTTGTTAAGTGTATACTTTGTTTAATTATCGATGTCGGACAGTAAAAAATTATCCCCCACCATAAGGAAAATAAAGTTGGTCAGTATTTTGCAGAATAAGGTTTAGTTTCGTGTTTAGTATGCACTTTTTTGTTTTTATTTATCGAAGTCGCACAGCTAAAACTTATGTGTCCCAACTACTTCCCGTGAATAATGTAAAAAAAAACCTAAAGGAAACTGAATAAAACATTTCAATTATATTAATTTTCTTACTTGGTTTTCTATAAGCTTTGTTGTTGACGATGTAAATATCATTGTGTGGATGGAGGCCTATACAGGATCTCACGATGTCAGGTTTCCTGCATCCCCAGAGCCACGTCACGTGATCTACACTGTCCTGTGATCTTCCTCTGTAATGTACAGCCTCCCCTCCTCTTCTTAGATCCATTAGAAATTCTTTTCTTTTATCTTCACTCTCCTTCAGTATTTGGTTTGAAACATTCACTGTAAAAGAAGACGAATATTGTCACAGTGTAAAATTTATTATTTTAACCAGAATAAAATTAAAACGTATCTAAAGACATACATAAATTTACATCTAATCACCGTCCCTGATTTATGCACTGTTTACATATTTGTATAGTTAGTAGATTTCCTAGAGATCGGTCACTGTTCATTCTCTTCACCTTTTATTTTTTTTTTTATTTAATTCACAATAGTTTTACATGTGCATCTACTGTGTGTAGCATCAATCACTGTGTACAAGCCAATGAAGTAAACAAAATAGTCAGTACCCAAGGAATCACATCATGAAATATTTAGAATAATGTTGACTATGTTCTGTTAAGAAATATATCAATCTGCAGAATTCAATCAATCACTTGAAGCCCTTTCTGAAATAATTACATATAATAAATAATTAGTGACTTACATAACTGGTATATCTCATCATATATATACGTGTCCTCCATGGTGACTTGAGTCAGTATGTTCATCTGTAGACGGAGTATCAGTACGTCATCACAACCTCCACCGGTACGCACGTTAATGGTGTTGTTAATGACACACTTTTCTCCAGGTTTTCTGTTGTATTTCTGTGATCTCAGGTACACACTGGCTGTGTCATAACTACTGTAATAGAATGGTATATCAGGGTGTATTGACGCTATCCTATACATTGTCTCATCCTTTGTGTTCTCCGTTAACTTCTCCTGATCTTCCCAAAGGTAATCACGTGACTTCAGTCTGTCCAGAGTCTGTTGTGCTTCCTCACTTGTTACAGGATTCTCATTACGGTACGCTATCTGTCGTATCTCATTAAGCATGTCCAGCAACTCTGTGTCAGTGAAGTCAGGAGGATTGGAGTCAGAACACAGAAAACAATATAACACAGACACCTCTTCATCAGTGAGTGTGGAGAACTGATCTAGAATATAATGAGTAACTCAATATGAAATGATACATGTACATATATATAGTTTAAAGGCCCTAGATTATTTTATTGAAATTACTGTGTGAATACCTTTTTTTTGTGTGTGTGTGTGTGTGTGGGGGGGGGGGGGGGTCTTATAACTCACCTCTTGTTTTTCACTTAGAATAAAATTAAGAGTTGCCTTAAAAAATTTTCTGATGATAAGAAAGTTGTACCATTGTATAGGCCAGATAAAATGAAAATTGTTTGAAATCACAAGTGAAGGCCAGTACAATTATTGGGCTGTTTAGATCTCTCTCAAACAATTAAATTGAATTGAAGATTTATTTTTTGATAGGATAACTAATTGTTTCAGATACGATGGATGTATATTATCTTGTCATGGGCAAGCATAATGAAGGAGATTGAGGATAACAATCTTTTTTATGCAATATGGCAGAATCCCTGCATTTAATTGTAAAAAAGGAGTTTTCAGAAAATGAAGAGTGTGACTGGAAATCTCTACAACCCCCAGCCCCCCTTTCCCTTTTCATTTTCATTTTGAAATTCAGATTTGTTAAACTGCCTCTTTTAATTCTTGTCGGCTTTGCCGCTTTGTAAAACACTGCTACATCTGTATGCCTGCCAAGGAGGTATTTCAAGCAGGGGTGTGCCAATTTGAACAGATCTCTAATACACTCAAAAACTAACTTAGGGAATTTTTATATCCATTGATTAAGGTCGAGAGTTCATTCAGATAATATTCGGAAACAACTATTAAAAACTTGATATTCTGTATGAATTAAGGACTTCGAATTTATTTAATCTATTTCTCCTCGAAATCAATAGTGGATGTGTTTATCATGGCCGTAGGGCATGGGGGGAGGGGGGGCTTCAGTTTTGCAGTAGTTTAAAGTATAATGTAAAGATTTTGCTGCGCAGTGTTTTTAAGAAAATAAAACGAGGATTTCGACGACCTTTAGATTCTCGTTGGGGGAGAGGAGAAAAGATCTTGAAAATAAATAAGAAAGCTTTTGAGTTTTGACACATCCAACCAGGCACGTCCGTATTTTCAGGGAGCTAGATCGGGGGCGCCCCCTACTTTTTTCCAAACATAACATTTTACTATCGAAAATGTTCAAGGAAAGGCTGGTTCCCCTTTTTTCGTTTAGCTTATAGTTAAATCATGGTAAATTTGTATATTTTATTAATTAAATTTCGTTATGAAAGGAAGTCATACACAACCACCCATCCCCCCAAAGAAATGTTTTTCGAGTTTGGCCAATTTTCTTCTTTTTTAATTGCTTTCAAAATTTTTTTAGGAATAAGATGTATGGCTAGCCCTTCCACTTTTGAAAAACGATACTACATGCCTGCACACACCCTCGACATTTTTGCTTGTCAAACTTTTTTTTCAGTGAAGAGGAAATTAAATAATTTTGTTTATCATCCTAGAATTAAATACATGTATATTCTGACATGTGAAGGTATGAACATAATCTGACTTGACAAAATTTGCCAGCTCCACCCCACCCCCTAGATTTAAATGGCTGTCCCCATCATCTCAAGCCACGGTCCAGAGTTCGCTCATAGCTCTTTCCAGAAAGTACTTCAACACCCTTACCCCCCAAAACATAGTAAGTAAGTTTTTCACGTTTGGGAAAGGAGTTAAGTTCTCTCCTTGTCAACAGATTTCTCGATTAGATATTTTTGGACTTGATGACCCCCCCCCCTCCCCCGAAAAAAACTCCTGGATCCCAGCCTGTAATCGATAATGGTTTTAGTAATTCAAAAACCCAAGTGTATTGTCAATACTTTTCTGCTTTTTCGTACCATGTGAGGATCTGGTGGTTCGAAAGTGTTCCAGGAGTATTTCAGACATTATATTTTTAAAATAAATCAATAAAAATGACACTGACCCCTTTCCCAAGGAAACACCCATGACGTGTGTTTAGGAAAGATTCTAAATCAATTTCCTTTAAAGTATTAATTCTATACACTGCAAAAGCAACACAAACTATCTATATAAAATTAATGTGATTGAGTTATTATTATTTGTTTTATTCTCCAAGGGATATTAACATGAAACTTCATCTATCAGTGAAATGTAATCTTTGTTTCTGTACAATTGAAAAGCTATTTTAATGAATACATGTTAACCTTGGCAGATGTAATTACAGGTATTTTCTTTTTTCTACATAGACGCTCACCTGATACCTTTGTCTTCCACACGTTGCAATGGCCCGTCCATTTTGAACCTACGAGAGAAATAATATCGGAATAAATAAAGATATTACAATCATTCCAATAACAGCGTGTCCCTTTGCTTGATCAAGCGTGCTAAAGTTTCACAAATTGATTATCATATTGCTCATCGATTGGATGTTTGATTTGAATGAAATCAATACTACTATGCATATGAAACACAGAATCCAGGCCTATCATATTGAATGATTGTTTACCAGTACGAGATTTGTAGTCAGCAGCAACACGTGGTCAGTCAAAGCCCATTTCCTGCCCTCAAAAAAGCACGTGTCATATTTGTTGTTAAAACATTTTTGTGACGTCATCTTTTGTTAAACTTGGTTCAGTAGTTCAGTAAATTTCTTATTGTCCTGCACTCCGTCCAATAAGTTACCTGTAGGTGTCCAATAAGATTCAACTTATTGGACAGCTACAGGTTAATTCAAATGAGAACAAAGAACGAGACAAATAAATAAACAGCACTGAAGACACAATGATAAATTAAACAATTTTATATGAACAATGTAGGATATTAGTAGCGTAAATTTTAAATATTTCACTAAAAAATCCTATTGGAAATGGCACAAATAATCCACAGTGAACTGAATGTCTCACATGAAACATTGTAGAAGAATTTGTTGCCCCGATCATAAATTTCCCTTAATTCACCGTTCATTACTATTCATTTCACAATGATTGATACACGAAACATTCACAGAATCTTGGGAACACATAAGAAGAATCAGAAGCATGCGTTTTCTTACACACGAACTTGGGCTTTTTGCTTATTTGAACATCCATTTTTCTGCCTTTAACTATTCCGTTCATAAAATTTCAACTGATTCTATATTAATCTTTCGTTCGGTGATTTATGACCATTTTCCCATCTAGTCCCGTGTTATTTTAGCGAGTGTCTTAAAACACCTTTAATCTATCATTACCGAGTAGTTTTACATTTGCAAAATGATCCGTTACTTTGCACCGACGTTTTCTGTAAACCTCTACTTTTTGTGTGAAATACACACATTTTAAGCATCTGCGCATGCTCATACATGAACCCCCGTTTAGGGTTATGGTTTTTCTATTTCCGTTTACCCCCGTTTAGGGGTTTGACCAGACTGATAATGATCAGTATCATCATTATAAGGATGAAGACTTGCTTTGTCTGTCCACATGTAATTATTGTTTACTGCATTCTCGTGAACAATCATTGAATACGATTGGTCAGTATTGTAGGTAGTATTGCTGGGTTCTGTATTTCATAATGATATGCAAAGTAGTATGGCTTTCATTGAAATCAAACATCCAATCGATGAGTAATATGGTAATCAACATGTAAAACTTTAGCACCCTTGATCAGGCAAAGTGAAACGCTGTTAAAAAACTACTGGAATGATAGTAAATAGGCATTTCAATAGTCCCATTTTTACTTGTTAGATTAAAGGTGAACTCGTAAATAGCCATACGCCAAAATTATTATTTTTCACAGGGGAATTTAAGAGGGCTGGGTGGTTGTGGCCATTTTCAGACTATATTGATCTCCTTTAGAAGAAGAGCTCCATATAAAGATATACAAAAATGATCAAATTTTAAAACTAAAATGTGTGAAATTTTTGTTTGCCAAATGATAGTTGACAGCTTAAGGTGATTCGAACCTGACGAATTCAAATCTACCGCGCAACTCGAACTGCTGAAGATAGGATGATGTCGTAATACTAATAATTACGACTCATTTGTTATAGAACTAATTTATAGGGTAACAAACAACAATTTGATAGTCAAGTAAAGTAATTTTCATTAGATTATTCATATTATTTATTAAAATTGGCTTTTTGAAAGTTCTTCCGACATTGGGAATGTACGACATACCCACGCCGTTTTCCGTCGCCATGTTGATAAAAAGACGGTCACTTACATTTTCAGAGAAAAAACACTGTATATTCGGTTGTATTTATATGCAAGAAGTCTATGAATATATTCTGTTTGGTATCTTACAACAACTGTCCAGGCGATTTCATTTCTGGGTACAAGATCTCGATGTTCATGATTTTCACGGAAATACATAGTACAGCAGAATTTTTTAGTGGTAATGTTATATGATGTGTCCCTTTTTATAGTATACGAAATTTGTAGATATCATTATGAAAGGTTATCATGAATAATGCAGAAATATACTATGAACAATGTACACTGTGCATCTGTGTTATCTTTTCGACAATAAACAAAACAAAACCCACCTTGATTGAGCCAATGGCATCAGTGAGTTCTGACTGTGATACTAGTTGCCATATTTTGTACAGTGTACTTGAGTCTTTCAAACAATATCTTATTTATTTACACAACTGAGAATTTCTACACTGTATCAGAAAAAATGCATATTTGTCAATGACTTCAAAAAATGGGTCCCATGTTTTTAATATTTAGAGAAGATAATACAGATAGTAAAGTGAAGTAAGTGAACAGAATTAGTCTGAAAGGCCTATTGCTAATTGAGATCATGGTAATTTTCAGGGAAAATAATTGCATTCATGAACATTTCAGTGGTCAATATGACTAAAAAAATGAAGAATTGATGTCCTACCTACAAACTTGATGTAACAAGTCATGCAGTTTAAAATGCTGTTTGTAAAAATATGTGGAAGGACAGTTGACCAATTGTATTCTTATTTTTTAAAAAAAATATTGAGGACACTTGTTCATGAGCTTGTACACTACACACATTTATTAGTTTTGTTTGAAAGAAAAAAATAGGGAATTAAATAAATGTACATGTACTTGCATTGTGCAAAATATTTTTTTATTTGAATCAGAGAATTGTGTTACAGTTTGATAAATATTAATTAGCACTTTTTATTTTTACATTAATTTCAGATAAAGGAAGAAAGATGTTTTAGAGAAAGATGATCGCCAAAACAGTATAGAGCCTTTAGAGGTGATAGAGATAATTGGGGATTGATGTGCATTCCAGCTAGAAAACTGCTTGCACATTAAAAAAATGTTTTACCATTCAACATTTTTATTACTTGTGGCTTTAGATGTTTACAACAAGTAAATGAATACCAGGTAATGATATCTCTATTAACGATGTAACTGTTTTGATGATGTGAAAGATGAAGTAGAATTTAAAAGTTGTTTTGCTATAGAATATAATACAGACTTTTAATTGTACTGCTGTTTTGTAAATGTTAAAATTCAAGAGAGTTGAAATTGACATAAATGTATAATGTTAAACACTGTTAAAGGAATGTCTTTAAAATTCACATGTAAATTGAATACATATATGTGATTTATTATCTCAGCAGGTTTTTTGAAAGCTGCCAAAGGAACAGTCAGAATGGATTTCTTATCAATGAGCAGTCAAAATGTACAACTTTAGTAAACTCTCTGCAGTATGTTCCTTTTGATCCAGTTGCACTGATAAATAACCTTGATGTTGAAACCATCAGACTGGGTATGAATAAATAATAAATAAATATCAACATTTCTGACAACAAAATAAAAATCATAACTTAACCTTTTGACCTCCTCATCTGTGTTATGGTGTATTGAATGCTGAAGCTTCACACACATTTTATAAACAAAATTCATGTGTTTTGTAAAAATTCCTTCCTTCCATAGGCTTAAAACTATTTTTATTATGATTTTTAACACTATTTTTATTACAATTATATTATGAAAATATTATGAAAATAAAAATGATAACTCAGTACTGAGTAACTTTATAATAGATGATACATGATTACATACATTACTATAATCCTTGTCCACCTGTCAGTAAGGCTGAAGAATTTTTTTTTTTTTCAGGCTAAGGATCACATCTTTTTTTGTTTCCACCCACTTGCTACCCATGACTGAAATGTTTGTTCTAGCTGCTACAAAAGACCTACATGTTCCTCAGAATCATACTTAGCTATACATCTCTTTTTTAAAATGGAGTTAAAAAAATAAATATCCAATTACCTTTAGTGCGATTTTATAACCGTTTTTGTTGTCAAGGTTAAGTAAAAATGGGCAATTTTTAAGAAGACAGAGGAAATTCAGACTGCCGTAGAGTGCTGTTTGAATGTAATTTCTATGTATAAAGAATGACAAAATGAAGTTAATCTGCTACCCTATTATATATTTCCAAGTAAATGAATTCTGATAATAATTTGTGAGTTTTTTGTTATTTTCTTTAATGGCAATGGGATTTTTTTCACAGCTTTTACATTTTTATACAAGGGCATATTCAGAGGTTGTTGCCAAGGAAACGAACGCATTAGCATATGTCAAATTTGATGATTCCTAAACCACAAACTTGTCGTCTATCTGAGGGAACCTATCTTTAACAGGGCTCGACATTAACTTTTTCCCCTACTTGTCCATTCGGACAAGTGACCAAGACATTTACTTGTCCGAACTTCAACTTCACTTGTCCGAAAATATTTCAAGAAAGATCTAATCCTTTCAACTGAAAAACTAAAATAAAGTCCATGACATATGCGTGATGTAATTTATAAATACAACAAACACACAAATCAAAATTTTATATAGACTCTCTGTCCTATCAACATAAAACAGAATCCGAACTTCGTAAGTTCCATGCCTTTGCAGTAGTATGCAATTAGTGAACATCGATCCCGATCGAGTATCAACTCTATTACATAGCAATCCATATCGGGATCGAAGTTTGGTTTTTATGTACTGTTTCCGTCTTTAAAGCAGCGGTAAAGGTATCACACCGGTAATTGTTTTCACTATGTAATTCTATATAGAATAAAAAATCATTAAAAATCAGGTATTCGAATTCATGAAAAAATATTTAGCAGGAAGTGTTAAACGTTACCAGTCACATCAGCCGACACCAAAAAATAGGGTACCTACACGGCATTTTCTGATTTTTTCCATCCGCAAACAGGAATACCCTCAAATCCACGTGTATTCAATGTGTTTATAAACATCCTGTGTGCACCCCAGGAAGTGGCCTCCTATGCCCCGAAAGAAATAGTTCCTGTCAAAAACCTTTAATATTTTACAAAGTACATAAAATATCCTAAGCACAGATACCAAAAATGTAAAAATAGAATAAGGGAAATTAAAAAAATTTCTCACAATAAAAAAATATTTCTTTATTATGTATGGAACTACAATTGACTAAGTTCATTTTGATTGGTCAATTACCGGTGTGATACCTTGAAGGACCTTTGAAGTTGTCAGATTTTTTTTCATTTTTGCACCTGAGATTTCTTAAATAACTGTCACTAACATCCTGAAGTCTGGGGATCTAATTCCCATTATTGCTGGAGATATGATGCATTTATCTCCCTTACTCCAGAGCAGTCAAGAATACACACTGAGCACTCTGACAGAAGTTTTTGTGTGCATATTTTGAAGCAGAATTTCATCCTTAATAGACTAAGCCTGGCAACCAATTTTGTATCCGTGGAGAGTATATGCATTGTTCTTCACAACAAACAAAAAATAATTCACAAGTCTGAGACCATTATGCAATTATTACATAACAAAATTGCATTTTACCCTCCTAAGAATGACAAAATTTACAGAAATTGTTAAATATTAGGCTGATAATAAAATCTGCATCTGGTCAATTTATGTTCCAAATAAAGCCTAGGTACTTGTCTACAACCTGCTATGCAGAAGTTTATCTAAAAGCTGTGTTGTAACACAGGGCAGTCCAAATGATATCAGCATCTGGGGAGGTTCTAGACAGCTCTGACACTCCATTAAACTTGCTTTGATGATAAGAAAATGGAGAAAACAATTCAGATGTAATTTATTGTTGTGATTTATGTAACTGGCTTTCTCTGCAGACACAAATTAGCCATGAAATTCCAATTGAACATACATAATTATCCTCTTTTCATTGAATTACTCAGGAATTTCAAAGGTGTTTGATGAATTTGCATGATTAATTCAAGATTACAGCTTTTTGTTTCACCAAATTTACATAAAAATTCAACATTTAAATTTAAAAATATAAATCTTAAACATTTTTATGGGTCTTAACACTTTTAAATGTGAATAAATGCAACAAAGAAACTAATATCAGGCCATCCTCCATGATTCTTGGAGGTGGGTGGGTGTACAAAAAATGCTGATAAAATTTATAGGAAGTGACAAAAGAAGAACATGGCACTTTATTAGCTGAATTATGGTTATTCTGATATTTTGATTGTGTAAATATGTCAAATTTCTTCATCACTTTAATTTGTAATTTATTAATATTTCAGTACATTAATGTGCTTAACAAATCATGTTAAAATAAACATCCTGACTGAGACTTAATTTAAAAGAGAGGGTCAACACCTACATAAAAGTGGTAAAATGACAAAAAACATTCTCCGGCAAACTGAAAAATCTTGAATGTCAGCTGCGAAAGCATGGAAAAAGTCTAGAGAACCATAACAGGCATACCATGGTGCTAAGTGACATTCTGTACTATATGTGTGATGCATGGTTGGGATTCAGAATAAGTATTCACTCTCATGCCCTGACAGTATTTAGGCATTTTTGGTCATAAGCTTCTTATTTTTGAAAAATTCTTAATAAATTTTATTTGTGCATTACTTTTATTAGACAAATTTAACTCATTTCATTATTTCTATTCCTCCACTCCAGTAATAAATGAATCACTTAAGGTGAATAAAATGAAAGTAAACCCAGTCTCTGTAAAATTTAACACTTTTTAAAAACATGTTTTACTTCTTCACATTTTATCGCAGTTGTCGCTTTTGTTGAAAACTCATTCGCAAACCCAGAATTAGTCTTTTCTTGAAAAAATCAGCCTAAAGTGCTTTTACGGCACAGTCTGTAGACTCTATAATTGACTGCGGTCAGGTGGTGCACAGAGTTTAAAGTCATATAAAATAAAAAACCAACATTTTCTAACTTCTTTCTACATGTCAGATGCACAATTCTCCTTTGAAAGTCATAATTTGGAGTTTTGAGGGTAAAACATGACATATTATTAGTATTTTACATAGAAATCTGTATAAATTAATGTCAACCCTGCTTCTAAATTTAAAAATATGTGCTTTCACACAGAAAGTTCATAAAATGACATATTTTGTTGAAATATGCCTTTATAAAATTAAAACTGCCTATAATATGGGTGTAGATGATTTTACACAATCACCTTCAAGGTATCACACCGGTAATTGTTTTCACTATGTAATTCTATATAGAATAAAAAATCATTAAAAATCAGGTATTCGAATTCATGAAAAAATATTTAGCAGGAAGTGTTAAACGTTACCAGTCACATCAGCCGACACCAAAAAATAGGGTACCTACACGGCATTTTCTGATTTTTTCCATCCGCAAACAGGAATACCCTCAAATCCACGTGTATTCAATGTGTTTATAAACATCCTGTGTGCACCCCAGGAAGTGGCCTCCTATGCCCCGAAAGAAATAGTTCCTGTCAAAAACCTTTAATATTTTACAAAGTACATAAAATATCCTAAGCACAGATACCAAAAATGTAAAAATAGAATAAGGGAAATTAAAAAAATTTCTCACAATAAAAAAATATTTCTTTATTATGTATGGAACTACAATTGACTAAGTTCATTTTGATTGGTCAATTACCGGTGTGATACCTTGAAACTAAATACTCAACAGTTGTTCTTTTTATTATTTGGAGACTTCTTCACATTAAAATGCACTTGTCCTATCGGACAAGTGTCCAGCAATATTCACTTGTCCGTAATTTTTTTTCACTGGTACCGGACAAGCGGACAAGCGTTAATGTCGAGCCCTGTCTTTTAATTTTCTAATTACTTTCACGACAGGTTCAAATCACCTTAAGATATCATATCTAAAAAATTCAGTTATATCTGATGGTTAATTTGTTGACTCCCCAGCCTCCTTAAACCCTTTGTATTCGTTACGCCTGACTAGCTTTACCTGGGCTCGTAACATAAAGCTTGCAAAGTTTTTGACTTAAAGCTGAACACGACTCGTAAATAGGCATACGTCATTTTTTGATAATACTATCTACCTTATCAGCACTGGGGTATACTCTTAGCATTCGTTACACCTGACTGCTTTATTGACATGGGTAGCGACGTGGAATGGCGATCCGTGGTCGTGTTGGTTATCTTGCATTACCTTTGTTCACATTTTATTGCAGTAACGTGTATTTGTGTTTGTTTGTATACTGCGCTGACCTGTGCAGCTGATGTAAGTTTCTTTGGTATCTTACTCTCCCGATATAAAAGTTCTCAGTTATTTTTTTGTCGCTAACGAATGCTCTATATAAGCATACGTCCATCTACACCGGTGATGATTGATTACACTGAACAGTGACTAAGTGAGCGACTTTATATAGGGTCCCTCAGATATAGCGAGAGACGTATCGAATATGGCGGACACATTCCTTTTACGAATCGTGTTCAGCTTTAAAGCTGAACACGATTCGTAATTTAAGGAATGTGTCCGCCATATACCAAAGATACCAAAGAAACTTAAACAGTTGCACAGGTCAGTGCAGTATACAAACAAACACAAATACAAGTTACTGCAATAAAATGTAAGCAAAGATAACGTTAGATAACCAGCAGTGAGGTGTAATGAATGCGAAGGGTATATCCCGGTGCTGATGTCGTAGCTAGTAGTATGGAAAATGGCGTGCGCCTATTTACGAGTCGTGTTCAGCTTTAAAGCTGGCATGTACTCTTAAGGACATACGCAATGTAGTTTGAACTTTATTGTCTTTTTCCCTGGAGTTGAAGAGTTCCAATACTTAAAGGAACTGTGTGCTACATTTTTATGTCTATATATGCTGTTGTACACTTCTTTTAAAACAAGTTTGGATAAACAAAACATCTAGAATATATGTTTAGTAATTTTTGTGTATTTTTCTTTCAATTTTACAAGAATTTTCATCAATTGATATCTTTTCAAAACCCCTGGTAATGCATACTGATTTTTTGTCTACGAACATCTGATGGCACTATAATCTTAAATTAAGAATATCTTGAAAAATTATCAGTAGGTAAGGTACATTGCGTATGTCCTTAAATACTTAACATTAAATTCCTTCTACGACTTAATAATCCCCGTTCACGCCATTTTTCTTTCAAATTCCTAGCCTTATTTTACCGGCTATATAAACCCAAATGCATTTGCTACACTTGAATGACTTTCTAGTGTGGTTCTCGATCTGTACACATCTCCGATAATAAAGTATTTAAACATCATGAAGAACCTAGAAAATGTTTTAAAACTCAAAATCATACTCTTGCAAACTTGAAAAACAGTTAAAAGTACATTTTGAATAGGTTAGATGAAAGAAAAAGTTACACACACATGCATGTGCATGTGTGAGAAAACGCATCGAACGCTGTAAACTTTTGTATACCTGATATACTGGACCGGTTCGGGAATGTGCATATGTCGAGAGAAACCCAATGACACCATATTTTACATTTATTGAAATATACATCGTAATAGGTACCGGTAACTCATAGAAAACATATGTGATTTGAACACATAGTCCTGCTGATCAGATTGTACGGTCAATGGAAATATCAAAGTGGAAAATAGCATTAGACTTCGACTGAACAAAGTATACAAATTAAAACATTTACATATTGAAGTTACTGGTGGCAGTAAAACAAAAATTTCAGTTTGACTTCATAAGAATAAATTACACCATATTTTTGATATTTGATAAAGATGTACTACAGTGACAGGTCTTTCATAATTAATTTAAAGAGGAAATTTGGAGGGGGGGGGGGATGAAAAACGTATTACATTTTTTAAAAAGACATAGCATTGCTTGTGTGTTTTTCAAAGGAGAGGAAGCAGCTAGAAAATTATTTACAAACAAAAATAAATAAATAAATAAAATTACTTGGAAAAAAATTTTTGATAAGCCAAAAGGACTTTTATTCACTCGCGCTCGTGCATGCGTGTATGTCGAAAGGGGTTAGGGTGTCTTTTTTTTATTGGACAAAATATCTTTTGGTCGGGTTAATTAAGCTGAGGTTGATGGTTGGGTTTGGTTTGCCATATTGAAACAAAAACAAGGAAAGGGGTAGCCTTTCAATGAAAAATTCAATACACGTACTAAAAGTACTAATTATAATATTGGGGACGGTAGAAGTGATCCAGCTCTAGCAGGGTGGTGTTATCAAGATAAGAGTCACATTACAACATTCAAGATAATATTGATATACGTTCATAATTATATTTTTGAATAAAATATCGCATTAAAATGAGTCTGAAATTCGACCTTCAAGTGTGTCTCGATATACGCAAAATTCGTTAGATATGCATTATTTTTTGACCGTCGAATGGAAGTCCCTTCCTTCTGAATACAATGTACACATTTAGGGTTTGTATATGTACATGTACATGTATCATTATAAGCAGAAGCAGGATAGGCCGCGTCACGCAAAAATATTTTGCCAATTAGGGTGAGTTAACCATGCATTTTGCCAATTAGGGTGAGTTAACCATGCATCGGACACATACCTTGCTTCGGACAACTTCAAGCAATAAACTTTCTAAAAGTTAAATCTGGGTGTTCCCGTGTTTTTACTTGTTTCTGTCTTGAAGCTGAAGATTTAAACTTTTTATTGATGCCGATTTTTATTATCATGTTGCGATAAAAATACCCCGAGAATGGCCTTGAAGTTACGTCATATTTTACATCATCAAAGGGGAGTAACCAGAATCTTAAGATTTTGCAAATTTTTAGAGTTGTCATTCTTTAATTAGACTTCAACGGAACGAGTAGGACTTCGGTGAAATTTGTTTATGACTGGTAATTTTACAGAACTTTTAAAGAAATTTCACTTCCATGTTTGTATAACTTTTTTAGAGTTGTTTTTTACTAGAACTTTCATTTCACCGTACATCGGACACAAATTAACCATGCATCGGACACTTTCCGATGCATGGGTTATCACTTCTATTTTCATACAGAACCCAACTGACATCTGTTTTTTGCAGAAATAGAAATTAGAAACTCTAAATTTTTAGTGAATATTCAAGTTATCGATATATGACTCTAGAATTGGACTCAATTTATTTTTACAAACCAGAGTATGATAACCCACGAGACCAACGTACAAGTTGACATGTAAATAGCATTGTAAAGCCTTTCTAGTGCAGTGTGATGCAACTAAAAACTCTCTCTAGCGCGCTTCATGAAATATGCCTACGTGACAAGTCTGTGTGATTTACACACCAATAACTCACACTAAGCTTAAAAACATTCCTTATATTTACATTTTACAAGCTTAAATGCACCAACAATATACTCAATGTTTGAATTTCTCGCTGCCCTATATCGTCATATTTTTATTAACGTCTCTGTAGCCTCACTGTGACGTCACTTTAGCGCGAGTTTCGCCGTGTATATTTCTACGCGTGAGTATACACAAAAATGACTTTCAAATAAATTTCACAGTTGGCTTAGTAGAAAAACACAGCAAATGTAAATATTCAAATTTAACTAGAAGGTTAATTTTGAAATAAAAGATAAAAAATATTTCAAGATCACTAATTTTAAAGCACCAAGATAAAGCTATGACATTTTCCCGGTTCAAATACCGTTTGTCCGATGCATGGTGAATATTGTCCGATCCATGGTGAAATCTGGCACATTAAGAAAAAAATGGTTTTTAGTGATATTTTCTCAATAAATAGCATGTATTTGTATCAAAAGTTTATATTTTAACCACATACTACATGTTAAGTTCCATTTTGATAATATTCGGCCGGTAGCGATATCGCTAAAACTTGCTGAAGTACGAGGGTGTCCGATGCATGGTGAATTCACCCTATCAGATAAATTGATATTTTTCACCCCACACTCTTTCCCAAATTTCAGCTAAAGAAAGAAAGTGTCCTTTATTTGGCTTTTAATTTTTGGTTGTTTGATCGTCAATATATTTTGGTACCCACTGCCCCTTACAACACTTTTAGACAACAAAACTATCCCTCTCCCTCACCACCTATTGGAAAAAAAATTCCCACAAGCATATAAAACAGGAAATTAGCACTTTTTTCAAGGGGAACCAGAAAAATAATATTGTCAAAAAAAT